>NW_027671593.1:0-494970 GCF_964165515.1 Mesoplodon bidens | reverse complement strand
AAGGTGGCCCGCATGCAGTAAAATGCCTAAACCAAGGCAGGCTCTAGAGAGGGCTCTAAGCATTTCCTCTCCCAAAACATGGCATTTATACCCAAAGAACTCTGCTTTAGTTGCAGGTGGAACACAAGCAGCATTTCTGCCACTGTGTACTCTTTGGGCTCTTCCACGAATGAACTTCTATATGCAGGGTTTTGCTCGTGGAGCGAACTGCCTCAACCAAGGCAGGCTGTACTGAGTACTGTAAGCATTTCCTCTCCCAAAATATGCAGTTTGAACGGAAGAACTCTGCTTTAGTTGCAGGCGGAACACAAGCAGGTTTTCTCCCAGTGTGTACACAATGGTCCTTTCCACAAATGAATTTCTATACGCAGGGTGTCCCGCGTGGAGTGAACTACCTCAACCAAGGCAGGCTCTACTTATGCCTCTAAGAGTTTCCTCTCCCAAAACACGCAGTTTTACCCAAAGAACTCTGCCTTAATTGCAGGTGGAACACAAGCTGCATTTCTCCCACACTGTACACAAAGGGCCCTTCCCTGAATGAACTTCTATATGCAGGGTGTCCCGCGTGCAGCGAACTGCCTCAAGCAAGGCAGGCTCTAATAAGCACTGTAAGCATTTCCTCTCCCAAAACACGCAGTTTTACCCGAAGAACTCTGCTTTAGTTGCCGGTGGAACACAAGCAGCTTTTCTCCCACAGTGTACCCAAAGGGCCTTTGACAGAAAGAACCCCTATGCTCAAGGTGTCCCGCGTGGAGTGAAATGCCTGAACCAAGGCAGGCTCTAGTGAGGCCTGTAAGCATTTCCTCTCACAAAACTCGGCAGTTTTACCCAAAGAACTCTGCTTTAGTACCAGGTGTATCACAAGCAGCGTTTCTCAATCAGTGCACACAATGGCCATTTCCCGAATGAACTTGTTTTATACGCAGGGTGTCCCGCATGCAGCGAACAGCCTCAACCATGGCAGGCTCTACTGTGGTCCCTAAGGCTTTCCTCTCTGAAAACACGGCACTTTTACCCAAAGAACTCTGCCTTAATTGCAGGTGGAACACAAGCTGCATTTCTCCCACACTGTACACAAAGGGCCCTTCCCTGAATGAACTTCTATATGCAGGGTGTCCCGCGTGCAGCGAACTGCCTCAAGCAAGGCAGACTCTAGTGAGGACTGTAAGCATTTCCTCTGCCAGAACACGCAGTTTTACCCGAAGATCTCTGCTTTAGTTTCAGGTGGAACACAAGCAGCTTTTCTCCCACAGTGTACCCAAAGGGCCTTTGCCCGAAAGAACTTCCTTGCTCAAGTTGTCCCGCGTGGAGTGAAATGCCTAAACCAAGGCAGGCTCTAGTGAGGCCTCTAAGCATTTCCTCTCCCAAAACACGCACTTTTACCCAAAGAACTCTGCTTTAGTTGCAGGTGGAACACAAGCAGCCTTTCTGCCACTGTGTACTTTTTGGGCTCTTCCACGAATGAACTTCTATATGCAGGGTTTCCCACGTGGAGCGAACTGCCTCAACCAAGGCAGGCTGTAGTGAGGACTGTAAGCATTTCCTCTCCCAAAACGCTCAGTTTTAACAGAAGAATTCTGCTTTAGTTGCAGTTGGAACACAAGCAAGTTTTCTCCCAGAGTGTACACAATGGTCCTTTCCCCAAGTGAACTTCTATATGCAGGGTGTCCTGCGTGGTGTAAACTACCTCCAGCAAGGAGACTCTACTTATGCCTCTAAGCGTTTCCTCTCCCAAAACACGCAGTTTTGCCCGAAGAACTCTGCTTTAGTTGCCGGTGGAACACAAGCAGCATTTCTGCCACTTTGTACTCCTTGGGCTCTTCCACGAATGAACTTCTATATGCAGGGTTTCTCTCGTGGAGCGAACTGCCTCAACCAAGGCAGGCTCTACTGAGTACTGTAAGCATTTCCTCTCCCAAAATATGCAGTTTGAACGGAAGAACTCTGCTTTGGTTGCAGGTGGAACACAAGCAGGTTTTCTCCCAGAGTGTACACAAGGGTCCTTTCCCCAGATGAATTTCTATACGCAGGGTGTCCCGCGTGGAGTGAACTACCACAACCAAGGCAGGCTCTACTTATACCTCTAAGCGTTTCCTCTCCCAAAACACACAGTTTTATCCGAAGAAATCTGCTTTAGTTGCAGGTGGATCACAAGCAGCTTTTCTCCCACAGTGTACACAGTGGCCTTTGCCTGAAAGAACTTCTATACTCAAGGTGTACCACGTGGAGTGAAATGCCTAAACCAAGGCAGGCTCTAGTGAGGCCTCTAAGAATTTCCTCTCCCAAAACACGGCACTTTTACCCAAAGAACTCTGCTTTAGTTGCAGGTGGAACCCAAGCAGCATTTCTGCCACTGTGTACTCTTTGGGCTCTTCCACGAATGAACCTCTATATGCAGGGTTTCCCACGTGGAGAGAACTGCCTTTACCAAGGCAGGCTGCAGTAAGGACTGTAAGCATTTCCTCTCCCAAAACACGCAGTTTTAATGGAAGAGCTCTGCTTTAGTTGCAGTTGGAACACAAGCACCTTTTATCCCTGGGTGTACACAATGCTCCATTCCCCAAATGAAACTCTATACGCAGGGTGTCCCACGTGGAGTGAACTACCTCAATCAAGGCAGGCTCTTCTTATGCCTCTAAGAGTTTCCTCTCCCAAAACATGCAGTTTTGCCCGAAGAACTCTGCTTTAGTTGCCGGTGGAACACATGCAGCTTTTCTCTCACAGTGTACCCAAAGGGCCTTTGCACGAAAGAACTTCTATGCTCAAGGTGGCCCGCATGCAGTAAAATGCCTAAACCAAGGCAGGCTCTAGAGAGGGCTCTAAGCATTTCCTCTCCCAAAACATGGCATTTATACCCAAAGAACTCTGCTTTAGTTGCAGGTGGAAAACAAGCAGCATTTCTGCCACTGTGTACTCTTTGGGCTCTTCCACGAATGAACTTCTATATGCAGGGTTTTGCTCGTGGAGCGAACTGCCTCAACCAAGGCAGGCTGTACTGAGTACTGTAAGCATTTCCTCTCCCAAAATATGCAGTTTGAACGGAAGAACTCTGCTTTAGTTGCAGGCGGAACACAAGCAGGTTTTCTCCCAGTGTGTACACAATGGTCCTTTCCACAAATGAATTTCTATACGCAGGGTGTCCCGCGTGGAGTGAACTACCTCAACCAAGGCAGGCTCTACTTATGCCTCTAAGAGTTTCCTCTCCCAAAACACGCAGTTTTACCCAAAGAACTCTGCCTTAATTGCAGGTGGAACACAAGCTGCATTTCTCCCACACTGTACACAAAGGGCCCTTCCCTGAATGAACTTCTATATGCAGGGTGTCCCGCGTGCAGCGAACTGCCTCAAGCAAGGCAGGCTCTAATAAG
Organism: Mesoplodon bidens; assembly: GCF_964165515.1. Taxonomy (NCBI): domain Eukaryota; kingdom Metazoa; phylum Chordata; class Mammalia; order Artiodactyla; family Ziphiidae; genus Mesoplodon; species Mesoplodon bidens. The sequence goes on along the minus strand of NW_027671593.1, from coordinate 491,602 downwards.
CACTGTAAGCATTTCCTCTCCCAAAACACGCAGTTTTACCCGAAGAACTATGCTTTAGTTGCCGGTGGAACACAAGCAGCTTTTCTCCCACAGTGTACCCAAAGGGCCTTTGCCCAAAAGAACCCCTATGCTCAAGGTGTCCCGCGTGGAGTGAAATGCCTGAACCAAGGCAGGCTCTAGTGAGGCCTGTAAGCATTTCCTCTCACAAAACTCGGCAGTTTTACCCAAAGAACTCTGCTTTAGTACCAGGTGTATCACAAGCAGCGTTTCTCAATCAGTGCACACAATGGCCATTTCCCGAATGAACTTGTTTTATACGCAGGGTGTCCCGCATGCAGCGAACAGCCTCAACCATGGCAGGCTCTACTGTGGTCCCTAAGGCTTTCCTCTCTGAAAACACGGCACTTTTACCCAAAGAACTCTGCCTTAATTGCAGGTGGAACACAAGCTGCATTTCTCCCACACTGTACACAAAGGGCCCTTCCCTGAATGAACTTCTATATGCAGGGTGTCCCGCGTGCAGCGAACTGCCTCAAGCAAGGCAGACTCTAGTGAGGACTGTAAGCATTTCCTCTGCCAGAACACGCAGTTTTACCCGAAGATCTCTGCTTTAGTTTCAGGTGGAACACAAGCAGCTTTTCTCCCACAGTGTACCCAAAGGGCCTTTGCCCGAAAGAACTTCCTTGCTCAAGTTGTCCCGCGTGGAGTGAAATGCCTAAACCAAGGCATGCTCTAGTGAGGCCTCTAAGCATTTCCTCTCCCAAAACACGGCACTTTTACCCAAAGAACTCTGCTTTAGTTGCAGGTGGAACACAAGCAGCCTTTCTGCCACTGTGTACTTTTTGGGCTCTTCCACGAATGAACTTCTATATGCAGGGTTTCCCACGTGGAGCGAACTGCCTCAACCAAGGCAGGCTGTAGTGAGGACTGTAAGCATTTCCTCTCCCAAAACGCTCAGTTTTAACAGAAGAACTCTGCTTTAGTTGCAGGTGGAACACAAGCAGGTTTTCTCCCAGAGTGTACACAATGGTCCTTTCCCCAAGTGAACTTCTATATGCAGGGTGTCCTGCGTGGTGTAAACTACCTCCAGCAAGGAGACTCTACTTATGCCTCTAAGCGTTTCCTCTCCCAAAACACGCAGTTTTGCCCGAAGAACTCTGCTTTAGTTGCCGGTGGAACACAAGCAGCATTTCTGCCACTTTGTACTCCTTGGGCTCTTCCACGAATGAACTTCTATATGCAGGGTTTCTCTCGTGGAGCGAACTGCCTCAACCAAGGCAGGCTCTACTGAGTACTGTAAGCATTTCCTCTCCCAAAATATGCAGTTTGAACGGAAGAACTCTGCTTTGGTTGCAGGTGGAACACAAGCAGGTTTTCTCCCCGAGTGTACACAAGGGTCCTTTCCCCAGATGAATTTCTATACGCAGGATGTCCCGCGTGGAGTGAACTACCTCAACCAAGGCAGGCTCTGCTTATGCCTCTAAGAGTTTCCTCTCCCAAAACACGCAGTTTTACCCAAAGAACTCTGCCTTAATTGCAGGTGGAACACAAGCTGCATTTCTCCCACACTGTACACAAAGGGCCCTTCCCTGAAAGAACTTCTATATGCAGGGTGTCCCGCGTGCAGCGAACTGCCTCAAGCAAGGCAGGCTCTAATAAGCACTGTAAGCATTTCCTCTCCCAAAACGCTCAGGTTTAACAGAAGAACTGTGCTTTAGTTGCCGGTGGAACACAAGCAGCTTTTCTCCCACAGTGTACCCAAAGGGCCTTTGAGAGAAAGAACCCCTATGCTCAAGGTGTCCCGCGTGGAGTGAAATGCCTGAACCAAGGCAGGCTCTAGTGAGGCCTGTAAGCATTTCCTCTCACAAAACTCGGCAGTTTTACCCAAAGAACTCTGCTTTAGTACCAGGTGTATCACAAGCAGCGTTTCTCAATCAGTGCACACAATGGCCATTTCCCGAATGAACTTGTTTTATACGCAGGGTGTCCCGCATGCAGCGAACAGCCTCAACCATGGCAGGCTCTACTGTGGTCCCTAAGGCTTTCCTCTCTGAAAACACGGCACTTTTACCCAAAGAACTCTGCCTTAATTGCAGGTGGAACACAAGCTGCATTTCTCCCACACTGTACACAAAGGGCCCTTCCCTGAATGAACTTCTATATGCAGGGTGTCCCGCGTGCAGCGAACTGCCTCAAGCAAGGCAGACTCTAGTGAGGACTGTAAGCATTTCCTCTGCCAGAACACGCAGTTTTACCCGAAGATCTCTGCTTTAGTTTCAGGTGGAACACAAGCAGCTTTTCTCCCACAGTGTACCCAAAGGGCCTTTGCCCGAAAGAACTTCCTTGCTCAAGTTGTCCCGCGTGGAGTGAAATGCCTAAACCAAGGCAGGCTCTAGTGAGGCCTCTAAGCATTTCCTCTCCCAAAACACGCACTTTTACCCAAAGAACTCTGCTTTAGTTGCAGGTGGAACACAAGCAGCCTTTCTGCCACTGTGTACTTTTTGGGCTCTTCCACGAATGAACTTCTATATGCAGGGTTTCCCACGTGGAGCGAACTGCCTCAACCAAGGCAGGCTGTAGTGAGGACTGTAAGCATTTCCTCTCCCAAAACGCTCAGTTTTAACAGAAGAATTCTGCTTTAGTTGCAGGTGGAACACAAGCAAGTTTTCTCCCAGAGTGTACACAATGGTCCTTTCCCCAAGTGAACTTCTATATGCAGGGTGTCCTGCGTGGTGTAAACTACCTCCAGCAAGGAGACTCTACTTATGCCTCTAAGCGTTTCCTCTCCCAAAACACGCAGTTTTGCCCGAAGAACTCTGCTTTAGTTGCCGGTGGAACACAAGCAGCATTTCTGCCACTTTGTACTCCTTGGGCTCTTCCACGAATGAACTTCTATATGCAGGGTTTCTCTCGTGGAGCGAACTGCCTCAACCAAAGCAGGCTCTACTGAGTACTGTAAGCATTTCCTCTCCCAAAATATGCAGTTTGAATGGAAGAACTCTGCTTTGGTTGCAGGTGGAACACAAGCAGGTTTTCTCCCAGAGTGTACACAAGGGTCCTTTCCCCAGATGAATTTCTATACGCAGGGTGTCCCGCGTGGAGTGAACTACCACAACCAAGGCAGGCTCTACTTATACCTCTAAGCCTTTCCTCTCCCAAAACACGCAGTTTTATCGAAGAACTCTGCTTTAGTTGCAGGTGGAACACAAGCAGCTTTTCTCCCACAGTGTACACAGTGGCCTTTGCCTGAAAGAACTATACTCAAGGTGTACCACGTGGAGTGAAATGCCAAAACCAAGGCATGCTCTAGTGAGGCCTCTAAGAATTTCCTCTCCCAAAACACGGCACTTTTACCCAAAGAACTCTCCTTTAGTTGCAGGTGGAACACAAGCAGCTTTTCTCCCACAGTGTACACAGTGGCCTTTGCCTAAAAGAACTATACTCATGGTGTACCACGTGGAGTGAAATGCCAAAACCAAGGCATGCTCTAGTGAGGCATCTAAGAATTTCCCCTCGCAAAACACCGCAGTTTTACCCAAAGAACTCTGCTTTAGTTCCACGTGTAACACAAGCAGCATTTCTCCATCAGTGCACACAATGGGCACTTCCGTGAAAGAACTTGTTCTATACGCAGGGTGTCCCGCGTGGAGCGAACAGTGTCAACCATGGCAGGCTCTACTGTGGTCTCTAAGGATTTCCTCTCTGAAAACACGGTACTTGTACCCGTAGAACTCTGCCATAATTGCACTTGGAACACAAGCTGCCTTTCTCCCACACTGTACACAAAGTTTCCTTCCCTGAATGAACTTCAATATGCAAGGTGTCCCGCATGGAGTGAGCTGCCTCAACCAAGGCAGGCTCTAGTAAGGGCTCTAAGCATTTCCTCTTCCAAAACACTCAGTTTTAACGGAAGAACTCTGCTTTAGTTGCAGGTGGAACACAAGCAATTTTTCTCCCACAGTGTACACAATGGGCACTTCCCCTAATAAACTTGCAGTATAAGAATGGTGTCCCGTGTGGAGCGAACTGCCTCTCCCATGGCAGGCTCTACTGTGGTCACTAAGGCTTTCCTCTCTGAAAACGCGGCACTTTTACCCAAAGAACTCTGCCTTAATTGCAGGTGGAACACAAGCAGCATTTCTCCCACACTGTACAAAAAGGGCCTTTCCCCGAATGAACTTCTATATGCAGGGTGTCCAGCGTGCAGCGAACTGCCTCAAGCTAGGCAGGCTCTAGTAAGGACTGTAAGCATTTCCTCTCCAAAACACGCAGTTTTACCCGAAGAAGTCTGCTTTAGTTGCGGGTGGAACACAAGCAGCTTTTCTGCCACTGTGTACTCCTTGGGCTCTTCCACGAATGAACTTCTATATGCAGGGTTTCTCTTGTGGAGCGAACTGCCTCAACCAAGGCAGTCTGTACTGAGTACTTTAAGCATTTCCTCTCCCAAAATATGCAGTTTGAACGGAAGAACTCTGCTTTAGTTGCAGGCGGAACACAAGCAGGTTTTCTCCCAGAGTGTACACAATGGTCCTTTCCCCAAATGAATTTCTATACGCAGGGTGCCCAGCTTGGAGTGAACTACCTCAACCAAGGCAGGCTCTACTTATGCCTCTAAGAGTTTCCTCTCTCAAAACACGCAGTTTTCCCCAAAGAACTCTGCCTTAATTGCAGGTGGAACACAAGCCGCATTTCTCCCACACTGTACACAAAGGGCCCTTCCCTGAATGAACTTCTATATGCAGGGTGTCCCGCGTGCAGCGAACTGCCTCAAGCAAGGCAGAGTCTAGTGAGGACTGTAAGCATTTCCTCTCCCAGAACACGCAGTTTTACCCGAAGATCTCTGCTTTAGTTGCGGGTGGAACACAAGGAGCTTTTCTGCCACTGTGTACTCGTTGGGCTCTTCCACGAATGAACTTCTATAAGCTGGGTTTCCCACGTGGAGCGAACTGCCTCAACCAAGGCAGGCTGTACTGAGTACTGTATGCATTTCCTCCCCCAAAATATGCAGTTTGAACGGAAGAACTCTGCTTTAGTTGCAGGTGGAACACAAGCAGGTTTTCTCCCAGTGTGTACACAATGGTCCTTTCCCCAAATGAATTTCTATACGCAGGGTGTCCCGCGTGGAGTGAACTACCTCAACCAAGGCAGGCTCTACTTATGCCTCTAAGAGTTTCCTCTCCCAAAACACGCAGTTTTACCCAAAGAACTCTGCCTTAATTGCAGGTGGAACACAAGCTGCATTTCTCCCACACTGTACACAAAGGGCCCTTCCCTGAATGAACTTCTATATGCAGGGTGTCCCGCGTGCAGCGAACTGCCTCAAGCAAGGCAGGCTCTAATAAGCACTGTAAGCATTTCCTCTCCCAAAACACGCAGTTTTACCCGAAGAACTCTGCTTTAGTTGCCAGTGGAACACAAGCAGCTTTTCTCCCACAGTGTACCCAAAGGGCCTTTGACAGAAAGAACCCCTATGCTCAAGGTGTCCCGCGTGGAGTGAAATGCCTGAACCAAGGCAGGCTCTAGTGAGGCCTGTAAGCATTTCCTCTCACAAAACTCGGCAGTTTTACCCAAAGAACTCTGCTTTAGTACCAGGTGAATCACAAGCAGCGTTTCTCAATCAGTGCACACAATGGACATTTCCCGAATGAACTTGTTTTATACGCAGGGTGTCCCGCATGCAGCGAACAGCCTCAACCATGGCAGGCTCTACTGTGGTCCCTAAGGCTTTCCTCTCTGAAAACACGGCACTTTTACCCAAAGAACTCTGCCTTAATTGCAGGTGGAACACAAGCTGCATTTCTCCCACACTGTACACAAAGGGCCCTTCCCTGAATGAACTTCTATATGCAGGGTGTCCCGCGTGCAGCGAACTGCCTCAAGCAAGGCAGACTCTAGTGAGGACTGTAAGCATTTCCTCTGCCAGAACACGCAGTTTTACCCGAAGATCTCTGCTTTAGTTTCAGGTGGAACACAAGCAGCTTTTCTCCCACAGTGTACCCAAAGGGCCTTTGCCCGAAAGAACTTCCTTGCTCAAGTTGTCCCGCGTGGAGTGAAATGCCTAAACCAAGGCAGGCTCTAGTGAGGCCTCTAAGCATTTCCTCTCCCAAAACACGCACTTTTACCCAAAGAACTCTGCTTTAGTTGCAGGTGGAACACAAGCAGCCTTTCTGCCACTGTGTACTTTTTGGGCTCTTCCACGAATGAACTTCTATATGCAGGGTTTCCCACGTGGAGCGAACTGCCTCAACCAAGGCAGGCTGTAGTGAGGACTGTAAGCATTTCCTCTCCCAAAACGCTCAGTTTTAACACAAGAATTCTGCTTTAGTTGCAGGTGGAACACAAGCAAGTTTTCTCCCAGAGTGTACACAATGGTCCTTTCCCCAAGTGAACTTCTATATGCAGGGTGTCCTGCGTGGTGTAAACTACCTCCAGCAAGGAGACTCTACTTATGCCTCTAAGCGTTTCCTCTCCCAAAACACGCAGTTTTGCCCGAAGAACTCTGCTTTAGTTGCCGGTGGAACACAAGCAGCATTTCTGCCACTTTGTACTCCTTGGGCTCTTCCACGAATGAACTTCTATATGCAGGGTTTCTCTCGTGGAGCGAACTGCCTCAACCAAGGCAGGCTCTACTGAGTACTGTAAGCATTTCCTCTCCCAAAATATGCAGTTTGAACGGAAGAACTCTGCTTTGGTTGCAGGTGGAACACAAGCAGGTTTTCTCCCAGAGTGTACACAAGGGTCCTTTCCCCAGATGAATTTCTATACGCAGGGTGTCCCGCGTGGAGTGAACTACCACAACCAAGGCAGGCTCTACTTATACCTCTAAGCGTTTCGTCTCCGAAAACACACAGTTTTATCCGAAGAAATCTGCTTTAGTTGCAGGTGGATCACAAGCAGCTTTTCTCCCACAGTGTACACAGTGGCCTTTGCCTGGAAGAACTTCTATACTCAAGGTGTACCACGTGGAGTGAAATGCCTAAACCAAGGCAGGCTCTAGTGAGGCCTCTAAGAATTTCCTCTCCCAAAACACGGCACTTTTACCCAAAGAACTCTGCTTTAGTTGCAGGTGGAACCCAAGCAGCATTTCTGCCACTGTGTACTCTTTGGGCTCTTCCACGAATGAACCTCTATATGCAGGGTTTCCCACGTGGAGAGAACTGCCTTTACCAAGGCAGGCTGCAGTAAGGACTGTAAGCATTTCCTCTCCCAAAACACGCAGTTTTAATGGAAGAGCTCTGCTTTAGTTGCAGTTGGAACACAAGCACCTTTTATCCCTGGGTGTACACAATGCTCCATTCCCCAAATGAAACTCTATACGCAGGGAGTCCCACGTGGAGTGAACTACCTCAATCAAGGCAGGCTCTTTTTATGCCTCTAAGAGTTTCCTCTCCCAAAACATGCAGTTTTGCCCGAAGAACTCTGCTTCAGTTGCCGGTGGAACACAAGCAGCTTTTCTCTCACAGTGTACCCAAAGGGCCTTTGCACGAAAGAACTTCTATGCTCAAGGTGGCCCGCATGCAGTAAAATGCCTAAACCAAGGCAGGCTCTAGAGAGGGCTCTAAGCATTTCCTCTCCCAAAACATGGCACTTATACCCAAAGAACTCTGCTTTAGTTGCAGGTGGAACACAAGCAGCATTTCTGCCACTGTGTACTCTTTGGGCTCTTCCACGAATGAACTTGTATATGCAGGGTTTTGCTCGTGGAGCGAACTGCCTCAACCAAGGCCGGCTGTACTGAGTACTGTAAGCATTTCCTCTCCCAAAATATGCAGTTTGAACGGAAGAACTCTGCTTTAGTTGCAGGCGGAACACAAGCAGGTTTTCTCCCAGAGTGTACACAATGGTCCTTTCCCCAAATGAAACTCTATACGCAGGGTGTCCCGCGTGGAGTGAACTACCTCAACCAAGGCAGGCTCTACTTATGCCTCTAAGAGTTTCCTCTCCCAAAACACGCAGTTTTACCCAAAGAACTCTGCCTTAATTGCAGGTGGAAGACAAGCTGCATTTCTCCCACACTGTACACAAAGGGCCCTTCCCTGAATGAACTTGTATATGCAGGGTGTCCCGCGTGCAGCGAACTGCCTCAAGCAAGGCAGACTCTAGTAAGGACTGTAAGCATTTCCTCTGCCAGAACACGCAGTTTTACCCGAAGATCTCTGCTTTAGTTGCAGGTGGAAGACAAGCAGCTTTTCTCCCACAGTGTACCCAAAGGGCCTTTGCCCGAAAGAACTTCTATGCTCAAGGTGTCCCGCGTGGAGTGAAATGCTTAAACCAAGGCAGGCTCTAGTGAGGCCTCTAAGCATTTCCTCTCCCAAAACACGGCACTTTTACCCAAAGAACTCTGCTTTAGTTGCAGGTGGAACACAAGCAGCATTTCTGCCACTGTGTACTCTTTGGGCTCTTCCACGAATGAACTTCTATATGCTGGGTTTCCCACGTGGAGCGATCTGCCTCAACCAAGGCAGGCTGTAGTGAGGACTGTAAGCATTTCCTCTCCCAAAACGCGCAGTTTTAACAGAAGAACTCTGCTTTAGTTGCAGGTGGAACACAAGCAAGTTTTCTCCCAGAGTGTACACAATGGTCCTTTCTCCAAGTGAACTTCTATATGCAGGGTGTCCTGCGTGGAGTGAACTACCTCCAGCAAGGCAGACTCTACTTATGCCTCTAAGCCTTTCCTCTCCCAAAACACGCAGTTTTATCGAAGAACTCTGCTTTAGTTGCAGGTGGAACACAAGCAGCTTTTCTCCCACAGTGTACACAGTGGCCTTTGCCTAAAAGAACTATACTCAAGGTGTACCACGTGGAGTGAAATGCCAAAACCAAGGCATGCTCTAGTGAGGCATCTAAGAATTTCCCCTCGCAAAACACCGCAGTTTTACCCAAAGAACCCTGCGTTAGTTCCACGTGTAACACAAGCAGCATTTCTCCATCAGTGCACACAATGGGCACTTCCGTGAAAGAACTTGTTCTATACGCAGGGTGTCCCGCGTGGAGCGAACAGTGTCAACCATGGCAGGCTCTACTGTGGTCTCTAAGGATTTCCTCTCTGAAAACACGGTACTTGTACCCGTAGAACTCTGCCATAATTGCACTTGGAACACAAGCTGCCTTTCTCCCACACTGTACACAAAGTGTCCTTCCCTGAATGAACTTCAATATGCAAGGTGTCCCGCATGGAGTGAGCTGCCTCAACCAAGGCAGGCTCTAGTAAGGGCTCTAAGCATTTCCTCTTCCAAAACACTCAGTTTTAACGGAAGAACTCTGCTTTAGTTGCAGGTGGAACACAAGCAATTTTTCTCCCACAGTGTACACAATGGGCACTTCCCCTAATAAACTTGCAGTATAAGAATGGTGTCCCGTGTGGAGCGAACTGCCTCACCCATGGCAGGCTCTACTGTGGTCACTAAGGCTTTCCTCTCTGAAAACGCGGCACTTTTACCCAAAGAACTCTGCCTTAATTGCAGGTGGAACACAAGCAGCATTTCTCCCACACTGTACAAAAAGGGCCTTTCCCCGAATGAACTTCTATATGCAGGGTGTCCAGCGTGCAGCGAACTGCCTCAAGCAAGGCAGGCTCTAGTAAGGACTGTAAGCATTTCCTCTCCAAAACACGCAGTTTTACCCGAAGAAGTCTGCTTTAGTTGCGGGTGGAACACAAGCAGCTTTTCTGCCACTGTGTACTCCTTGGGCTCTTCCACGAATGAACTTCTATATGCAGGGTTTCTCTTGTGGAGCGAACTGCCTCAACCAAGGCAGGCTGTACTGAGTACTTTAAGCATTTCCTCTCCCAAAATATGCAGTTTGAACGGAAGAACTCTGCTTTAGTTGCAGGCGGAACACAAGCAGGTTTTCTCCCAGAGTGTACACAATGGTCCTTTCCCCAAATGAATTTCTATACGCAGGGTGTCCTGCTTGGAGTGAACTACCTCAACCAAGGCAAGCTCTACTTATGCCTCTAAGAGTTTCCTCTCCCAAAACACGCAGTTTTCCCCAAAGAACTCTGCCTTAATTGCAGGTGGAACACAAGCCGCATTTCTCCCACACTGTACACAAAGGGCCCTTCCCTGAATGAACTTCTATATGCAGGGTGTCCCGCGTGCAGCGAACTGCCTCAAGCAAGGCAGAGTCTAGTGAGGACTGTAAGCATTTCCTCTCCCAGAACACGCAGTTTTACCCGAAGATCTCTGCTTTAGTTGCAGGTGGAACACAAGCAGCTTTTCTCCCACAGTGTACCCAAAGGGCCTTTCCCGAAAGAACTTCCTTGCTCAAGGTGTCCCGCGTGGAGTGAAATGCCTAAACCAAGGCAGGATCTAGTGAGGCCTCTAAGCATTTCCTCTCCCATAACACGGCACTTTTACCCAAAGAACTCTGCTTTAGTTGCAGGTGGAACACAAGCAGCCTTTCTGCCTCTGTGTACTTTTTGGGCTCTTCCACGAATGAACTTCTATATGCAGGGTTTCCCACGTGGAGCGAACTGCCTCAACCAAGGCAGGCCGTAGTGAGGACTGTAAACATTTCCTCTCCCCAAACGCTCAGTTTTACAGAAGAACTCTGCTTTAGTTGCAGGTGGAACACAAGCAAGTTTTCTCCCAGAGTGTACACAATGTTTCTTTCCCCAAGTGAACTTCTATATGCAGGGTGTCCTGCGTGGAGTGAACTACCTCCAGCAAGGAGACTCTACTTATGCCTCTAAGCGTTTCCTCTCCCAAAACACGCAGTTGGCCCGAAGAACTCTGCTTTAGTTGCCGGTGGAACACAAGCAGCATTTCTGCCACCTTGTACTCCTTGGGCTCTTCCACGAATGAACTTCTATATGCAGGGTTTCTCTCGTGGAGCGAACTGCCTCAACCAAGGCAGGCTGTACTGAGTACTGTAAGCATTTCCTCTCCCAAAATATGCAGTTTGAACGGAAGAACTCTGCTTTGGTTGCAGGAGGAACACAAGCTGGTTTTCTCCCAGAGTGTACACAAGGGTCCTTTCCCCAGATGAATTTCTATACGCAGGGTGTCCCGCGTGGAGTGAACTACCTCAACCAAGGCAGGCTCTACTTATACCTCTAAGCGTTTCGTCTCCGAAAACACACAGTTTTATCCGAAGAAATCGCTTTAGTTGCAGGTGGAACACAAGCAGCTTTTCTCCCACAGTGTACACAGTGGCCTTTGCCTGAAAGAACTTCTATACTCAAGGTGTACCACGTGGAGTGAAATGCCTAAACCAAGGCAGGCTCTAGTGAGGCCTCTAAGAATTTCCTCTCCCAAAACACGGCACTTTTACCCAAAGAACTCTGCTTTAGTTGCAGGTGGAACACAAGCAGCATTTCTGCAACTGTGTACTCTTTGGGCTCTTCCACGAATGAACCTCTATATGCAGGGTTTCCCTCGTGGAGAGAACTGCCTTTACCAAGGCAGGCTGCAGTAAGGACTGTTAGCATTTCCTCTCCCAAAACACGCAGTTTTAATGGAAGAGCTCTGCTTTAGTTGCAGTTGGAACACAAGCACCTTTTATCCCTGGGTGTACACAATGCTCCATTCCCAAAATGAAACTCTAAACGCAGGGTGTCCCACGTGGAGTGAACTACCTCAATCAAGGCAGGCTCTTCTTATGCCTCTAAGAGTTTCCTCTCCCAAAACATGCAGTTTTGCCCGAAGAACTCTGCTTTAGTTGCCGGTGGAACACAAGCAGCTTTTCTCTCACAGTGTACCCAAAGGTCCTTTGCCCGAAAGAACTTCTATGCTCAAGGTGGCCCGCATGCAGTAAAATGCCTAAACCAAGGCAGGCTCTAGAGAGGGCTCTAAGCATTTCCTCTACCAAAACATGGCATTTATACCCAAAGAACTCTGCTTTAGTTGCAGGTGGAACACAAGCAGCATTTCTGCCACTGTGTACTCTTTGGGCTCTTCCACGAATGAACTTCTATATGCAGGGTTTTGCTCGTGGAGCGAACTGCCTCAACCAAGGCAGGCTGTACTGAGTACTGTAAGCATTTCCTCTCCCAAAATATGCAGTTTGAACGGAAGAACTCTGCTTTAGTTGCAGGTGGAACACAAGCAGGTTTTCTCCCAGAGTGTACACAATGGTCCTTTCCCCAAATGAAATTCTATACGCAGGGTGTCCCGCGTGGAGTGAACTACCTCAACCAAGGCAGGCTCTACTTATGCCTCTAAGAGTTTCCACTCCCAAAACACGCAGTTTTACCCAAAGAACTCTGCCTAAATTGCAGGTGGAACACAAGCTGCATTTCTCCCACACTGTACACAAAGGGCCCTTCCCTGAAAGAACTTCTATATGCAGGGTGTCCCGCGTGCAGCGAACTGCCTCAAGCATGGCAGGCTGTAGTGAGGACTGTAAGCATTTCCTCTGCCAGAACACGCAGTTTTACCCGAAGATCTCTGCTTTAGTTGCAGGTGGAAGACAAGCAGCTTTTCTCCCACAGTGTACACAGTGGCATTTGCCTGAAAGAACTTCTATACTCAAGGTGAACTACGTGGAGTGAAATGCCTAAACCAAGGCATGCTCTAGTGAGGCCTCTAAGAATTTCCTCTCCCAAAACACCGCAGTTTTACCCAAGGAACTCTGCTTTAGTTCCACGTGTCACACAAGCAGCATTTCTCCATCAGTGCACACAATGGGCACTTCCCCGAAAGAACTTGCTCTATACGCAGGGTGTCCCGCGTGGAGCGAACAGTGTCAACCATGGCAGGCTCTACTGTGGTCTCTAAGGATTTCCTCTCTGAAAACACGGCACTTTTACCCAAAGAACTCTGCTTTAGTTGCAGGTGGAACACAAGCAGCATTTCTGCCACTGTGTACTCTTTGGGCTCTTCCACGAATGAACTTCTATATGCAGGGTTTCCCACGTGGAGCGAACTGCCTCAACCAAGGCAGGCTGTAGTGAGGACTGTAAGCATTTCCTCTCCCAAAACGCGCAGTTTTAACAGAAGAACTCTGCTTTAGTGGCAGGTGGAACACAAGCAAGTTCTCTCCCAGAGTGTACACAATGGTCCTTTCCCCAAGTGAACTTCTAAATGCAGGGTGTCCTGCGTGGAGTGAACTTCCTCCAGCAAGGCAGACTCTATTTATGCCTCTAAGCGTTTCCTCTCCCAAAACACGCAGTTTTCCCCGAAAAACTCTGCTTTAGTTGCCGGTGGAACACAAGCAGCTTTTCTCTCACAGTGTACCGAAAGGGCCTTTGCCCGAAAGAACTTCTATGCTCAAGGTGGCCCGCATGCAGTGAAATGCCAAAACCAAGGCAGGCTCTAGAGAGGGCTCTAAGCATCTCCTCTCCCAAAACACGGCAGTTTTACCCAAAGAACTCTGCTTTAGTTCCAGGTGGAACACAAGCAGCATTTCTGCCACTGTGTACTCCTTGGGCTCTTCCACGAATGAACTTCTATATGCAGGGTTTCCCTCGTGGAGCGAACTGCCTCAACCAAGGCAGGCTGTACTGAGTACTGTAAGCATTTCCTCTCCCAAAATATGCAGTTTGAGCGGAAGAACTCTACTTTAGTTGCAGGTGGAACACAAGCAGGTTTTCTCCCAGAGTGTACACAATGGTCCTTTCCCCAAATGAATTTCTATACGCAGGGTGTCCCGCATGCAGCGAACAGCCTCAACCATGGCAGGCTCTACTGTGGTCCCTAAGGCTTTCCTCTCTGAAAACACGGCACTTTTACCCAAAGAACTCTGCCTTAATTGCAGGTGGAACACAAGCTGCATTTCTCCCACACTGTACACAAAGGGCCCTTCCCTGAATGAACTTCTATATGCAGGGTGTCCCGCGTGCAGCGAACTGCCTCAAGCAAGGCAGACTCTAGTGAGGACTGTAAGCATTTCCTCTGCCAGAACACGCAGTTTTACCCGAAGATCTCTGCTTTAGTTTCAGGTGGAACACAAGCAGCTTTTCTCCCACAGTGTACCCAAAGGGCCTTTGCCCGAAAGAACTTCCTTGCTCAAGTTGTCCCGCGTGGAGTGAAATGCCTAAACCAAGGCAGGCTCTAGTGAGGCCTCTAAGCATTTCCTCTCCCAAAACACGCACTTTTACCCAAAGAACTCTGCTTTAGTTGCAGGTGGAACACAAGCAGCCTTTCTGCCACTGTGTACTTTTTGGGCTCTTCCACGAATGAACTTCTATATGCAGGGTTTCCCACGTGGAGCGAACTGCCTCAACCAAGGCAGGCTGTAGTGAGGACTGTAAGCATTTCCTCTCCCAAAACGCTCAGTTTTAACAGAAGAATTCTGCTTTAGTTGCAGTTGGAACACAAGCAAGTTTTCTCCCAGAGTGTACACAATGGTCCTTTCCCCAAGTGAACTTCTATATGCAGGGTGTCCTGCGTGGTGTAAACTACCTCCAGCAAGGAGACTCTACTTATGCCTCTAAGCGTTTCCTCTCCCAAAACACGCAGTTTTGCCCGAAGAACTCTGCTTTAGTTGCCGGTGGAACACAAGCAGCATTTCTGCCACTTTGTACTCCTTGGGCTCTTCCACGAATGAACTTCTATATGCAGGGTTTCTCTCGTGGAGCGAACTGCCTCAACCAAGGCAGGCTCTACTGAGTACTGTAAGCATTTCCTCTCCCAAAATATGCAGTTTGAACGGAAGAACTCTGCTTTGGTTGCAGGTGGAACACAAGCAGGTTTTCTCCCAGAGTGTACACAAGGGTCCTTTCCCCAGATGAATTTCTATACGCAGGGTGTCCCGCGTGGAGTGAACTACCACAACCAAGGCAGGCTCTACTTATACCTCTAAGCGTTTCCTCTCCCAAAACACACAGTTTTATCCGAAGAAATCTGCTTTAGTTGCAGGTGGATCACAAGCAGCTTTTCTCCCACAGTGTACACAGTGGCCTTTGCCTGAAAGAACTTCTATACTCAAGGTGTACCACGTGGAGTGAAATGCCTAAACCAAGGCAGGCTCTAGTGAGGCCTCTAAGAATTTCCTCTCCCAAAACACGGCACTTTTACCCAAAGAACTCTGCTTTAGTTGCAGGTGGAACCCAAGCAGCATTTCTGCCACTGTGTACTCTTTGGGCTCTTCCACGAATGAACCTCTATATGCAGGGTTTCCCACGTGGAGAGAACTGCCTTTACCAAGGCAGGCTGCAGTAAGGACTGTAAGCATTTCCTCTCCCAAAACACGCAGTTTTAATGGAAGAGCTCTGCTTTAGTTGCAGTTGGAACACAAGCACCTTTTATCCCTGGGTGTACACAATGCTCCATTCCCCAAATGAAACTCTATACGCAGGGTGTCCCACGTGGAGTGAACTACCTCAATCAAGGCAGGCTCTTCTTATGCCTCTAAGAGTTTCCTCTCCCAAAACATGCAGTTTTGCCCGAAGAACTCTGCTTTAGTTGCCGGTGGAACACATGCAGCTTTTCTCTCACAGTGTACCCAAAGGGCCTTTGCACGAAAGAACTTCTATGCTCAAGGTGGCCCGCATGCAGTAAAATGCCTAAACCAAGGCAGGCTCTAGAGAGGGCTCTAAGCATTTCCTCTCCCAAAACATGGCATTTATACCCAAAGAACTCTGCTTTAGTTGCAGGTGGAAAACAAGCAGCATTTCTGCCACTGTGTACTCTTTGGGCTCTTCCACGAATGAACTTCTATATGCAGGGTTTTGCTCGTGGAGCGAACTGCCTCAACCAAGGCAGGCTGTACTGAGTACTGTAAGCATTTCCTCTCCCAAAATATGCAGTTTGAACGGAAGAACTCTGCTTTAGTTGCAGGCGGAACACAAGCAGGTTTTCTCCCAGTGTGTACACAATGGTCCTTTCCACAAATGAATTTCTATACGCAGGGTGTCCCGCGTGGAGTGAACTACCTCAACCAAGGCAGGCTCTACTTATGCCTCTAAGAGTTTCCTCTCCCAAAACACGCAGTTTTACCCAAAGAACTCTGCCTTAATTGCAGGTGGAACACAAGCTGCATTTCTCCCACACTGTACACAAAGGGCCCTTCCCTGAATGAACTTCTATATGCAGGGTGTCCCGCGTGCAGCGAACTGCCTCAAGCAAGGCAGGCTCTAATAAGCACTGTAAGCATTTCCTCTCCCAAAACACGCAGTTTTACCCGAAGAACTATGCTTTAGTTGCCGGTGGAACACAAGCAGCTTTTCTCCCACAGTGTACCCAAAGGGCCTTTGCCCAAAAGAACCCCTATGCTCAAGGTGTCCCGCGTGGAGTGAAATGCCTGAACCAAGGCAGGCTCTAGTGAGGCCTGTAAGCATTTCCTCTCACAAAACTCGGCAGTTTTACCCAAAGAACTCTGCTTTAGTACCAGGTGTATCACAAGCAGCGTTTCTCAATCAGTGCACACAATGGCCATTTCCCGAATGAACTTGTTTTATACGCAGGGTGTCCCGCATGCAGCGAACAGCCTCAACCATGGCAGGCTCTACTGTGGTCCCTAAGGCTTTCCTCTCTGAAAACACGGCACTTTTACCCAAAGAACTCTGCCTTAATTGCAGGTGGAACACAAGCTGCATTTCTCCCACACTGTACACAAAGGGCCCTTCCCTGAATGAACTTCTATATGCAGGGTGTCCCGCGTGCAGCGAACTGCCTCAAGCAAGGCAGACTCTAGTGAGGACTGTAAGCATTTCCTCTGCCAGAACACGCAGTTTTACCCGAAGATCTCTGCTTTAGTTTCAGGTGGAACACAAGCAGCTTTTCTCCCACAGTGTACCCAAAGGGCCTTTGCCCGAAAGAACTTCCTTGCTCAAGTTGTCCCGCGTGGAGTGAAATGCCTAAACCAAGGCATGCTCTAGTGAGGCCTCTAAGCATTTCCTCTCCCAAAACACGGCACTTTTACCCAAAGAACTCTGCTTTAGTTGCAGGTGGAACACAAGCAGCCTTTCTGCCACTGTGTACTTTTTGGGCTCTTCCACGAATGAACTTCTATATGCAGGGTTTCCCACGTGGAGCGAACTGCCTCAACCAAGGCAGGCTGTAGTGAGGACTGTAAGCATTTCCTCTCCCAAAACGCTCAGTTTTAACAGAAGAACTCTGCTTTAGTTGCAGGTGGAACACAAGCAGGTTTTCTCCCAGAGTGTACACAATGGTCCTTTCCCCAAGTGAACTTCTATATGCAGGGTGTCCTGCGTGGTGTAAACTACCTCCAGCAAGGAGACTCTACTTATGCCTCTAAGCGTTTCCTCTCCCAAAACACGCAGTTTTGCCCGAAGAACTCTGCTTTAGTTGCCGGTGGAACACAAGCAGCATTTCTGCCACTTTGTACTCCTTGGGCTCTTCCACGAATGAACTTCTATATGCAGGGTTTCTCTCGTGGAGCGAACTGCCTCAACCAAGGCAGGCTCTACTGAGTACTGTAAGCATTTCCTCTCCCAAAATATGCAGTTTGAACGGAAGAACTCTGCTTTGGTTGCAGGTGGAACACAAGCAGGTTTTCTCCCCGAGTGTACACAAGGGTCCTTTCCCCAGATGAATTTCTATACGCAGGGTGTCCCGCGTGGAGTGAACTACCACAACCAAGGCAGGCTCTACTTATACCTCTAAGCGTTTCCTCTCCCAAAACACACAGTTTTATCCGAAGAAATCTGCTTTAGTTGCAGGTGGATCACAAGCAGCTTTTCTCCCACAGTGTACACAGTGGCCTTTGCCTGAAAGAAATTCTATACTCAAGGTGTACCACGTGGAGTGAAATGCCTAAACCAAGGCAGGCTCTAGTGAGGCCTCTAAGAATTTCCTCTCCCAAAACACGGCACTTTTACCCAAAGAACTCTGCTTTAGTTGCAGGTGGAACCCAAGCAGCATTTCTGCCACTGTGTACTCTTTGGGCTCTTCCACGAATGAACCTCTATATGCAGGGTTTCCCACGTGGAGAGAACTGCCTTTACCAAGGCAGGCTGCAGTAAGGACTGTAAGCATTTCCTCTCCCAAAACACGCAGTTTTAATGGAAGAGCTCTGCTTTAGTTGCAGTTGGAACACAAGCACCTTTTATCCCTGGGTGTACACAATGCTCCATTCCCCAAATGAAACTCTATACGCAGGGTGTCCCACGTGGAGTGAACTACCTCAATCAAGGCAGGCTCTTCTTATGCCTCTAAGAGTTTCCTCTCCCAAAACATGCAGTTTTGCCCGAAGAACTCTGCTTTAGTTGCCGGTGGAACACAAGCAGCTTTTCTCTCACAGTGTACCCAAAGGGCCTTTGCCCGAAAGAACTTCTATGCTCAAGGTGGACCGCATGCAGTAAAATGCCTAAACCAAGGCAGGCTCTAGAGAGGGCTCTAAGCATTTCCTCTCCCAAAACATGGCATTTATACCCAAAGAACTCTGCTTTAGTTGCAGGTGGAACACAAGCAGCATTTCTGCCACTGTGTACTCTTTGGGCTCTTCCACGAATGAACTTCTATATGCAGGGTTTTGCTCGTGGAGCGAACTGCCTCAACCAAGGCAGGCTGTACTGAGTACTGTAAGCATTTCCTCTCCCAAAATATGCAGTTTGAACGGAAGAACTCTGCTTTAGTTGCAGGCGGAACACAAGCAGGTTTTCTCCCAGAGTGTACACAATGGTCCTTTCCCCAAATGAAACTCTATACGCAGGGTGTCCCGCGTGGAGTGAACTACCTCAACCAAGGCAGGCTCTACTTATGCCTCTAAGAGTTTCCTCTCCCAAAACACGCAGTTTACCCAAAGAACTCTGCCTTAATTGCAGGTGGAAGACAAGCTGCATTTCTCCCACACTGTACACAAAGGGCCCTTCCCTGAATGAACTTGTATATGCAGGGTGTCCCGCGTGCAGCGAACTGCCTCAAGCAAGGCAGACTCTAGTAAGGACTGTAAGCATTTCCTCTGCCAGAACACGCAGTTTTACCCGAAGATCTCTGCTTTAGTTGCAGGTGGAAGACAAGCAGCTTTTCTCCCACAGTGTACCCAAAGGGCCTTTGCCCGAAAGAACTTCTATGCTCAAGGTGTCCCGCGTGGAGTGAAATGCTTAAACCAAGGCAGGCTCTAGTGAGGCCTCTAAGCATTTCCTCTCCCAAAACACGGCACTTTTACCCAAAGAACTCTGCTTTAGTTGCAGGTGGAACACAAGCAGCATTTCTGCCACTGTGTACTCTTTGGGCTCTTCCACGAATGAATTTCTATATGCTGGGTTTCCCACGTGGAGCGAACTGCCTCAACCAAGGCAGGCTGTACTGAGTACTGTATGCATTTCCTCCCCCAAAATATGCAGTTTGAACGGAAGAACTCTGCTTTAGTTGCAGGTGGAACACAAGCAGGTTTTCTCCCAGAGTGTACACAATGGTCCTTTCCCCAAATGAATTTCTATACGCAGGATGTCCCGCGTGGAGTGAACTACCTCAACCAAGGCAGGCTCTGCTTATGCCTCTAAGAGTTTCCTCTCCCAAAACACGCAGTTTTACCCAAAGAACTCTGCCTTAATTGCAGGTGGAACACAAGCTGCATTTCTCCCACACTGTACACAAAGGGCCCTTCCCTGAAAGAACTTCTATATGCAGGGTGTCCCGCGTGCAGCGAACTGCCTCAAGCAAGGCAGGCTCTAATAAGCACTGTAAGCATTTCCTCTCCCAAAACGCTCAGGTTTAACAGAAGAACTGTGCTTTAGTTGCCGGTGGAACACAAGCAGCTTTTCTCCCACAGTGTACCCAAAGGGCCTTTGAGAGAAAGAACCCCTATGCTCAAGGTGTCCCGCGTGGAGTGAAATGCCTGAACCAAGGCAGGCTCTAGTGAGGCCTGTAAGCATTTCCTCTCACAAAACTCGGCAGTTTTACCCAAAGAACTCTGCTTTAGTACCAGGTGTATCACAAGCAGCGTTTCTCAATCAGTGCACACAATGGCCATTTCCCGAATGAACTTGTTTTATACGCAGGGTGTCCCGCATGCAGCGAACAGCCTCAACCATGGCAGGCTCTACTGTGGTCCCTAAGGCTTTCCTCTTTGAAAACACGGCACTTTTACCCAAAGAACTCTGCCTTAATTGCAGGTGGAACACAAGCTGCATTTCTCCCACACTGTATACAAAGGGCCCTTCCCTGAATGAACTTCTATATGCAGGGTGTCCTGCGTGGAGTGAACTACCTCAAGCAAGGCAGACTCTACTTATGCCTCTAAGCGTTTCCTCTCCCAAAACACGCAGTTTTATCCGTAGAACACTACTTTAGTTGCAGGTGGAACACAAGCAGCTTTTCTCCCACAGTGTACACAGTGGCCTTTGCCTGAAAGAACTTCTATACTCAAGGTGTACCACGTGGAGTGAAATGCCTAAACCAAGGCATGCTCTAGTGAGGCCTCTAAGAATTTCCTCTCCCAAAACACCGCAGTTTTACCCAAAGAACTCTGCTTTAGTTCCACGTGTAACACAAGCAGCATTTCTCCATCAGTGCACACAATGGGCACTTCCCTGAAAGAACTTGTTCTATACGCAGGGTTTCCCGCGTGGAGCGAACAGTGTCCACCATGGCAGGCTCTACTGTGGTCTCTAAGGATTTCTTCTCTGAAAACACGGCACTTGTACCCGTAGAACTCTGCCAAAATTGCACGTGGAACACAAGCTGCCTTTCTCCCACACTGTACACAAAGTGTCCTTCCCTGAATGAACTTCAATATGCAAGGTGTCCCGCATGGAGTGAGCTGCCTCAACCAAGGCAGGCTCTAGTAAGGGCTCTAAGCATTTCCTCTTCCAAAACACTCAGTTTTAACGGAAGAACTCTGCTTTAGTTGCAGGTGGAACACAAGCAATTTTTCTCCCACAGTGTACACAATGGGCACTTCCCCTAATAAACTTGCAGTATAAGAATGGTGTCCCGTGTGGAGCGAACTGCCTCTCCCATGGCAGGCTCTACTCTGGTCACTAAGGCTTTCCTCTCTGAAAACGCGGCACTTTTACCCAAAGAACTCTGCCTTAATTGCAGGTGGAACACAAGCTGCATTTCTCCCACACTGTACACAAAGGGCCTTTCCCCGAATAAACTTCTATATGCAGGGTGTCCCGCGTGCAGCGAACTGCCTAAACAAGGCAGGCTCTAGTAAGGACTGTAAGCATTTCCTCTCCCAGAACACGCAGTTTTACCCGTAGATCTCTGCCTTAGTTGCAGTTGGAACACAAGCACCTTTTATCCCAGGGTGTACACAATGCTCCTTTCCCCAAATGAAACTGTATACGCTGGGTGTCCCGCGTGGAGTGAACTACCTCAATCAAGGCAGGCTCTACTTATGCCTCTAAGAGTTTCCTCTCCCAAAACACGCAGTTTTGCCCGAAGAACTCTGCTTTAGTTGCCGGTGGAACACAAGCAGCTTTTCTCTCACAGTGTACCCAAAGGGCCTTTGCCCGAAAGAACTTCTATGCTCAAGGTGGCCCGCATGCAGTGAAATGCCTAAACCAAGGCAGGCTCTAGAGAGGGCTCTAAGCATTCCTCTCCCGAATCACGGCAGTTTTACCCAAAGAACTCTGCTTTAGTTCCAGGTGGAACACAAGCAGCATTTCTGCCACTGTGTACTCCATGGGCTCTTCCACGAATGAACTTCTATATGCAGGGTTTCCCTCGTGGAGCGAACTGCCTCAACCAAGGCAGGCTGTACTGTGTACTGTAAGCATTTCCTCTCCCAAAATATGCAGTTTTAATGGAAGAACTCTGCCTTAATTGCAGGTGGAACACAAGCTGCATTTCTCCCACACTGTACACAAAGGGCCCTTCCCTGAATGAACTTCTATATGCAGGGTGCCAGCGTGCAGCGAACTGCCTCAAGCAAGGCAGACTCTAGTAAGGACTGTAAGCATTTCCTATCCCAAAACACGCAGTTTTACCCGAAGAACTCTGCTTTAGTTGCCGGTGGAACACAAGCAGCATTTCTGCCACTTTGTACTCCTTGGGCTCTTCCACGAATGAACTTCTATATGCAGGGTTCCTCTTGTGGAGCGAACGGCCTCAACCAAGGCAGGCTGTACTGAGTACTGTAAGCATTTCCTCTCCCAAAATATGCAGTTTGAACGGAAGAACTCTGCTTTAGTTGCAGGCGGAACACAAGCAGGTTTTCTCCCAGAGTGTACACAATGGTCCTTTCCCCAAATGAATTTCTATACGCAGGGTGTCCTGCTTGGAGTGAACTACCTCAACCAAGGCAGGCTCTACTTATGCCTCTAAGAGTTTCCTCTCCCAAAACACGCAGTTTTCCCCAAAGAACTCTGCCTTAATTGCAGGTGGAACACAAGCCGCATTTCTCCCACACTGTACACAAAGGGCCCTTCCCTGAATGAACTTCTATATGCAGGGTGTCCCGCGTGCAGCGAACTGCCTCAAGCAAGGCAGAGTCTAGTGAGGACTGTAAGCATTTCCTCTCCCAGAACACGCAGTTTTACCCGAAGATCTCTGCTTTAGTTGCAGGTGGAACACAAGCAGCTTTTCTCCCACAGTGTACCCAAAGGGCCTTTCCCGAAAGAACTTCCTTGCTCAAGGTGTCCCGCGTGGAGTGAAATGCCTAAACCAAGGCAGGCTCTAGTGAGGCCTCTAAGCATTTCCTCTCCCATAACACGGCACTTTTACACAAAGAACTCTGCTTTAGTTGCAGGTGGAACACAAGCAGCCTTTCTGCCACTGTGTACTTTTTGGGCTCTTCCACGAATGAACTTCTATATGCAGGGTTTCCCACGTGGAGCGTACTGCCTCAACCAAGGCAGGCCGTAGTGAGGACTGTAAACATTTCCTCTCCCCAAACGCTCAGTTTTACAGAAGAACTCTGCTTTAGTTGCAGGTGGAACACAAGCAAGTTTTCTCCCAGAGTGTACACAATGTTTCTTTCCCCAAGTGAACTTCTATATGCAGGGTGTCCTGCGTGGAGTGAACTACCTCCAGCAAGGAGACTCTACTTATGCCTCTAAGCGTTTCCTCTCCCAAAACACGCAGTTTTGCCCGAAGAACTCTGCTTTAGTTGCCGGTGGAACACAAGCAGAATTTCTGCCACCTTGTACTCCTTGGGCTCTTCCACGAATGAACTTCTATATGCAGGGTTTCTCTCGTGGAGCGAACTGCCTCATCCAAGGCAGGCTGTACTGAGTACTGTAAGCATTTCCTCTCCCAAAATATGCAGTTTGAACGGAAGAACTCTGCTTTCGTTGCAGGTGGAACACAAGCAGGTTTTCTCCCAGAGTGTGCACAAGGGTCCTTTCCCCAAATGAATTTCTATATGCAGGGTGTCCCGCGTGGAGTGAACTACCTCAACCAAGGCAGGCTCTACTTATACCTCTAAGCGTTTCCTCTCCCAAAACACACAGTTTTATCCGAAGAAATCTGCTTTAGTTGCAGGTGGAACACAAGCAGCTTTTCTCCCACAGTGTACACAGTGGCCTTTGCCTGAAAGAACTTCTATACTCAAGGTGTACCACGTGGAGTGAAATGCCTAAACCAAGGCAGGCTCTAGTGAGGCCTCTAAGAATTTCGTCTCCCAAAACACGGCACTTTTACCCAAAGAACTCTGCTTTAGTTGCAGGTGGAACACAAGCAGCATTTCTGCCACTGTGTACTCTTTGGGCTCTTCCACGAATGAACCTCTATATGCAGGGTTTCCCACGTGGAGAGAACTGCCTTTACCAAGGCAGGCTGCAGTAAGGACTGTAAGCATTTCCTCTCCCAAAACACGCAGTTTTAATGGAAGAGCTCTACTTTAGTTGCAGTTGGAACACAAGCACCTTTTATCCCTGGGTGTACACAATGCTCAATTCCCCAAATGAAACTCTAAACGCAGGGTGTCCCACGTGGAGTGAACTACCTCAATCAAGGCAGGCTCTTCTTATGCCTCTAAGAGTTTCCTCTCCCAAAACATGCAGTTTTGCCCGAAGAACTCTGCTTTAGTTGCCGGTGGAACACAAGCAGCTTTTCTCTCACAGTGTACCCAAAGGGCCTTTGCCCGAAAGAACTTCTATGCTCAAGTTGGCCCGCATGCAGTAAAATGCCTAAACCAAGGCAGGCTCTAGAGAGGGCTCTAAGCATTTCCTCTCCCAAAACATGGCATTTATACCCAAAGAACTCTGCTTTAGTTGCAGGTGGAACACAAGCAGCATTTCTGCCACTGTGTACTCTTTGGGCTCTTCCACGAATGAACTTCTATATGCAGGGTTTCGCTCGTGGAGCGAACTGCCTCAACCAAGGCAGGCTGTACTGAGTACTGTAAGCATTTCCTCTCCCAAAATATGCAGTTTGAACGGAAGAACTCTGCTTTAGTTGCAGGCGGAACACAAGCAGCTTTTCTCCCACAGTGTACACAGTGGCTTTGCCTGAAAGAACTTCTATACTCAAGGTGTACCACGTGGAGTGAAATGCCAAAACCAAGGCATGCTCTAGGGAGGCATCTAAGAATTTCCTCTCGCAAAACACCGCAGTTTTACCCAAAGAACTCTGCTTTAGTTCCACGTGTAACACAAGCAGCATTTCTCCATCAGTGCACACAATGGGCACTTCCGTGAAAGAACTTGTTCTATACGCAGGGTGTCCCGCGTGGAGCGAACAGTGTCAACCATGGCAGGCTCTACTGTGGTCTCTAAGGATTTCCTCTCTGAAAACACGGCACTTGTACCCGTAGAACTCTGCCATAATTGCACGTGGAACACAAGCTGCCTTCTCCCACACTGTACACAAAGTGTCCTTCCCTGAATGAACTTCAATATGCAAGGTGTCCCGCATCGAGTGAGCTGCCTCAACCAAGGCAGGCTCTAGTAAGGGCTCTAAGCATTTCCTCTTCCAAAACACTCAGTTTTAACGGAAGAACTCTGCTTTAGTTGCAGGTGGCACACAAGCAATTTTTCTCCCACAGTGTACACAATGGGCACTTCCCCTAATAAACTTGCAGTATAAGAATGGTGTCCCGTGTGGAGCGAACTGCCTCACCCATGGCAGGCTCTACTGTGGTCACTAAGGCTTTCCTCTCTGAAAACGCGGCACTTTTACCCAAAGAACTCTGCCTTAATTGCAGGTGGAACACAAGCTGCATTTCTCCTACACTGTACACAAAGGGCCTTTCCCCGAAAAAACTTCTATATGCAGGGTGTCCAGCGTGCAGCGAACTGCCTCAAGCAAGGCAGGCTCTAGTAAGGACTGTAAGCATTTCCTCTCCCAAAACACACAGTTTTACCCGAAGAAGTCTTCTTTAGTTGCCGGTGGAACACAAGCAGCTTTTCTCCCACAGTGTACCCAAGGGCCTTTGCCCGAAAGAACTTCTATGCTCAAGGTGTCCCGCGTGGATTGAAATGCATAAACCAAGGCAGGCTCTAGTGAGGCCTGTAAGCATTTCCTCTCCCAAAACTCGGCAGTTTTACCCAAAGAACTCTGCTTTAGTACCAGGTGTATCACAAGCAGCGTTTCTCAATCAGTGCACACAATGGCCATTTCCCGAATGAACTTGTTTTATACGCAGGGTGTCCCGCATGCAGCGAACAGCCTCAACCATGGCAGGCTCTACTGTGGTCCCTAAGGCTTTCCTCTCTGAAAACACGGCACTTTTACCCAAAGAACTCTGCCTTAATTGCAGGTGGAACACAAGCTGCATTTCTCCCACACTGTATACAAAGGGCCCTTCCCTGAATGAACTTCTATATGCAGGGTGTCCTGCGTGGAGTGAACTACCTCAAGCAAGGCAGACTCTACTTATGCCTCTAAGCGTTTCCTCTCCCAAAACACGCAGTTTTATCCGTAGAACACTACTTTAGTTGCAGGTGGAACACAAGCAGCTTTTCTCCCACAGTGTACACAGTGGCCTTTGCCTGAAAGAACTTCTATACTCAAGGTGTACCACGTGGAGTGAAATGCCTAAACCAAGGCATGCTCTAGTGAGGCCTCTAAGAATTTCCTCTCCCAAAACACCGCAGTTTTACCCAAAGAACTCTGCTTTAGTTCCACGTGTAACACAAGCAGCATTTCTCCGTCAGTGCACACAATGGGCACTTCCCTGAAAGAACTTGTTCTATACGCAGGGTTTCCCGCGTGGAGCGAACAGTGTCCACCATGGCAGGCTCTACTGTGGTCTCTAAGGATTTCCTCTCTGAAAACACGGCACTTGTACCCGTAGAACTCTGCCATAATTGCACGTGGAACACAAGCTGCCTTTCTCCCACACTGTACACAAAGTGTCCTTCCCTGAATGAACTTCAATATGCAAGGTGTCCCGCATGGAGTGAGCTGCCTCAACCAAGGCAGGCTCTAGTAAGGGCTCTAAGCATTTCCTCTTCCAAAACACTCAGTTTTAACGGAAGAACTCTGCTTTAGTTGCACGTGGAACACAAGCAATTTTTCTCCCACAGTGTACACAATGGGCACTTCCCCTAATAAACTTGCAGTATAAGAATGGTGTCCCGTGTGGAGCGAACTGCCTCTCCCATGGCAGGCTCTACTGTGGTCACTAAGGCTTTCCTCTCTGAAAACGCGGCACTTTTACCCAAAGAACTCTGCCTTAATTGCAGGTGGAACACAAGCTGCATTTCTCCCACACTGTACACAAAGGGCCTTTCCCCGAATAAACTTCTATATGCAGGGTGTCCTGCGTGGTGTAAACTACCTCCAGCAAGGAGACTCTACTTATGCCTCTAAGCGTTTCCTCTCCCAAAACACGCAGTTTTGCCCGAAGAACTCTGCTTTAGTTGCCGGTGGAACACAAGCAGCATTTCTGCCACTTTGTACTCCTTGGGCTCTTCCACGAATGAACTTCTATATGCAGGGTTTCTCTCGTGGAGCGAACTGCCTCAACCAAGGCAGGCTCTACTGAGTACTGTAAGCATTTCCTCTCCCAAAATATGCAGTTTGAACGGAAGAACTCTGCTTTGGTTGCAGGTGGAACACAAGCAGGTTTTCTCCCAGAGTGTACACAAGGGTCCTTTCCCCAGATGAATTTCTATACGCAGGGTGTCCCGCGTGGAGTGAACTACCACAACCAAGGCAGGCTCTACTTATACCTCTAAGCGTTTCTTCTCCCAAAACACACAGTTTTATCCGAAGAAATCTGCTTTAGTTGCAGGTGGATCACAAGCAGCTTTTCTCCCACAGTGTACACAGTGGCCTTTGCCTGAAAGAACTTCTATACTCAAGGTGTACCACGTGGAGTGAAATGCCTAAACCAAGGCAGGCTCTAGTGAGGCCTCTAAGAATTTCCTCTCCCAAAACACGGCACTTTTACCCAAAGAACTCTGCTTTAGTTGCAGGTGGAACCCAAGCAGCATTTCTGCCACTGTGTACTCTTTGGGCTCTTCCACGAATGAACCTCTATATGCAGGGTTTCCCACGTGGAGAGAACTGCCTTTACCAAGGCAGGCTGCAGTAAGGACTGTAAGCATTTCCTCTCCCAAAACACGCAGTTTTAATGGAAGAGCTCTGCTTTAGTTGCAGTTGGAACACAAGCACCTTTTATCCCTGGGTGTACACAATGCTCCATTCCCCAAATGAAACTCTATACGCAGGGTGTCCCACGTGGAGTGAACTACCTCAATCAAGGCAGGCTCTTCTTATGCCTCTAAGAGTTTCCTCTCCCAAAACATGCAGTTTTGCCCGAAGAACTCTGCTTTAGTTGCCGGTGGAACACAAGCAGCTTTTCTCTCACAGTGTACCCAAAGGGCGTTTGCACGAAAGAACTTCTATGCTCAAGGTGGCCCGCATGCAGTAAAATGCCTAAACCAAGGCAGGCTCTAGAGAGGGCTCTAAGCATTTCCTCTCCCAAAACATGGCATTTATACCCAAAGAACTCTGCTTTAGTTGCAGGTGGAACACAAGCAGCATTTCTGCCACTGTGTACTCTTTGGGCTCTTCCACGAATGAACTTCTATATGCAGGGTTTTGCTCGTGGAGCGAACTGCCTCAACCAAGGCAGGCTGTACTGAGTACTGTAAGCATTTCCTCTCCCAAAATATGCAGTTTGAACGGAAGAACTCTGCTTTAGTTGCAGGCGGAACACAAGCAGGTTTTCTCCCAGTGTGTACACAATGGTCCTTTCCACAAATGAATTTCTATACGCAGGGTGTCCCGCGTGGAGTGAACTACCTCAACCAAGGCAGGCTCTACTTATGCCTCTAAGAGTTTCCTCTCCCAAAACACGCAGTTTTACCCAAAGAACTCTGCCTTAATTGCAGGTGGAACACAAGCTGCATTTCTCCCACACTGTACACAAAGGGCCCTTCCCTGAATGAACTTCTATATGCAGGGTGTCCCGCGTGCAGCGAACTGCCTCAAGCAAGGCAGGCTCTAATAAGCACTGTAAGCATTTCCTCTCCCAAAACACGCAGTTTTACCCGAAGAACTCTGCTTTAGTTGCCGGTGGAACACAAGCAGCTTTTCTCCCACAGTGTACCCAAAGGGCCTTTGACAGAAAGAACCCCTATGCTCAAGGTGTCCCGCGTGGAGTGAAATGCCTGAACCAAGGCAGGCTCTAGTGAGGCCTGTAAGCATTTCCTCTCACAAAACTCGGCAGTTTTACCCAAAGAACTCTGCTTTAGTACCAGGTGTATCACAAGCAGCGTTTCTCAATCAGTGCACACAATGGCCATTTCCCGAATGAACTTGTTTTATACGCAGGGTGTCCCGCATGCAGCGAACAGCCTCAACCATGGCAGGCTCTACTGTGGTCCCTAAGGCTTTCCTCTCTGAAAACACGGCACTTTTACCCAAAGAACTCTGCCTTAATTGCAGGTGGAACACAAGCTGCATTTCTCCCACACTGTACACAAAGGGCCCTTCCCTGAATGAACTTCTATATGCAGGGTGTCCCGCGTGCAGCGAACTGCCTCAAGCAAGGCAGACTCTAGTGAGGACTGTAAGCATTTCCTCTGCCAGAACACGCAGTTTTACCCGAAGATCTCTGCTTTAGTTTCAGGTGGAACACAAGCAGCTTTTCTCCCACAGTGTACCCAAAGGGCCTTTGCCCGAAAGAACTTCCTTGCTCAAGTTGTCCCGCGTGGAGTGAAATGCCTAAACCAAGGCAGGCTCTAGTGAGGCCTCTAAGCATTTCCTCTCCCAAAACACGCACTTTTACCCAAAGAACTCTGCTTTAGTTGCAGGTGGAACACAAGCAGCCTTTCTGCCACTGTGTACTTTTTGGGCTCTTCCACGAATGAACTTCTATATGCAGGGTTTCCCACGTGGAGCGAACTGCCTCAACCAAGGCAGGCTGTAGTGAGGACTGTAAGCATTTCCTCTCCCAAAACGCTCAGTTTTAACAGAAGAATTCTGCTTTAGTTGCAGTTGGAACACAAGCAAGTTTTCTCCCAGAGTGTACACAATGGTCCTTTCCCCAAGTGAACTTCTATATGCAGGGTGTCCTGCGTGGTGTAAACTACCTCCAGCAAGGAGACTCTACTTATGCCTCTAAGCGTTTCCTCTCCCAAAACACGCAGTTTTGCCCGAAGAACTCTGCTTTAGTTGCCGGTGGAACACAAGCAGCATTTCTGCCACTTTGTACTCCTTGGGCTCTTCCACGAATGAACTTCTATATGCAGGGTTTCTCTCGTGGAGCGAACTGCCTCAACCAAGGCAGGCTCTACTGAGTACTGTAAGCATTTCCTCTCCCAAAATATGCAGTTTGAACGGAAGAACTCTGCTTTGGTTGCAGGTGGAACACAAGCAGGTTTTCTCCCAGAGTGTACACAAGGGTCCTTTCCCCAGATGAATTTCTATACGCAGGGTGTCCCGCGTGGAGTGAACTACCACAACCAAGGCAGGCTCTACTTATACCTCTAAGCGTTTCCTCTCCCAAAACACACAGTTTTATCCGAAGAAATCTGCTTTAGTTGCAGGTGGATCACAA
Organism: Mesoplodon bidens; assembly: GCF_964165515.1. Taxonomy (NCBI): domain Eukaryota; kingdom Metazoa; phylum Chordata; class Mammalia; order Artiodactyla; family Ziphiidae; genus Mesoplodon; species Mesoplodon bidens. The sequence goes on along the minus strand of NW_027671593.1, from coordinate 461,851 downwards.
GCAGCTTTTCTCCCACAGTGTACACAGTGGCCTTTGCCTGAAAGAACTTCTATACTCAAGGTGTACCACGTGGAGTGAAATGCCTAAACCAAGGCAGGCTCTAGTGAGGCCTCTAAGAATTTCCTCTCCCAAAACACGGCACTTTTACCCAAAGAACTCTGCTTTAGTTGCAGGTGGAACCCAAGCAGCATTTCTGCCACTGTGTACTCTTTGGGCTCTTCCACGAATGAACCTCTATATGCAGGGTTTCCCACGTGGAGAGAACTGCCTTTACCAAGGCAGGCTGCAGTAAGGACTGTAAGCATTTCCTCTCCCAAAACACGCAGTTTTAATGGAAGAGCTCTGCTTTAGTTGCAGTTGGAACACAAGCACCTTTTATCCCTGGGTGTACACAATGCTCCATTCCCCAAATGAAACTCTATACGCAGGGTGTCCCACGTGGAGTGAACTACCTCAATCAAGGCAGGCTCTTCTTATGCCTCTAAGAGTTTCCTCTCCCAAAACATGCAGTTTTGCCCGAAGAACTCTGCTTTAGTTGCCGGTGGAACACATGCAGCTTTTCTCTCACAGTGTACCCAAAGGGCCTTTGCACGAAAGAACTTCTATGCTCAAGGTGGCCCGCATGCAGTAAAATGCCTAAACCAAGGCAGGCTCTAGAGAGGGCTCTAAGCATTTCCTCTCCCAAAACATGGCATTTATACCCAAAGAACTCTGCTTTAGTTGCAGGTGGAAAACAAGCAGCATTTCTGCCACTGTGTACTCTTTGGGCTCTTCCACGAATGAACTTCTATATGCAGGGTTTTGCTCGTGGAGCGAACTGCCTCAACCAAGGCAGGCTGTACTGAGTACTGTAAGCATTTCCTCTCCCAAAATATGCAGTTTGAACGGAAGAACTCTGCTTTAGTTGCAGGCGGAACACAAGCAGGTTTTCTCCCAGTGTGTACACAATGGTCCTTTCCACAAATGAATTTCTATACGCAGGGTGTCCCGCGTGGAGTGAACTACCTCAACCAAGGCAGGCTCTACTTATGCCTCTAAGAGTTTCCTCTCCCAAAACACGCAGTTTTACCCAAAGAACTCTGCCTTAATTGCAGGTGGAACACAAGCTGCATTTCTCCCACACTGTACACAAAGGGCCCTTCCCTGAATGAACTTCTATATGCAGGGTGTCCCGCGTGCAGCGAACTGCCTCAAGCAAGGCAGGCTCTAATAAGCACTGTAAGCATTTCCTCTCCCAAAACACGCAGTTTTACCCGAAGAACTATGCTTTAGTTGCCGGTGGAACACAAGCAGCTTTTCTCCCACAGTGTACCCAAAGGGCCTTTGCCCAAAAGAACCCCTATGCTCAAGGTGTCCCGCGTGGAGTGAAATGCCTGAACCAAGGCAGGCTCTAGTGAGGCCTGTAAGCATTTCCTCTCACAAAACTCGGCAGTTTTACCCAAAGAACTCTGCTTTAGTACCAGGTGTATCACAAGCAGCGTTTCTCAATCAGTGCACACAATGGCCATTTCCCGAATGAACTTGTTTTATACGCAGGGTGTCCCGCATGCAGCGAACAGCCTCAACCATGGCAGGCTCTACTGTGGTCCCTAAGGCTTTCCTCTCTGAAAACACGGCACTTTTACCCAAAGAACTCTGCCTTAATTGCAGGTGGAACACAAGCTGCATTTCTCCCACACTGTACACAAAGGGCCCTTCCCTGAATGAACTTCTATATGCAGGGTGTCCCGCGTGCAGCGAACTGCCTCAAGCAAGGCAGACTCTAGTGAGGACTGTAAGCATTTCCTCTGCCAGAACACGCAGTTTTACCCGAAGATCTCTGCTTTAGTTTCAGGTGGAACACAAGCAGCTTTTCTCCCACAGTGTACCCAAAGGGCCTTTGCCCGAAAGAACTTCCTTGCTCAAGTTGTCCCGCGTGGAGTGAAATGCCTAAACCAAGGCATGCTCTAGTGAGGCCTCTAAGCATTTCCTCTCCCAAAACACGGCACTTTTACCCAAAGAACTCTGCTTTAGTTGCAGGTGGAACACAAGCAGCCTTTCTGCCACTGTGTACTTTTTGGGCTCTTCCACGAATGAACTTCTATATGCAGGGTTTCCCACGTGGAGCGAACTGCCTCAACCAAGGCAGGCTGTAGTGAGGACTGTAAGCATTTCCTCTCCCAAAACGCTCAGTTTTAACAGAAGAACTCTGCTTTAGTTGCAGGTGGAACACAAGCAGGTTTTCTCCCAGAGTGTACACAATGGTCCTTTCCCCAAGTGAACTTCTATATGCAGGGTGTCCTGCGTGGTGTAAACTACCTCCAGCAAGGAGACTCTACTTATGCCTCTAAGCGTTTCCTCTCCCAAAACACGCAGTTTTGCCCGAAGAACTCTGCTTTAGTTGCCGGTGGAACACAAGCAGCATTTCTGCCACTTTGTACTCCTTGGGCTCTTCCACGAATGAACTTCTATATGCAGGGTTTCTCTCGTGGAGCGAACTGCCTCAACCAAGGCAGGCTCTACTGAGTACTGTAAGCATTTCCTCTCCCAAAATATGCAGTTTGAACGGAAGAACTCTGCTTTGGTTGCAGGTGGAACACAAGCAGGTTTTCTCCCCGAGTGTACACAAGGGTCCTTTCCCCAGATGAATTTCTATACGCAGGATGTCCCGCGTGGAGTGAACTACCTCAACCAAGGCAGGCTCTGCTTATGCCTCTAAGAGTTTCCTCTCCCAAAACACGCAGTTTTACCCAAAGAACTCTGCCTTAATTGCAGGTGGAACACAAGCTGCATTTCTCCCACACTGTACACAAAGGGCCCTTCCCTGAAAGAACTTCTATATGCAGGGTGTCCCGCGTGCAGCGAACTGCCTCAAGCAAGGCAGGCTCTAATAAGCACTGTAAGCATTTCCTCTCCCAAAACGCTCAGGTTTAACAGAAGAACTGTGCTTTAGTTGCCGGTGGAACACAAGCAGCTTTTCTCCCACAGTGTACCCAAAGGGCCTTTGAGAGAAAGAACCCCTATGCTCAAGGTGTCCCGCGTGGAGTGAAATGCCTGAACCAAGGCAGGCTCTAGTGAGGCCTGTAAGCATTTCCTCTCACAAAACTCGGCAGTTTTACCCAAAGAACTCTGCTTTAGTACCAGGTGTATCACAAGCAGCGTTTCTCAATCAGTGCACACAATGGCCATTTCCCGAATGAACTTGTTTTATACGCAGGGTGTCCCGCATGCAGCGAACAGCCTCAACCATGGCAGGCTCTACTGTGGTCCCTAAGGCTTTCCTCTCTGAAAACACGGCACTTTTACCCAAAGAACTCTGCCTTAATTGCAGGTGGAACACAAGCTGCATTTCTCCCACACTGTACACAAAGGGCCCTTCCCTGAATGAACTTCTATATGCAGGGTGTCCCGCGTGCAGCGAACTGCCTCAAGCAAGGCAGACTCTAGTGAGGACTGTAAGCATTTCCTCTGCCAGAACACGCAGTTTTACCCGAAGATCTCTGCTTTAGTTTCAGGTGGAACACAAGCAGCTTTTCTCCCACAGTGTACCCAAAGGGCCTTTGCCCGAAAGAACTTCCTTGCTCAAGTTGTCCCGCGTGGAGTGAAATGCCTAAACCAAGGCAGGCTCTAGTGAGGCCTCTAAGCATTTCCTCTCCCAAAACACGCACTTTTACCCAAAGAACTCTGCTTTAGTTGCAGGTGGAACACAAGCAGCCTTTCTGCCACTGTGTACTTTTTGGGCTCTTCCACGAATGAACTTCTATATGCAGGGTTTCCCACGTGGAGCGAACTGCCTCAACCAAGGCAGGCTGTAGTGAGGACTGTAAGCATTTCCTCTCCCAAAACGCTCAGTTTTAACAGAAGAATTCTGCTTTAGTTGCAGGTGGAACACAAGCAAGTTTTCTCCCAGAGTGTACACAATGGTCCTTTCCCCAAGTGAACTTCTATATGCAGGGTGTCCTGCGTGGTGTAAACTACCTCCAGCAAGGAGACTCTACTTATGCCTCTAAGCGTTTCCTCTCCCAAAACACGCAGTTTTGCCCGAAGAACTCTGCTTTAGTTGCCGGTGGAACACAAGCAGCATTTCTGCCACTTTGTACTCCTTGGGCTCTTCCACGAATGAACTTCTATATGCAGGGTTTCTCTCGTGGAGCGAACTGCCTCAACCAAAGCAGGCTCTACTGAGTACTGTAAGCATTTCCTCTCCCAAAATATGCAGTTTGAATGGAAGAACTCTGCTTTGGTTGCAGGTGGAACACAAGCAGGTTTTCTCCCAGAGTGTACACAAGGGTCCTTTCCCCAGATGAATTTCTATACGCAGGGTGTCCCGCGTGGAGTGAACTACCACAACCAAGGCAGGCTCTACTTATACCTCTAAGCCTTTCCTCTCCCAAAACACGCAGTTTTATCGAAGAACTCTGCTTTAGTTGCAGGTGGAACACAAGCAGCTTTTCTCCCACAGTGTACACAGTGGCCTTTGCCTGAAAGAACTATACTCAAGGTGTACCACGTGGAGTGAAATGCCAAAACCAAGGCATGCTCTAGTGAGGCCTCTAAGAATTTCCTCTCCCAAAACACGGCACTTTTACCCAAAGAACTCTCCTTTAGTTGCAGGTGGAACACAAGCAGCTTTTCTCCCACAGTGTACACAGTGGCCTTTGCCTAAAAGAACTATACTCATGGTGTACCACGTGGAGTGAAATGCCAAAACCAAGGCATGCTCTAGTGAGGCATCTAAGAATTTCCCCTCGCAAAACACCGCAGTTTTACCCAAAGAACTCTGCTTTAGTTCCACGTGTAACACAAGCAGCATTTCTCCATCAGTGCACACAATGGGCACTTCCGTGAAAGAACTTGTTCTATACGCAGGGTGTCCCGCGTGGAGCGAACAGTGTCAACCATGGCAGGCTCTACTGTGGTCTCTAAGGATTTCCTCTCTGAAAACACGGTACTTGTACCCGTAGAACTCTGCCATAATTGCACTTGGAACACAAGCTGCCTTTCTCCCACACTGTACACAAAGTTTCCTTCCCTGAATGAACTTCAATATGCAAGGTGTCCCGCATGGAGTGAGCTGCCTCAACCAAGGCAGGCTCTAGTAAGGGCTCTAAGCATTTCCTCTTCCAAAACACTCAGTTTTAACGGAAGAACTCTGCTTTAGTTGCAGGTGGAACACAAGCAATTTTTCTCCCACAGTGTACACAATGGGCACTTCCCCTAATAAACTTGCAGTATAAGAATGGTGTCCCGTGTGGAGCGAACTGCCTCTCCCATGGCAGGCTCTACTGTGGTCACTAAGGCTTTCCTCTCTGAAAACGCGGCACTTTTACCCAAAGAACTCTGCCTTAATTGCAGGTGGAACACAAGCAGCATTTCTCCCACACTGTACAAAAAGGGCCTTTCCCCGAATGAACTTCTATATGCAGGGTGTCCAGCGTGCAGCGAACTGCCTCAAGCTAGGCAGGCTCTAGTAAGGACTGTAAGCATTTCCTCTCCAAAACACGCAGTTTTACCCGAAGAATTCTGCTTTAGTTGCGGGTGGAACACAAGCAGCTTTTCTGCCACTGTGTACTCCTTGGGCTCTTCCACGAATGAACTTCTATATGCAGGGTTTCTCTTGTGGAGCGAACTGCCTCAACCAAGGCAGTCTGTACTGAGTACTTTAAGCATTTCCTCTCCCAAAATATGCAGTTTGAACGGAAGAACTCTGCTTTAGTTGCAGGCGGAACACAAGCAGGTTTTCTCCCAGAGTGTACACAATGGTCCTTTCCCCAAATGAATTTCTATACGCAGGGTGCCCAGCTTGGAGTGAACTACCTCAACCAAGGCAGGCTCTACTTATGCCTCTAAGAGTTTCCTCTCTCAAAACACGCAGTTTTCCCCAAAGAACTCTGCCTTAATTGCAGGTGGAACACAAGCCGCATTTCTCCCACACTGTACACAAAGGGCCCTTCCCTGAATGAACTTCTATATGCAGGGTGTCCCGCGTGCAGCGAACTGCCTCAAGCAAGGCAGAGTCTAGTGAGGACTGTAAGCATTTCCTCTCCCAGAACACGCAGTTTTACCCGAAGATCTCTGCTTTAGTTGCGGGTGGAACACAAGGAGCTTTTCTGCCACTGTGTACTCGTTGGGCTCTTCCACGAATGAACTTCTATAAGCTGGGTTTCCCACGTGGAGCGAACTGCCTCAACCAAGGCAGGCTGTACTGAGTACTGTATGCATTTCCTCCCCCAAAATATGCAGTTTGAACGGAAGAACTCTGCTTTAGTTGCAGGTGGAACACAAGCAGGTTTTCTCCCAGTGTGTACACAATGGTCCTTTCCCCAAATGAATTTCTATACGCAGGGTGTCCCGCGTGGAGTGAACTACCTCAACCAAGGCAGGCTCTACTTATGCCTCTAAGAGTTTCCTCTCCCAAAACACGCAGTTTTACCCAAAGAACTCTGCCTTAATTGCAGGTGGAACACAAGCTGCATTTCTCCCACACTGTACACAAAGGGCCCTTCCCTGAATGAACTTCTATATGCAGGGTGTCCCGCGTGCAGCGAACTGCCTCAAGCAAGGCAGGCTCTAATAAGCACTGTAAGCATTTCCTCTCCCAAAACACGCAGTTTTACCCGAAGAACTCTGCTTTAGTTGCCAGTGGAACACAAGCAGCTTTTCTCCCACAGTGTACCCAAAGGGCCTTTGACAGAAAGAACCCCTATGCTCAAGGTGTCCCGCGTGGAGTGAAATGCCTGAACCAAGGCAGGCTCTAGTGAGGCCTGTAAGCATTTCCTCTCACAAAACTCGGCAGTTTTACCCAAAGAACTCTGCTTTAGTACCAGGTGAATCACAAGCAGCGTTTCTCAATCAGTGCACACAATGGACATTTCCCGAATGAACTTGTTTTATACGCAGGGTGTCCCGCATGCAGCGAACAGCCTCAACCATGGCAGGCTCTACTGTGGTCCCTAAGGCTTTCCTCTCTGAAAACACGGCACTTTTACCCAAAGAACTCTGCCTTAATTGCAGGTGGAACACAAGCTGCATTTCTCCCACACTGTACACAAAGGGCCCTTCCCTGAATGAACTTCTATATGCAGGGTGTCCCGCGTGCAGCGAACTGCCTCAAGCAAGGCAGACTCTAGTGAGGACTGTAAGCATTTCCTCTGCCAGAACACGCAGTTTTACCCGAAGATCTCTGCTTTAGTTTCAGGTGGAACACAAGCAGCTTTTCTCCCACAGTGTACCCAAAGGGCCTTTGCCCGAAAGAACTTCCTTGCTCAAGTTGTCCCGCGTGGAGTGAAATGCCTAAACCAAGGCAGGCTCTAGTGAGGCCTCTAAGCATTTCCTCTCCCAAAACACGCACTTTTACCCAAAGAACTCTGCTTTAGTTGCAGGTGGAACACAAGCAGCCTTTCTGCCACTGTGTACTTTTTGGGCTCTTCCACGAATGAACTTCTATATGCAGGGTTTCCCACGTGGAGCGAACTGCCTCAACCAAGGCAGGCTGTAGTGAGGACTGTAAGCATTTCCTCTCCCAAAACGCTCAGTTTTAACACAAGAATTCTGCTTTAGTTGCAGGTGGAACACAAGCAAGTTTTCTCCCAGAGTGTACACAATGGTCCTTTCCCCAAGTGAACTTCTATATGCAGGGTGTCCTGCGTGGTGTAAACTACCTCCAGCAAGGAGACTCTACTTATGCCTCTAAGCGTTTCCTCTCCCAAAACACGCAGTTTTGCCCGAAGAACTCTGCTTTAGTTGCCGGTGGAACACAAGCAGCATTTCTGCCACTTTGTACTCCTTGGGCTCTTCCACGAATGAACTTCTATATGCAGGGTTTCTCTCGTGGAGCGAACTGCCTCAACCAAGGCAGGCTCTACTGAGTACTGTAAGCATTTCCTCTCCCAAAATATGCAGTTTGAACGGAAGAACTCTGCTTTGGTTGCAGGTGGAACACAAGCAGGTTTTCTCCCAGAGTGTACACAAGGGTCCTTTCCCCAGATGAATTTCTATACGCAGGGTGTCCCGCGTGGAGTGAACTACCACAACCAAGGCAGGCTCTACTTATACCTCTAAGCGTTTCGTCTCCGAAAACACACAGTTTTATCCGAAGAAATCTGCTTTAGTTGCAGGTGGATCACAAGCAGCTTTTCTCCCACAGTGTACACAGTGGCCTTTGCCTGGAAGAACTTCTATACTCAAGGTGTACCACGTGGAGTGAAATGCCTAAACCAAGGCAGGCTCTAGTGAGGCCTCTAAGAATTTCCTCTCCCAAAACACGGCACTTTTACCCAAAGAACTCTGCTTTAGTTGCAGGTGGAACCCAAGCAGCATTTCTGCCACTGTGTACTCTTTGGGCTCTTCCACGAATGAACCTCTATATGCAGGGTTTCCCACGTGGAGAGAACTGCCTTTACCAAGGCAGGCTGCAGTAAGGACTGTAAGCATTTCCTCTCCCAAAACACGCAGTTTTAATGGAAGAGCTCTGCTTTAGTTGCAGTTGGAACACAAGCACCTTTTATCCCTGGGTGTACACAATGCTCCATTCCCCAAATGAAACTCTATACGCAGGGAGTCCCACGTGGAGTGAACTACCTCAATCAAGGCAGGCTCTTTTTATGCCTCTAAGAGTTTCCTCTCCCAAAACATGCAGTTTTGCCCGAAGAACTCTGCTTCAGTTGCCGGTGGAACACAAGCAGCTTTTCTCTCACAGTGTACCCAAAGGGCCTTTGCACGAAAGAACTTCTATGCTCAAGGTGGCCCGCATGCAGTAAAATGCCTAAACCAAGGCAGGCTCTAGAGAGGGCTCTAAGCATTTCCTCTCCCAAAACATGGCACTTATACCCAAAGAACTCTGCTTTAGTTGCAGGTGGAACACAAGCAGCATTTCTGCCACTGTGTACTCTTTGGGCTCTTCCACGAATGAACTTGTATATGCAGGGTTTTGCTCGTGGAGCGAACTGCCTCAACCAAGGCCGGCTGTACTGAGTACTGTAAGCATTTCCTCTCCCAAAATATGCAGTTTGAACGGAAGAACTCTGCTTTAGTTGCAGGCGGAACACAAGCAGGTTTTCTCCCAGAGTGTACACAATGGTCCTTTCCCCAAATGAAACTCTATACGCAGGGTGTCCCGCGTGGAGTGAACTACCTCAACCAAGGCAGGCTCTACTTATGCCTCTAAGAGTTTCCTCTCCCAAAACACGCAGTTTTACCCAAAGAACTCTGCCTTAATTGCAGGTGGAAGACAAGCTGCATTTCTCCCACACTGTACACAAAGGGCCCTTCCCTGAATGAACTTGTATATGCAGGGTGTCCCGCGTGCAGCGAACTGCCTCAAGCAAGGCAGACTCTAGTAAGGACTGTAAGCATTTCCTCTGCCAGAACACGCAGTTTTACCCGAAGATCTCTGCTTTAGTTGCAGGTGGAAGACAAGCAGCTTTTCTCCCACAGTGTACCCAAAGGGCCTTTGCCCGAAAGAACTTCTATGCTCAAGGTGTCCCGCGTGGAGTGAAATGCTTAAACCAAGGCAGGCTCTAGTGAGGCCTCTAAGCATTTCCTCTCCCAAAACACGGCACTTTTACCCAAAGAACTCTGCTTTAGTTGCAGGTGGAACACAAGCAGCATTTCTGCCACTGTGTACTCTTTGGGCTCTTCCACGAATGAACTTCTATATGCTGGGTTTCCCACGTGGAGCGATCTGCCTCAACCAAGGCAGGCTGTAGTGAGGACTGTAAGCATTTCCTCTCCCAAAACGCGCAGTTTTAACAGAAGAACTCTGCTTTAGTTGCAGGTGGAACACAAGCAAGTTTTCTCCCAGAGTGTACACAATGGTCCTTTCTCCAAGTGAACTTCTATATGCAGGGTGTCCTGCGTGGAGTGAACTACCTCCAGCAAGGCAGACTCTACTTATGCCTCTAAGCCTTTCCTCTCCCAAAACACGCAGTTTTATCGAAGAACTCTGCTTTAGTTGCAGGTGGAACACAAGCAGCTTTTCTCCCACAGTGTACACAGTGGCCTTTGCCTAAAAGAACTATACTCAAGGTGTACCACGTGGAGTGAAATGCCAAAACCAAGGCATGCTCTAGTGAGGCATCTAAGAATTTCCCCTCGCAAAACACCGCAGTTTTACCCAAAGAACTCTGCGTTAGTTCCACGTGTAACACAAGCAGCATTTCTCCATCAGTGCACACAATGGGCACTTCCGTGAAAGAACTTGTTCTATACGCAGGGTGTCCCGCGTGGAGCGAACAGTGTCAACCATGGCAGGCTCTACTGTGGTCTCTAAGGATTTCCTCTCTGAAAACACGGTACTTGTACCCGTAGAACTCTGCCATAATTGCACTTGGAACACAAGCTGCCTTTCTCCCACACTGTACACAAAGTGTCCTTCCCTGAATGAACTTCAATATGCAAGGTGTCCCGCATGGAGTGAGCTGCCTCAACCAAGGCAGGCTCTAGTAAGGGCTCTAAGCATTTCCTCTTCCAAAACACTCAGTTTTAACGGAAGAACTCTGCTTTAGTTGCAGGTGGAACACAAGCAATTTTTCTCCCACAGTGTACACAATGGGCACTTCCCCTAATAAACTTGCAGTATAAGAATGGTGTCCCGTGTGGAGCGAACTGCCTCACCCATGGCAGGCTCTACTGTGGTCACTAAGGCTTTCCTCTCTGAAAACGCGGCACTTTTACCCAAAGAACTCTGCCTTAATTGCAGGTGGAACACAAGCAGCATTTCTCCCACACTGTACAAAAAGGGCCTTTCCCCGAATGAACTTCTATATGCAGGGTGTCCAGCGTGCAGCGAACTGCCTCAAGCAAGGCAGGCTCTAGTAAGGACTGTAAGCATTTCCTCTCCAAAACACGCAGTTTTACCCGAAGAAGTCTGCTTTAGTTGCGGGTGGAACACAAGCAGCTTTTCTGCCACTGTGTACTCCTTGGGCTCTTCCACGAATGAACTTCTATATGCAGGGTTTCTCTTGTGGAGCGAACTGCCTCAACCAAGGCAGGCTGTACTGAGTACTTTAAGCATTTCCTCTCCCAAAATATGCAGTTTGAACGGAAGAACTCTGCTTTAGTTGCAGGCGGAACACAAGCAGGTTTTCTCCCAGAGTGTACACAATGGTCCTTTCCCCAAATGAATTTCTATACGCAGGGTGTCCTGCTTGGAGTGAACTACCTCAACCAAGGCAAGCTCTACTTATGCCTCTAAGAGTTTCCTCTCCCAAAACACGCAGTTTTCCCCAAAGAACTCTGCCTTAATTGCAGGTGGAACACAAGCCGCATTTCTCCCACACTGTACACAAAGGGCCCTTCCCTGAATGAACTTCTATATGCAGGGTGTCCCACGTGCAGCGAACTGCCTCAAGCAAGGCAGAGTCTAGTGAGGACTGTAAGCATTTCCTCTCCCAGAACACGCAGTTTTACCCGAAGATCTCTGCTTTAGTTGCAGGTGGAACACAAGCAGCTTTTCTCCCACAGTGTACCCAAAGGGCCTTTCCCGAAAGAACTTCCTTGCTCAAGGTGTCCCGCGTGGAGTGAAATGCCTAAACCAAGGCAGGATCTAGTGAGGCCTCTAAGCATTTCCTCTCCCATAACACGGCACTTTTACCCAAAGAACTCTGCTTTAGTTGCAGGTGGAACACAAGCAGCCTTTCTGCCTCTGTGTACTTTTTGGGCTCTTCCACGAATGAACTTCTATATGCAGGGTTTCCCACGTGGAGCGAACTGCCTCAACCAAGGCAGGCCGTAGTGAGGACTGTAAACATTTCCTCTCCCCAAACGCTCAGTTTTACAGAAGAACTCTGCTTTAGTTGCAGGTGGAACACAAGCAAGTTTTCTCCCAGAGTGTACACAATGTTTCTTTCCCCAAGTGAACTTCTATATGCAGGGTGTCCTGCGTGGAGTGAACTACCTCCAGCAAGGAGACTCTACTTATGCCTCTAAGCGTTTCCTCTCCCAAAACACGCAGTTGGCCCGAAGAACTCTGCTTTAGTTGCCGGTGGAACACAAGCAGCATTTCTGCCACCTTGTACTCCTTGGGCTCTTCCACGAATGAACTTCTATATGCAGGGTTTCTCTCGTGGAGCGAACTGCCTCAACCAAGGCAGGCTGTACTGAGTACTGTAAGCATTTCCTCTCCCAAAATATGCAGTTTGAACGGAAGAACTCTGCTTTGGTTGCAGGAGGAACACAAGCTGGTTTTCTCCCAGAGTGTACACAAGGGTCCTTTCCCCAGATGAATTTCTATACGCAGGGTGTCCCGCGTGGAGTGAACTACCTCAACCAAGGCAGGCTCTACTTATACCTCTAAGCGTTTCGTCTCCGAAAACACACAGTTTTATCCGAAGAAATCGCTTTAGTTGCAGGTGGAACACAAGCAGCTTTTCTCCCACAGTGTACACAGTGGCCTTTGCCTGAAAGAACTTCTATACTCAAGGTGTACCACGTGGAGTGAAATGCCTAAACCAAGGCAGGCTCTAGTGAGGCCTCTAAGAATTTCCTCTCCCAAAACACGGCACTTTTACCCAAAGAACTCTGCTTTAGTTGCAGGTGGAACACAAGCAGCATTTCTGCAACTGTGTACTCTTTGGGCTCTTCCACGAATGAACCTCTATATGCAGGGTTTCCCTCGTGGAGAGAACTGCCTTTACCAAGGCAGGCTGCAGTAAGGACTGTTAGCATTTCCTCTCCCAAAACAGGCAGTTTTAATGGAAGAGCTCTGCTTTAGTTGCAGTTGGAACACAAGCACCTTTTATCCCTGGGTGTACACAATGCTCCATTCCCAAAATGAAACTCTAAACGCAGGGTGTCCCACGTGGAGTGAACTACCTCAATCAAGGCAGGCTCTTCTTATGCCTCTAAGAGTTTCCTCTCCCAAAACATGCAGTTTTGCCCGAAGAACTCTGCTTTAGTTGCCGGTGGAACACAAGCAGCTTTTCTCTCACAGTGTACCCAAAGGTCCTTTGCCCGAAAGAACTTCTATGCTCAAGGTGGCCCGCATGCAGTAAAATGCCTAAACCAAGGCAGGCTCTAGAGAGGGCTCTAAGCATTTCCTCTACCAAAACATGGCATTTATACCCAAAGAACTCTGCTTTAGTTGCAGGTGGAACACAAGCAGCATTTCTGCCACTGTGTACTCTTTGGGCTCTTCCACGAATGAACTTCTATATGCAGGGTTTTGCTCGTGGAGCGAACTGCCTCAACCAAGGCAGGCTGTACTGAGTACTGTAAGCATTTCCTCTCCCAAAATATGCAGTTTGAACGGAAGAACTCTGCTTTAGTTGCAGGTGGAACACAAGCAGGTTTTCTCCCAGAGTGTACACAATGGTCCTTTCCCCAAATGAAATTCTATACGCAGGGTGTCCCGCGTGGAGTGAACTACCTCAACCAAGGCAGGCTCTACTTATGCCTCTAAGAGTTTCCACTCCCAAAACACGCAGTTTTACCCAAAGAACTCTGCCTAAATTGCAGGTGGAACACAAGCTGCATTTCTCCCACACTGTACACAAAGGGCCCTTCCCTGAAAGAACTTCTATATGCAGGGTGTCCCGCGTGCAGCGAACTGCCTCAAGCATGGCAGGCTGTAGTGAGGACTGTAAGCATTTCCTCTGCCAGAACACGCAGTTTTACCCGAAGATCTCTGCTTTAGTTGCAGGTGGAAGACAAGCAGCTTTTCTCCCACAGTGTACACAGTGGCATTTGCCTGAAAGAACTTCTATACTCAAGGTGAACTACGTGGAGTGAAATGCCTAAACCAAGGCATGCTCTAGTGAGGCCTCTAAGAATTTCCTCTCCCAAAACACCGCAGTTTTACCCAAGGAACTCTGCTTTAGTTCCACGTGTCACACAAGCAGCATTTCTCCATCAGTGCACACAATGGGCACTTCCCCGAAAGAACTTGCTCTATACGCAGGGTGTCCCGCGTGGAGCGAACAGTGTCAACCATGGCAGGCTCTACTGTGGTCTCTAAGGATTTCCTCTCTGAAAACACGGCACTTTTACCCAAAGAACTCTGCTTTAGTTGCAGGTGGAACACAAGCAGCATTTCTGCCACTGTGTACTCTTTCGGCTCTTCCACGAATGAACTTCTATATGCAGGGTTTCCCACGTGGAGCGAACTGCCTCAACCAAGGCAGGCTGTAGTGAGGACTGTAAGCATTTCCTCTCCCAAAACGCGCAGTTTTAACAGAAGAACTCTGCTTTAGTGGCAGGTGGAACACAAGCAAGTTTTCTCCCAGAGTGTACACAATGGTCCTTTCCCCAAGTGAACTTCTAAATGCAGGGTGTCCTGCGTGGAGTGAACTTCCTCCAGCAAGGCAGACTCTATTTATGCCTCTAAGCGTTTCCTCTCCCAAAACACGCAGTTTTCCCCGAAAAACTCTGCTTTAGTTGCCGGTGGAACACAAGCAGCTTTTCTCTCACAGTGTACCGAAAGGGCCTTTGCCCGAAAGAACTTCTATGCTCAAGGTGGCCCGCATGCAGTGAAATGCCAAAACCAAGGCAGGCTCTAGAGAGGGCTCTAAGCATCTCCTCTCCCAAAACACGGCAGTTTTACCCAAAGAACTCTGCTTTAGTTCCAGGTGGAACACAAGCAGCATTTCTGCCACTGTGTACTCCTTGGGCTCTTCCACGAATGAACTTCTATATGCAGGGTTTCCCTCGTGGAGCGAACTGCCTCAACCAAGGCAGGCTGTACTGAGTACTGTAAGCATTTCCTCTCCCAAAATATGCAGTTTGAGCGGAAGAACTCTACTTTAGTTGCAGGTGGAACACAAGCAGGTTTTCTCCCAGAGTGTACACAATGGTCCTTTCCCCAAATGAATTTCTATACGCAGGGTGTCCCGTGTGGAGTGAACTACCTCAACCAAGGCAGGCTCTACTTATGCGTCTAAGCGTTTCCTCTCCCAAAACACGCAGTTTTACCCAAAGAACTCTGCCTTAATTGCAGGTGGAACACAAGCTGCATTTTACCCACACTGTACACGAAGGGCCCTTCCCTGAATGAACTTCTATATGCAGGGTTTCCCGCGTGCAGCGAACTGCCTCAAGCAAGGCAGACTCTAGTAAGGACTGTAAGCATTTCCTCTGCCTGAACACGCAGTTTTACCCGAAAATCTCTGCTTTAGTTGCAGGTGGAAGACAAGCAGCTTTTCTCTCACAGTGTACCCAAAGGGCCTTTGCCCGAAAGAACTTCTATGCTCAAGGTGTCCCGCGTGGAGTGAAATGCCTAAACCAAGGCAGGCTCTAGTGAGGCCTCAAAGCATTTCCTCTCCCAAAACACGGCACTTTTACCCAAAGAACTCTGCTTTAGTTGCAGGTGGAACACAAGAAGCATTTCTGCCACTGTGTACTCTTTGGGCTCTTCCACGAATGAACTTCTCTATGCAGGGTTTCCCACGTGGAGCGAACTCCCTCAACCAAGGCAGGCTGTAGTGAGGACTGTAAGCATTTCCTCTCCCAAAACGCGCAGTTTTAACAGAAGAACTCTGCTTTAGTTGCAGGAGGAACACAAGCAAGTTTTCTCCCAGAGTGTACACAATGGTCCTTTCCCCAAGTGAACTTCTATACGCAGGGTGTCCCGCGTGGAGTGAACTACCTCAACCAAGGCAGGCTCTACTTATGCCTCTAAGAGTTTCCTCTCCCAAAACACGCAGTTTTACCCAAAGAACTCTGCCTTAACTGCAGGTGGAACACAAGCAGCATTTCTCCCACACTGTACACAAAGGGCCCTTCCCTGAAAGAACTTCTATATGCAGGGTGTCCCGCGGGCAGCGAACTGCCTCAAGCAAGGCAGGCTCTAGTAAGCACTGTAAGCATTTCCTCTCCCAAAACACGCAGTTTTACCCGAAGAAATCTGCTTTAGTTGCCGGTGGAACACAAGCAGCTTTTCTCCCACAGTGTACCCAAAGGGCCTTTGACCGAAAGAACCCCTATGCTCAAGGTGTCCAGCGTGGAGTGAAATGCCTGAATCAAGGCAGGCTCTAGTGAGGCCTGTAAGCATTTCCTCTCACAAAACTCGGCAGTTTTACCCAAAGAACTCTGCTTTAGTACCAGGTGTATCACAAGCAGCGTTTCTCAATCAGTGCACACAATGGGCATTTCCCGAATGAACTTGTTCTATACGCAGGGTGTGCCGTATGGAGCGAACTGCCTCACCCATGGCAGGCTCTACTGTGGTCCCTAAGGCTTTCCTCTCTGAAAACACGGCACTTTTACCCAAAGAACTCTGCCTTAATTGCAGGTGGCATACAAGCTGCATTTCTCCCACACTGTACACAAAGGGCCCTTCCCTGAATGAACTTCTATATGCAGGGTGTCCCGCGTGCAGCGAACTGCCTCAAGCAACGCAGACTCTAGTGAGGACTGTAAGCATTTCCTCTGCCAGAACACGCAGTTTTACCCGAAGATCTCTGCTTTAGTTACAGGTGGAAGACAAGCAGCTTTTCTCCCACAGTGTACCCAAAGGGCCTTTGCCCGAAAGAACTTCTATGCTCAAGGTGTCCCGCGTGGAGTGAAATGCCTAAACCAAGGCAGGCTCTAGTGAGGCCTCTAAGCATTTCCTCTCCCAAAACACGGCACTTTTACCCAAAGAACTCTGCTTTAGTTGCAGGTGGAACACAAGCAGCATTTCTGCCACTGTGTACTCTTTGGGCTCTTCCACGAATGAACTTCTATATGCAGGTTTTCCCACGTGGAGCGAACTGCCTCAACCAAGGCAGGCTGTAGTGAGGACTGTAAGCATTTCCTCTCCCCAAACGCGCAGTTTAACAGAAGAACTCTGCTTTAGTTGCAGGGGGAACACAAGCAAGTTTTCTCCCAGAGTGTACACAATGGTCCTTTCCCCAAGTGAACTTCTATATGCAGGGTGTCCTGCGTGGAGTGAACTACCTCCAGCAAGGCAGACTCTACGTATGCCTCTAAGCGTTTCCTCTCCCAAAACACGCAGTTTTATCCGAAGAACTCTGCTTTAGTTGCAGGTGGAACACAAGCAGCTTTTCTCCCACAGTGTTCACAGTGGCATTTGCCTGAAAGAACTTCTATACTCAAGGTGAACTACGTGGAGTGAAATGCCTAAACCAAGGCATGCTCAAGTGAGGCCTCTAAGAATTTCCTCTCCCAAAACACCGCAGTTTTACCCAAGGAACTCTGCTTTAGTTCCACGTGTCACACAAGCAGCATTTCTCCATCAGTGCACACAATGGGCACTTCCCCGAAAGAACTTGCTCTATACGCAGGGTGTCCCGCGTGGAGCGAACAGTGTCAACCATGGCAGGCTCTACTGTGGTCTCTAAGGATTTCCTCTCTGAAAACACGGCACTTTTACCCAAAGAACTCTGCTTTAGTTGCAGGTGGAACACAAGCAGCCTTTCTGCCACTGTGTACTCTTTGGGCTCTTCCACGAATGAACTTCTATATGCAGGGTTTCCCACGTGGAGCGAACTGCCTCAACCAAGGCAGGCTGTAGTGAGGATTGTAAGCATTTCCTCTCCCAAAACGCGCAGTTTTAACAGAAGAACTCTGCTTTAGTGGCAGGTGGAACACAAGCAAGTTTTCTCCCAGAGTGTACACAATGGTCCTTTCCCCAAGTGAACTTCTAAATGCAGGGTGTCCTGCGTGGAGTGAACTACCTCCAGCAAGGCAGACTCTACTTATGCCTCTAAGGGTTTCCTCTCCCAAAACACGCAGTTTTCCCCGAAGAACTCTGCTTTAGTTGCCGGTGGAACACAAGCAGCTTTTCTCTCACAGTGTACCCAAAGGGCCTTTGCCCGAAAGAATTTCTATGCTCAAGGTGGCCCGCATGCAGTGAAATGCCAAAACCAAGGCAGGCTCTAGAGAGGGCTCTAAGCATCTCCTCTCCCAAAACACGGCAGTTTTACCCAAAGAACTCTGCTTTAGTTCCAGGTGGAACACAAGCAGCATTTCTGCCACTGTGTTCTCCTTGGGCTCTTCCACGAATGAACTTCTATATGCAGGGTTTCCCTCGTGGAGCGAACTGCCTCAACCAAGGCAGGCTGTACTGAGTACTGTAAGCATTTCCTCTCCCAAAATATGCAGTTTGAACGGAAGAACTCTACTTTAGTTGCAGTTGGAACACAAGCAGGTTTTCTCCCAGAGTGACACAATGGTCCTTTCCCCAAATGAATTTCTATACGCAGGGTGTCCCGCGTGGAGTGAACTACCTCAACCAAGGCTGGCTCTACTTATACCTCTAAGCGATTCCTCTCCCAAAACACACAGTTTTATCCGAAGAACTCTGCTTTAGTTGCAGGTGGAACACAAGCAGCTTTTCTCCCACAGTGTACACGGTGGCCTTTGCCTGAAAGAACTTCTATACTCAAGGTGTACCACGTGGAGTGAAATGCCTAAACCAAGGCAGGCTCTAGTGACGCCTCTAAACATTTCCTCTCTCAAAACACGGCACTTTTACCCAAAGAACTCTGCTTTAGTTGCAGGTGGAACACAAGCAGCATTTCTGCCACTGTGTACTCTTTGGGCTCTTCCACGAATGAACCTCTATATGCAGGGTTTCCCACGTGGAGAGAACTGCCTTTACCAAGGCAGGCTGTAGTAAGGACTGTAAGCATTTCCTCTCCCAAAACACGCAGTTTTAATGGAAGAGCTCTGCTTTAGTTGCAGTTGGAACACAAGCACCTTTTATCCCTGGGTGTACACAATGCTCCTTTCCCCAAATGAAACTCTATACGCAGGGTGACCCGCGTGGAGTGAACTACCTCAATCAAGGGAGGCTCTTCTTATGCCTCTAAGAGTTTCCTCTCCCAAAACATGCAGTTTTGCCCGAAGAACTCTGCTTTAGTTGACGGTGGAACACAAGCAGCTTTTCTCTCACAGTGTACCCAAAGGGCCTTTGCCCGAAAGAACTTCTATGCTCAAGGTGTCCCGCGTGGAGTGAAATGCCTAAACCAAGGCAGGCTCTAGTGAGGCCTCTAAGCAATTCCTCTCCCCAAACACGGCACTTTTACCCAAAGAACTCTGCTTTAGTACCAGGTGTATCACAAGCATCGTTTCTCAATCAGTGCACACAATGGGCATTTCCCGAATGAACTTGTTCTATACGCAGGGGTGCCGTGTGGAGCGAACTGCCTCACCCATGGCAGGCTCTACTGTGGTCCCTAAGGCTTTCCTCTCTGAAAACACGGCACTTTTACCCAAAGAAATCTGCCTTAATTGCAGATGGCATACAAGCTGCATTTCTCCCACACTGTACACAAAGGGCCCTTCCCTGAATGAACTTTTTATGCAGGGAGTCCCGCGTGCAGCGAACTGCCTCAAGCAAGGCAGACTCTAGTGAGGACTCTAAGCATTTCCTCTGCCAGGACACGCAGTTTTACCCGAAGATCACTGCTTTTGTTGCAGGTGGAACACAAGCAAGTTTTCTCCCAGAGTGTACACAATGGTCCTTTCCCCAAGTGAACTTCTAAATGCAGGGTGTCCTGCGTGGAGTGAACTACCTCCAGCAAGGCAGACTCTACTTATGCCTCTAAGCGTTTCCTCTCCCAAAACACGCAGTTTTCCCCGAAGAACTCTGCTTTAGTTGCCGGTGGAACACAAGCAGCTTTTCTCTCACAGTGTACCGAAAGGGCCTTTGCCCGAAAGAACTTCTATGCTCAAGGTGGCCCGCATGCAGTGAAATGCCAAAACCAAGGCAGGCTCTAGAGAGGGCTCTAAGCATCTCCTCTCCCAAAACACGGCAGTTTTACCCAAAGAACTCTGCTTTAGTTCCAGGTGGAACACAAGCAGCATTTCTGCCACTGTGTACTCCTTGGGCTCTTCCACGAATGAACTTCTATATGCAGGGTTTCCCTCGTGGAGCGAACTGCCTCAACCAAGGCAGGCTGTACTGAGTACTGTAAGCATTTCCTCTCCCAAAATATGCAGTTTGAACGGAAGAACTCTACTTTAGTTGCAGGTGGAACACAAGCAGGTTTTCTCCCAGAGTGTACACAATGGTCCTTTCCCCAAATGAATTTCTATACGCAGGGTGTCCCGCGTGGAGTGAACTACCTCAACCAAGGCAGGCTCTACTTATGCCTCTAAGAGTTTCCTCTCCCAAAACACGCAGTTTTACCCAAAGAACTCTGCCTTAATTGCAGGTGGAACACAAGCTGCATTTCTCCCACACTGTACACAAAGGGCCCTTCCCTGAATGAACTTTTTATGCAGGGTGTCCCGCGTGCAGCGAACTGCCTCAAGCAAGGCAGACTCTAGTGAGGACTCTAAGCATTTCCTCTGCCAGGACACGCAGTTTTACTCGAAGATCACTGCTTTAGTTGCAGGTGGAACACAAGCAAGTTTTCTCCCAGAGTGTACACAATGGTCCTTTTCCCAATTGAACTTCTATATGCGGGGTGTCCTGCGTGGAGTAAACTACCACCAGCAAGGAGACTCTACTTATGCCTCTAAGCCTTTCCTCTCCCAAAACACGCAGTTTTATCCGAAGAACTCTGCATTAGTTGCAGGTGGAACACAAGCAGCTTTTCTCCCACAGTGTACACAGTGGCATTTGCCTGAAAGAACTTCTATACTCAAGGTGAACTACGTGGAGTGAAATGCCTAAACCAAGGCATGCTCTAGTGAGGCCTCTAAGAATTTCCTCTCCCAAAACACCGCAGTTTTACCCAAAGAACTCTGCTTTAGTTCCACGTGTCACACAAGCAGCATTTCTCCATCAGTGCACACAATGGGCACTTCCCCGAAAGAACTTGCTCTATACGCAGGGTGTCCCGCGTGGAGCGAACAGTGTCAACCATGGCAGGCTCTACTGTGGTCTCTAAGGATTTCCTCTCTGAAAACACGGCACTTTTACCCAAAGAACTCTGCTTTAGTTGCAGGTGGAACACAAGCAGCCTTTCTGCCACTGTGTACTCTTTGGGCTCTTCCACGAATGAACTTCTATATGCAGGGTTTCCCACGTGGAGCGAACTGCCTCAACCAAGGCAGGCTGTAGTGAGGACTGTAAGCATTTCCTCTCGCAAAACGCGCAGTTTTAACAGAAGAACTCTGCTTTAGTGGCAGGTGGAACACAAGCAAGTTTTCTCCCAGAGTGTACACAATGGTCCTTTCCCCAAGTGAACTTCTAAATGCAGGGTGTCCTGGGTGGAGTGAACTACCTCCAGCAAGGCACACTCTACTTATGCCTCTAAGCGTTTCCTCTCCCAAAACACGCAGTTTTCCCCGAAGAACTCTGCTTTAGTTGCCGGTGGAACACAAGCAGCTTTTCTCTCACAGTGTACCGAAAGGGCCTTTGCCCGAAAGAACTTCTATGCTCAAGGTTGCCCGCATGCAGTGAAATGCCAAAACCAAGGCAGGCTCTAGAGAGGGCTCTAAGCATCTCCTCTCCCAAAACACGGCAGTTTTACCCAAAGAACTCTGCTTTAGTTCCAGGTGGAACACAAGCAGCATTTCTGCCACTGTGTACTCTTTGGGCTCTTCCACGAATGAACCTCTATATGCAGGGTTTCCCTCGTGGAGAGAACTGCCTTTACCAAGGCAGGCTGCAGTAAGGACTGTAAGCATTTCCTCTCCCAAAACACGCAGTTTTAATGGAAGAGCTCTGCTTTAGTTGCAGTTGGAACACAAGCACCTTTTATCCCTGGGTGTACACAATGCTCCATTCCCCAAATGAAACTCTATACGCAGGGTGTCCCACGTGGAGTGAACTACCTCAATCAAGGCAGGCTCTTCTTATGCCTCTAAGAGTTTCCTCTCCCAAAACATGCAGTTTTGCCCGAAGAACTCTGCTTTAGTTGCCGGTGGAACACAAGCAGCTTTTCTCTCACAGTGTACCCAAAGGGCCTTTGCCCGAAAGAACTTCTATGCTCAAGGTGGCCCGCATGCAGTAAAATGCCTAAACCAAGGCAGGCTCTAGAGAGGGCTCTAAGCATTTCCTCTCCCAAAACATGGCATTTATACCCAAAGAACTCTGCTTTAGTTGCAGGTGGAACACAAGCAGCATTTCTGCCACTGTGTACTCTTTGGGCTCTTCCACGAATGAACTTCTATATGCAGGGTTTCGCTCGTGGAGCGAACTGCCTCAACCAAGGCAGGCTGTACTGAGTACTGTAAGCATTTCCTCTCCCAAAATATGCAGTTTGAACGGAAGAACTCTGCTTTAGTTGCAGGTGGAACACAAGCAGGTTTTCTCCCAGAGTGTACACAATGGTCCTTTCCCCAAATGAAATTCTATACGCAGGGTGTCCCGCGTGGAGTGAACTACCTCAACCAAGGCAGGCTCTACTTATGCCTCTAAGAGTTTCCTCTCCCAAAACACGCAGTTTTACCCAAAGAACTCTGCCTAAATTGCAGGTGGAACACAAGCTGCATTTCTCCCACACTGTACACAAAGGGCCCTTCCCTGAAAGAACTTCTATATGCAGGGTGTCCCGCGTGCAGCGAACTGCCTCAAGCATGGCAGGCTGTAGTGAGGACTGTAAGCATTTCCTCTCCCAAAACGCTCAGGTTTAACAGAAGAACTCTGCTTTAGTTGCCGGTGGAACACAAGCAGCTTTTCTCCCACAGTGTACCCAAAGGGCCTTTGACAGAAAGAACCCCTATGCTCAAGGTGTCCCGCGTGGAGTGAAATGCCTGAACCAAGGCAGGCTCTAGTGAGGCCTGTAAGCATTTCCTCTCCCAAAACTCGGCAGTTTTACCCAAAGAACTCTGCTTTAGTACCAGGTGTATCACAAGCAGCGTTTCTCAATCAGTGCACACAATGGCCATTTCCCGAATGAACTTGTTTTATACGCAGGGTGTCCCGCATGCAGCGAACAGCCTCAACCATGGCAGGCTCTACTGTGGTCCCTAAGGCTTTCCTCTCTGAAAACACGGCACTTTTACCCAAAGAACTCTGCCTTAATTGCAGGTGGAACACAAGCTGCATTTCTCCCACACTGTATACAAAGGGCCCTTCCCTGAATGAACTTCTATATGCAGGGTGTCCTGCGTGGAGTGAACTACCTCAAGCAAGGCAGACTCTACTTATGCCTCTAAGCGTTTCCTCTCCCAAAACACGCAGTTTTATCCGTAGAACACTACTTTAGTTGCAGGTGGAACACAAGCAGCTTTTCTCCCACAGTGTACACAGTGGCCTTTGCCTGAAAGAACTTCTATACTCAAGGTGTACCACGTGGAGTGAAATGCCTAAACCAAGGCATGCTCTAGTGAGGCCTCTAAGAATTTCCTCTCCCAAAACACCGCAGTTTTACCCAAAGAACTCTGCTTTAGTTCCACGTGTAACACAAGCAGCATTTCTCCATCAGTGCAAACAATGGGCACTTCCCTGAAAGAACTTGTTCTATACGCAGGGTTTCCCGCGTGGAGCGAACAGTGTCCACCATGGCAGGCTCTACTGTGGTCTCTAAGGATTTCTTCTCTGAAAACACGGCACTTGTACCCGTAGAACTCTGCCAAAATTGCACGTGGAACACAAGCTGCCTTTCTCCCACACTGTACACAAAGTGTCCTTCCCTGAATGAACTTCAATATGCAAGGTGTCCCGCATGGAGTGAGCTGCCTCAACCAAGGCAGGCTCTAGTAAGGGCTCTAAGCATTTCCTCTTCCAAAACACTCAGTTTTAACGGAAGAACTCTGCTTTAGTTGCAGGTGGAACACAAGCAATTTTTCTCCCACAGTGTACACAATGGGCACTTCCCCTAATAAACTTGCAGTATAAGAATGGTGTCCCGTGTGGAGCGAACTGCCTCACCCATGGCAGGCTCTACTGTGGTCACTAAGGCTTTCCTCTCTGAAAACGCGGCACTTTTACCCAAAGAACTCTGCCTTAATTGCAGGTGGAACACAAGCTGCATTTCTCCCACACTGTACACAAAGTGCCTTTCCCCGAATAAACTTCTATATGCAGGGTGTCCCGCGTGCAGCGAACTGCCTAAAGCAAGGCAGGCTCTAGTAAGGACTGTAAGCATTTCCTCTCCCAGAACACGCAGTTTTACCCGTAGATCTCTGCCTTAGTTGCAGTTGGAACACAAGCACCTTTTATCCCAGGGTGTACACAATGCTCCTTTCCCCAAATGAAACTGTATACGCTGGGTGTCCCGCGTGGAGTGAACTACCTCAATCAAGGCAGGCTCTACTTATGCCTCTAAGAGTTTCCTCTCCCAAAACACGCAGTTTTGCCCGAAGAACTCTGCTTTAGTTGCCGGTGGAACACAAGCAGCTTTTCTCTCACAGTGTACCCAAAGGGCCTTTGCCCGAAAGAACTTCTATGCTCAAGGTGGCCCGCATGCAGTGAAATGCCTAAACCAAGGCAGGCTCTAGAGAGGGCTCTAAGCATTCCTCTCCCGAATCACGGCAGTTTTACCCAAAGAACTCTGCTTTAGTTCCAGGTGGAACACAAGCAGCATTTCTGCCACTGTGTACTCCATGGGCTCTTCCACGAATGAACTTCTATATGCAGGGTTTCCCTCGTGGAGCGAACTGCCTCAACCAAGGCAGGCTGTACTGTGTACTGTAAGCATTTCCTCTCCCAAAATATGCAGTTTTAATGGAAGAACTCTGCCTTAATTGCAGGTGGAACACAAGCTGCATTTCTCCCACACTGTACACAAAGGGCCCTTCCCTGAATGAACTTCTATATGCAGGGTGCCAGCGTGCAGCGAACTGCCTCAAGCAAGGCAGACTCTAGTAAGGACTGTAAGCATTTCCTATCCCAAAACACGCAGTTTTACCCGAAGAACTCTGCTTTAGTTGCCGGTGGAACACAAGCAGCATTTCTGCCACTTTGTACTCCTTGGGCTCTTCCAAGAATGAACTTCTATATGCAGGGTTCCTCTTGTGGAGCGAACGGCCTCAACCAAGGCAGGCTGTACTGAGTACTGTAAGCATTTCCTCTCCCAAAATATGCAGTTTGAACGGAAGAACTCTGCTTTAG
Source organism: Mesoplodon bidens (assembly GCF_964165515.1). Taxonomy (NCBI): domain Eukaryota; kingdom Metazoa; phylum Chordata; class Mammalia; order Artiodactyla; family Ziphiidae; genus Mesoplodon; species Mesoplodon bidens. The sequence goes on along the minus strand of NW_027671593.1, from coordinate 436,983 downwards.
TTGCAGGCGGAACACAAGCAGGTTTTCTCCCAGAGTGTACACAATGGTCCTTTCCCCAAATGAATTTCTATACGCAGGGTGTCCTGCTTGGAGTGAACTACCTCAACCAAGGCAGGCTCTACTTATGCCTCTAAGAGTTTCCTCTCCCAAAACACGCAGTTTTCCCCAAAGAACTCTGCCTTAATTGCAGGTGGAACACAAGCCGCATTTCTCCCACACTGTACACAAAGGGCCCTTCCCTGAATGAACTTCTATATGCAGGGTGTCCCGCGTGCAGCGAACTGCCTCAAGCAAGGCAGAGTCTAGTGAGGACTGTAAGCATTTCCTCTCCCAGAACACGCAGTTTTACCCGAAGATCTCTGCTTTAGTTGCAGGTGGAACACAAGCAGCTTTTCTCCCACAGTGTACCCAAAGGGCCTTTCCCGAAAGAACTTCCTTGCTCAAGGTGTCCCGCGTGGAGTGAAATGCCTAAACCAAGGCAGGCTCTAGTGAGGCCTCTAAGCATTTCCTCTCCCATAACACGGCACTTTTACACAAAGAACTCTGCTTTAGTTGCAGGTGGAACACAAGCAGCCTTTCTGCCACTGTGTACTTTTTGGGCTCTTCCACGAATGAACTTCTATATGCAGGGTTTCCCACGTGGAGCGTACTGCCTCAACCAAGGCAGGCCGTAGTGAGGACTGTAAACATTTCCTCTCCCCAAACGCTCAGTTTTACAGAAGAACTCTGCTTTAGTTGCAGGTGGAACACAAGCAAGTTTTCTCCCAGAGTGTACACAATGTTTCTTTCCCCAAGTGAACTTCTATATGCAGGGTGTCCTGCGTGGAGTGAACTACCTCCAGCAAGGAGACTCTACTTATGCCTCTAAGCGTTTCCTCTCCAAAAACACGCAGTTTTGCCCGAAGAACTCTGCTTTAGTTGCCGGTGGAACACAAGCAGAATTTCTGCCACCTTGTACTCCTTGGGCTCTTCCAGGAATGAACTTCTATATGCAGGGTTTCTCTCGTGGAGCGAACTGCCTCATCCAAGGCAGGCTGTACTGAGTACTGTAAGCATTTCCTCTCCCAAAATATGCAGTTTGAACGGAAGAACTCTGCTTTCGTTGCAGGTGGAACACAAGCAGGTTTTCTCCCAGAGTGTGCACAAGGGTCCTTTCCCCAAATGAATTTCTATATGCAGGGTGTCCCGCGTGGAGTGAACTACCTCAACCAAGGCAGGCTCTACTTATACCTCTAAGCGTTTCCTCTCCCAAAACACACAGTTTTATCCGAAGAAATCTGCTTTAGTTGCAGGTGGAACACAAGCAGCTTTTCTCCCACAGTGTACACAGTGGCCTTTGCCTGAAAGAACTTCTATACTCAAGGTGTACCACGTGGAGTGAAATGCCTAAACCAAGGCAGGCTCTAGTGAGGCCTCTAAGAATTTCGTCTCCCAAAACACGGCACTTTTACCCAAAGAACTCTGCTTTAGTTGCAGGTGGAACACAAGCAGCATTTCTGCCACTGTGTACTCTTTGGGCTCTTCCACGAATGAACCTCTATATGCAGGGTTTCCCACGTGGAGAGAACTGCCTTTACCAAGGCAGGCTGCAGTAAGGACTGTAAGCATTTCCTCTCCCAAAACACGCAGTTTTAATGGAAGAGCTCTACTTTAGTTGCAGTTGGAACACAAGCACCTTTTATCCCTGGGTGTACACAATGCTCCATTCCCCAAATGAAACTCTAAACGCAGGGTGTCCCACGTGGAGTGAACTACCTCAATCAAGGCAGGCTCTTCTTATGCCTCTAAGAGTTTCCTCTCCCAAAACATGCAGTTTTGCCCGAAGAACTCTGCTTTAGTTGCCGGTGGAACACAAGCAGCTTTTCTCTCACAGTGTACCCAAAGGGCCTTTGCCCGAAAGAACTTCTATGCTCAAGTTGGCCCGCATGCAGTAAAATGCCTAAACCAAGGCAGGCTCTAGAGAGGGCTCTAAGCATTTCCTCTCCCAAAACATGGCATTTATACCCAAAGAACTCTGCTTTAGTTGCAGGTGGAACACAAGCAGCATTTCTGCCACTGTGTACTCTTTGGGCTCTTCCACGAATGAACTTCTATATGCAGGGTTTTGCTCGTGGAGCGAACTGCCTCAACCAAGGCAGGCTGTACTGAGTACTGTAAGCATTTCCTCTCCCAAAATATGCAGTTTGAACGGAAGAACTCTGCTTTAGTTGCAGGCGGAACACAAGCAGGTTTTCTCCCAGAGTGTACACAATGGTCCTTTCCCCAAATGAAACTCTATACGCAGGGTGTCCCGCGTGGAGTGAACTACCTCAACCAAGGCAGGCTCTACTTATGCCTCTAAGAGTTTCCTCTCCCAAAACACGCAGTTTTACCCAAAGAACTCTGCCTTAATTGCAGGTGGAAGACAAGCTGCATTTCTCCCACACTGTACACAAAGGGCCCTTCCCTGAATGAACTTGTATATGCAGGGTGTCCCGTGTGCAGCGAACTGCCTCAAGCAAGGCAGACTCTAGTAAGGACTGTAAGCATTTCCTCTGCCAGAACACGCAGTTTTACCCGAAGATCTCTGCTTTAGTTGCAGGTGGAAGACAAGCAGCTTTTCTCCCACAGTGTACCCAAAGGGCCTTTGCCCGAAAGAACTTCTATGCTCAAGGTGTCCCGCGTGGAGTGAAATGCTTAAACCAAGGCAGGCTCTAGTGAGGCCTCTAAGCATTTCCTCTCCCAAAACACGGCACTTTTACCCAAAGAACTCTGCTTTAGTTGCAGGTGGAACACAAGCAGCATTTCTGCCACTGTGTACTCTTTGGGCTCTTCCACGAATGAACTTCTATATGCTGGGTTTCCCACGTGGAGCGAACTGCCTCAACCAAGGCAGGCTGTACTGAGTACTGTATGCATTTCCTCCCCAAAAATATGCAGTTTGAACGGAAGAACTCTGCTTTAGTTGCAGGTGGAACACAAGCAGGTTTTCTCCCAGAGTGTACACAATGGTCCTTTCCCCAAATGAATTTCTATACGCAGGATGTCCCGCGTGGAGTGAACTACCTCAACCAAGGCAGGCTCTACTTATGCTTCTAAGAGTTTCCTCTCCCAAAACACGCAGTTTTACCCAAAGAACTCTGCCTTAATTGCAGGTGGAACACAAGCTGCATTTCTCCCACACTGTACACAAAGGGCCCTTCCCTGAAAGAACTTCTATATGCAGGGTGTCCTGCGTGCAGCGAACTGCCTCAAGCAAGGCAGGCTCTAATAAGCACTGTAAGCATTTCCTCTCCCAAAACGCTCAGGTTTAACAGAAGAACTGTGCTTTAGTTGCCGGTGGAACACAAGCAGCTTTTCTCCCACAGTGTACCCAAAGGGCCTTTGACAGAAAGAACCCCTATGCTCAAGGTGTCCCGCGTGGAGTGAAATGCCTGAACCAAGGCAGGCTCTAGTGAGGCCTGTAAGCATTTCCTCTCACAAAACTCGGCAGTTTTACCCAAAGAACTCTGCTTTAGTACCAGGTGTATCACAAGCAGCGTTTCTCAATCAGTGCACACAATGGCCATTTCCCGAATGAACTTGTTTTATACGCAGGGTGTCCCGCATGCAGCGAACAGCCTCAACCATGGCAGGCTCTACTGTGGTCCCTAAGGCTTTCCTCTCTGAAAACACGGCACTTTTACCCAAAGAACTCTGCCTTAATTGCAGGTGGAACACAAGCTGCATTTCTCCCACACTGTACACAAATGGCCCTTCCCTGAATGAACTTCTATATGCAGGGTGTCCCGCGTGCAGCGAACTGCCTCAAGCAAGGCAGACTCTAGTGAGGACTGTAAGCATTTCCTCTGCCAGAACACGCAGTTTTACCCGAAGATCTCTGCTTTAGTTTCAGGTGGAACACAAGCAGCTTTTCTCCCACAGTGTACCCAAAGGGCCTTTGCCCGAAAGAACTTCCTTGCTCAAGTTGTTCCGCGTGGAGTGAAATGCCTAAACCAAGGCAGACTCTAGTGAGGCCTCTAAGCATTTCCGCTCCCAAAACACGGCACTTTTACCCAAAGAACTCTGCTTTAGTTGCAGGTGGAACACAAGCAGCCTTTCTGCCACTGTGTACTTTTTGGGCTCTTCCACGAATGAACTTCTATATGCAGGGTTTCCCACGTGGAGCGAACTGCCTCAACCAAGGCAGGCTGTAGTGAGTACTGTAAGCATTTCCTCTCCCAAAATATGCAGTTTGAACGGAAGAACTCTGCTTTAGTTGCAGGCGGAACACAAGCAGCTTTTCTCCCACAGTGTACACAGTGGCTTTGCCTGAAAGAACTTCTATACTCAAGGTGTACCACGTGGAGTGAAATGCCAAAACCAAGGCATGCTCTAGGGAGGCATCTAAGAATTTCCTCTCGCAAAACACCGCAGTTTTACCCAAAGAACTCTGCTTTAGTTCCACGTGTAACACAAGCAGCATTTCTCCATCAGTGCACACAATGGGCACTTCCGTGAAAGAACTTGTTCTATACGCAGGTTGTCCCGCGTGGAGCGAACAGTGTCAACCATGACAGGCTCTACTGTGGTCTCTAAGGATTTCCTCTCTGAAAACACGGCACTTGTACCCGTAGAACTCTGCCATAATTGCACGTGGAACACAAGCTGCCTTTCTCCCACACTGTACACAAAGTGTCCTTCCCTGAATGAACTTCAATATGCAAGGTGTCCCGCATGGAGTGAGCTGCCTCAACCAAGGCAGGCTCTAGTAAGGGCTCTAAGCATTTCCTCTTCCAAAACACTCAGTTTTAACGGAAGAACTCTGCTTTAGTTGCAGGTGGCACACAAGCAATTTTTCTCCCACAGTGTACACAATGGGCACTTCCCCTAATAAACTTGCAGTATAAGAATGGTGTCCCGTGTGGAGCGAACTGCCTCACCCATGGCAGGCTCTACTGTGGTCACTAAGGCTTTCCTCTCTGAAAACGCGGCACTTTTACCCAAAGAACTCTGCATTAATTGCAGGTGGAACACAAGCTGCATTTCTCCTACACTGTACACAAAGGGCCTTTCCCCGAATGAACTTCTATATGCAGGGTGTCCAGCGTGCAGCGAACTGCCTCAAGCAAGGCAGGCTCTAGTAAGGACTGTAAGCATTTCCTCTCCCAAACCACACAGTTTTACCCGAAGAAGTCTTCTTTAGTTGCCGGTGGAACACAAGCAGCTTTTCTCCCACAGTGTACCCAAGGGCCTTTGCCCGAAAGAACTTCTATGCTCAAGGTGTCCCGCGTGGATTGAAATGCATAAACCAAGGCAGGCTCTAGTGAGGCCTGTAAGCATTTCCTCTCCCAAAACTCGGCAGTTTTACCCAAAGAACTCTGCTTTAGTAACAGGTGTATCACAAGCAGCGTTTCTCAATCAGTGCACACAATGGCCATTTCCCGAATGAACTTGTTTTATACGCAGGGTGTCCCGCATGCAGCGAACAGCCTCAACCATGGCAGGCTCTACTGTGGTCCCTAAGGCTTTCCTCTCTGAAAACACGGCACTTTTACCCAAAGAACTCTGCCTTAATTGCAGGTGGAACACAAGCTGCATTTCTCCCACACTGTATACAAAGGGCCCTTCCCTGAATGAACTTCTATATGCAGGGTGTCCTGCGTGGAGTGAACTACCTCAAGCAAGGCAGACTCTACTTATGCCTCTAAGCGTTTCCTCTCCCAAAATACGCAGTTTTATCCGTAGAACACTACTTTAGTTGCAGGTGGAACACAAGCAGCTTTTCTCCCACAGTGTACACAGTGGCCTTTGCCTGAAAGAACTTCTATACTCAAGGTGTACCACGTGGAGTGAAATGCCTAAACCAAGGCATGCTCTAGTGAGGCCTCTAAGAATTTCCTCTCCCAAAACACCGCAGTTTTACCCAAAGAACTCTGCTTTAGTTCCACGTGTAACACAAGCAGCATTTCTCCATCAGTGCACACAATGGGCACTTCCCTGAAAGAACTTGTTCTATACGCAGGGTTTCCCGCGTGGAGCGAACAGTGTCCACCATGGCAGGCTCTACTGTGGTCTCTAAGGATTTCCTCTCTGAAAACACGGCACTTGTACCCGTAGAACTCTGCCATAATTGCACGTGGAACACAAGCTGCCTTTCTCCCACACTGTACACAAAGTGTCCTTCCCTGAATGAACTTCAATATGCAAGGTGTCCCGCATGGAGTGAGCTGCCTCAACCAAGGCAGGCTCTAGTAAGGGCTCTAAGCATTTCCTCTTCCAAAACACTCAGTTTTAACGGAAGAACTCTGCTTTAGTTGCACGTGGAACACAAGCAATTTTTCTCCCACAGTGTACACAATGGGCACTTCCCCTAATAAACTTGCAGTATAAGAATGGTGTCCCGTGTGGAGCGAACTGCCTCTCCCATGGCAGGCTCTACTGTGGTCACTAAGTCTTTCCTCTCTGAAAACGCGGCACTTTTACCCAAAGAACTCTGCCTTAATTGCAGGTGGAACACAAGCTGCATTTCTCCCACACTGTACACAAAGGGCCTTTCCCCGAATGAACTTCTATATGCAGGGTGTCCCGCGTGCAGCGAACTGTCTAAAGCAAGGCAGGCTCTAGTAAGGACTGTAAGCATTTCCTCTCCCAGAACACGCAGTTTTACCCGAAGATCTCTGCTTTAGTTGCAGTTGGAACACAAGCACCTTTTATCCCAGGGTGTACACAATGCTCCTTTCCCCAAATGAAACTCTATACGCTGGGTGTCCCGCGTGGAGTGAACTACCTCAATCAAGGCAGGCTCTACTTATGCCTCTAAGAGTTTCCTCTCCCAAAACACGCAGTTTTGCCCGAAGAACTCTGCTTTAGTTGCCGGTGGAACACAAGCAGCTTTTCTCTCACAGTGTACCCAAAGGGCCTTTGCCCGAAAGAAATTCTATGCTCAAGGTGGCCCGCATGCAGTGAAATGCCTAAACCAAGGCAGGCTCTAGAGAGGGCTCTAAGCATTCCTCTCCCGAATCACGGCAGTTTTACCCAAAGAACTCTGCTTTAGTTCCAGGTGGAACACAAGCAGCATTTCTGCCACTGTGTACTCCATGGGCTCTTCCACGAATGAACTTCTATATGCAGGGTTTCCCTCGTGGAGCGAACTGCCTCAACCAAGGCAGGCTGTACTGTGTACTGTAAGCATTTCCTCTCCCAAAATATGCAGTTTTAATGGAAGAACTCTGCCTTAATTGCAGGTGGAACACAAGCTGCATTTCTCCCACACTGTACACAAAGGGCCCTTCCCTGAATGAACTTCTATATGCAGGGTGTCCCGCGTGCAGCGAACTGCCTCAAGCAAGGCAGAGTCTAGTGAGGACTGTAAGCATTTCCTCTCCCAGAACACGCAGTTTTACCCGAAGATCTCTGCTTTAGTTGCGGGTGGAACACAAGCAGCTTTTCTGCCACTGTGTACTCTTTGGGCTCTTCCACGAATGAACTTCTATAAGCTGGGTTTCCCACGTGGAGCGAACTGCCTCAACCAAGGCAGGCTGTACTGAGTACTGTATGCATTTCCTCCCCCAAAATATGCAGTTTGAACGGAAGAACTCTGCTTTAGTTGCAGGTGGAACACAAGCAGGTTTTCTCCCAGTGTGTACACAATGATCCTTTCCCCAAATGAATTTCTATACGCAGGATGTCCCGCGTGGAGTGAACTACCTCAACCAAGGCAGGCTCTACTTATGCCTCTAAGAGTTTCCTCTCCCAAAACACGCAGTTTTACCCAAAGAACTCTGCCTTAATTGCAGGTGGAACACAAGCTGCATTTCTCCCACACTGTACACAAAGGGCCCTTCCCTGAATGAACTTCTATATGCAGGGTGTCCCGCGTGCAGCGAACTGCCTCAAGCAAGGCAGGCTCTAATAAGCACTGTAAGCATTTCCTCTCCCAAAACACGCAGTTTTACCCGAAGAACTCTGCTTTAGTTGCCGGTGGAACACAAGCAGCTTTTCTCCCACAGTGTACCCAAAGGGCCTTTGACAGAAAGAACCCCTATGCTCAAGGTGTCCCGCGTGGAGTGAAATGCCTGAACCAAGGCAGGCTCTAGTGAGGCCTGTAAGCATTTCCTCTCACAAAACTCGGCAGTTTTACCCAAAGAACTCTGCTTTAGTACCAGGTGTATCACAAGCAGCGTTTCTCAATCAGTGCACACAATGGCCATTTCCCGAATGAACTTGTTTTATACGCAGGGTGTCCCGCATGCAGCGAACAGCCTCAACCATGGCAGGCTCTACTGTGGTCCCTAAGGCTTTCCTCTCTGAAAACACGGCACTTTTACCCAAAGAACTCTGCCTTAATTGCAGGTGGAACACAAGCTGCATTTCTCCCACACTGTACACAAAGGGCCCTTCCCTGAATGAACTTCTATATGCAGGGTGTCCCGCGTGCAGCGAACTGCCTCAAGCAAGGCAGACTCTAGTGAGGACTGTAAGCATTTCCTCTGCCAGAACACGCAGTTTTACCCGAAGATCTCTGCTTTAGTTGCCGGTGGAACACAAGCAGCTTTTCTCCCACAGTGTACCCAAAGGGCCTTTGCCCGAAAGAACTTCCTTGCTCAAGTTGTTCCGCGTGGAGTGAAATGCCTAAACCAAGGCAGGCTCTAGTGAGGCCTCTAAGCATTTCCTCTCCCAAAACACGCACTTTTACCCAAAGAACTCTGCTTTAGTTGCAGGTGGAACACAAGCAGCCTTTCTGCCACTGTGTACTTTTTGGGCTCTTCCACGAATGAACTTCTATATGCAGGGTTTCCCACGTGGAGCGAACTGCCTCAACCAAGGCAGGCTGTAGTGAGGACTGTAAGCATTTCCTCTCCCAAAACGCTCAGTTTTAACAGAAGAACTCTGCTTTAGTTGCAGGTGGAACACAAGCAAGTTTTCTCCCAGAGTGTACACAATGGTCCTTTCCCCAAGTGAACTTCTATATGCAGGGTGTCCTGCGTGGTGTAAACTACCTCCAGCAAGGAGACTCTACTTATGCCTCTAAGCGTTTCCTCTCCCTAAACACGCAGTTTTGCCCGAAGAACTCTGCTTTAGTTGCCGGTGGAACACAAGCAGCATTTCTGCCACTTTGTACTCCTTGGGCTCTTCCACGAATGAACTTCTATATGCAGGGTTTCTCTCGTGGAGCGAACTGCCTCAACCAAGGCAGGCTCTACTGAGTACTGTAAGCATTTCCTCTCCCAAAATATGCAGTTTGAACGGAAGAACTCTGCTTTGGTTGCAGGTGGAACACAAGCAGTTTTTCTCCCAGAGTGTACACAAGGGTCCTTTCCCCAGATGAATTTCTATACGCAGGGTGTCCCGCGTGGAGTGAACTACCACAACCAAGGCAGGCTCTACTTATACCTCTAAGCGTTTCCTCTCCCAAAACACACAGTTTTATCCGAAGAAATCTGCTTTAGTTGCAGGTGGATCACAAGCAGCTTTTCTCCCACAGTGTACACAGTGGCCTTTGCCTGAAAGAACTTCTATACTCAAGGTGTACCACGTGGAGTGAAATGCCTAAACCAAGGCAGGCTCTAGTGAGGCCTCTAAGAATTTCCTCTCCCAAAACACGGCACTTTTACCCAAAGAACTCTGCTTTAGTTGCAGGTGGAACCCAAGCAGCATTTCTGCCACTGTGTACTCTTTGGGCTCTTCCACGAATGAACCTCTATATGCAGGGTTTCCCACGTGGAGAGAACTGCCTTTACCAAGGCAGGCTGCAGTAAGGACTGTAAGCATTTCCTCTCCCAAAACACGCAGTTTTAATGGAAGAGCTCTGCTTTAGTTGCAGTTGGAACACAAGCACCTTTTATCCCTGGGTGTACACAATGCTCCATTCCCCAAATGAAACTCTATACGCAGGGTGTCCCACGTGGAGTGAACTACCTCAATCAAGGCAGGCTCTTCTTATGCCTCTAAGAGTTTCCTCTCCCAAAACATGCAGTTTTGCCCGAAGAACTCTGCTTTAGTTGCCGGTGGAACACAAGCAGCTTTTCTCTCACAGTGTACCCAAAGGGCCTTTGCCCGAAAGAACTTCTATGCTCAAGGTGGCCCGCAGGCAGTAAAATGCCTAAACCAAGGCAGGCTCTAGAGAGGGCTCTAAGCATTTCCTCTCCCAAAACATGGCATTTATACCCAAAGAACTCTGCTTTAGTTGCAGGTGGAACACAAGCAGCATTTCTGCCACTGTGTACTCTTTGGGCTCTTCCACGAATGAACTTCTATATGCAGGGTTTTGCTCGTGGAGCGAACTGCCTCAACCAAGGCAGGCTGTACTGAGTACTGTAAGCATTTCCTCTCCCAAAATATGCAGTTTGAACGGAAGAACTCTGCTTTAGTTGCAGGCGGAACACAAGCAGGTTTTCTCCCAGAGTGTACACAATGGTCCTTTCCCCAAATGAAACTCTATACGCAGGGTGTCCCGCGTGGAGTGAACTACCTCAACCAAGGCAGGCTCTACTTATGCCTCTAAGAGTTTCCTCTCCCAAAACACGCAGTTTTACCCAAAGAACTCTGCCTTAATTGCAGGTGGAAGACAAGCTGCATTTCTCCCACACTGTACACAAAGGGCCCTTCCCTGAATGAACTTGTATATGCAGGGTGTCCCGCGTGCAGCGAACTGCCTCAAGCAAGGCAGACTCTAGTAAGGACTGTAAGCATTTCCTCTGCCAGAACACGCAGTTTTACCCGAAGATCTCTGCTTTAGTTGCAGGTGGAAGACAAGCAGCTTTTCTCCCACAGTGTACCCAAAGGGCCTTTGCCCGAAAGAACTTCTATGCTCAAGGTGTCCCGCGTGGAGTGAAATGCTTAAACCAAGGCAGGCTCTAGTGAGGCCTCTAAGCATTTCCTCTCCCAAAACACGGCACTTTTACCCAAAGAACTCTGCTTTAGTTGCAGGTGGAACACAAGCAGCATTTCTGCCACTGTGTACTCTTTGGGCTCTTCCACGAATGAACTTCTATATGCTGGGTTTCCCACGTGGAGCGATCTGCCTCAACCAAGGCAGGCTGTAGTGAGGACTGTAAGCATTTCCTCTCCCAAAACGCGCAGTTTTAACAGAAGAACTCTGCTTTAGTTGCAGGTGGAACACAAGCAAGTTTTCTCCCAGAGTGTACACAATGGTCCTTTCTCCAATTGAACTTCTATATGCAGGGTGTCCTGCGTGGAGTGAACTACCTCCAGCAAGGCAGACTCTACTTATGCCTCTAAGCGTTTCCTCTCCCAAAACACGCAGTTTTATAGAAGAACTCTGCTTTAGTTGCAGGTGGAACACAAGCAGCTTTTCTCCCACAGTGTACACAGTGGCCTTTGCCTGAAAGAACTATACTCAAGGTGTACCACGTGGAGTGAAATGCCAAAACCAAGGCATGCTCTAGTGAGGCCTCTAAGAATTTCCTCTCCCAAAACACGGCACTTTTACCCAAAGAACTCTCCTTTAGTTGCAGGTGGAACACAAGCAGCTTTTCTCCCACAGTGTACACAGTGGCCTTTGCCTAAAAGAACTATACTCAAGGTGTACCACGTGGAGTGAAATGCCAAAACCAAGGCATGCTCTAGTGAGGCATCTAAGAATTTCCCCTCGCAAAACACCGCAGTTTTACCCAAAGAACTCTGCTTTAGTTCCACGTGTAACACAAGCAGCATTTCTCCATCAGTGCACACAATGGGCACTTCCGTGAAAGAACTTGTTCTATACGCAGGGTGTCCCGCGTGGAGCGAACAGTGTCAACCATGGCAGGCTCTACTGTGGTCTCTAAGGATTTCCTCTCTGAAAACACGGTACTTGTACCCGTAGAACTCTGCCATAATTGCACTTGGAACACAAGCTGCCTTTCTCCCACACTGTACACAAAGTGTCCTTCCCTGAATGAACTTCAATATGCAAGGTGTCCCGCATGGAGTGAGCTGCCTCAACCAAGGCAGGCTCTAGTAAGGGCTCTAAGCATTTCCTCTTCCAAAACACTCAGTTTTAACGGAAGAACTCTGCTTTAGTTGCAGGTGGAACACAAGCAATTTTTCTCCCACAGTGTACACAATGGGCACTTCCCCTAATAAACTTGCAGTATAAGAATGGTGTCCCGTGTGGAGCGAACTGCCTCACCCATGGCAGGCTCTACTGTGGTCACTAAGGCTTTCCTCTCTGAAAACGCGGCACTTTTACCCAAAGAACTCTGCCTTAATTGCAAGTGGAACACAAGCCGCATTTCTCCCACACTGTACACAAAGGGCCCTTCCCTGAATGAACTTCTATATGCAGGGTGTCCCGCGTGCAGCGAACTGCCTCAAGCAAGGCAGAGTCTAGTGAGGACTGTAAGCATTTCCTCTCCCAGAACACGCAGTTTTACCCGAAGATCTCTGCTTTAGTTGCAGGTGGAACACAAGCAGCTTTTCTCCCACAGTGTACCCAAAGGGCCTTTGACAGAAAGAACTTCCTTGCTCAAGGTGTCCCGCGTGGAGTGAAATGCCTTAACCAAGGCAGGCTCTAGTGAGGCCTCTAAGCATTTCCTCTCCCAAAACACGGCACTTTTACCCAAAGAACTCTGCTTTAGTTGCAGGTGAAACACAAGCAGCCTTTCTGCCACTGTGTACTTTTTGGGCTCTTCCACGAATGAACTTCTATATGCAGGGTTTCCCACGTGGAGCGAACTGCCTCAACCAAGGCAGGCTGTAGTGAGGACTGTAAACATTTCCTCTCCCCAAACGCTCAGTTTTACAGAAGAACTCTGCTTTAGTTGCAGGTGGAACACAAGCAAGTTTTCTCCCAGAGTGTACACAATGTTTCTTTCCCCAAGTGAACTTCTATATGCAGGGTGTCCTGCGTGGAGTGAACTACCTCCAGCAAGGAGACTCTACTTATGCCTCTAAGCGTTTCCTCTCCCAAAACACGCAGTTTTGCCCGAAGAACTCTGCTTTAGTTGCCGGTGGAACACAAGCAGCATTTCTGCCACCTTGTACTCCTTGGGCTCTTCCACGAATGAACTTCTATATGCAGGGTTTCTCTCGTGGAGCGAACTGCCTCAACCAAGGCAGGCTGTACTGAGTACTGTAAGCATTTCCTCTCCCAAAATATGCAGTTTGAACGGAAGAACTCTGCTTTGGTTGCAGGTGGAACACAAGCAGGTTTTCTCCCAGAGTGTACACAATGGTCCTTTCCCCAAATGAATTTCTATACGCAGGGTGTCCCGCGTGGAGTGAACTACCTCAACCAAGGCAGGCTCTACTTATACCTCTAAGCGTTTCCTCTCCCAAAACACACAGTTTTATCCGAAGAAATCTGCTTTAGTTGCAGGTGGAACACAAGCAGCTTTTCTCCCACAGTGTACACAGTGGCCTTTGCCTGAAAGAACTTCTATACTCAAGGTGTACCACGTGGAGTGAAATGCCTAAACCAAGGCAGGCTCTAGTGAGGCCTCTAAGAATTTCCTCTCCCAAAACACGGCACTTTTACCCAAAGAACTCTGCTTTAGTTGCAGGTGGAACCCAAGCAGCATTTCTGCCACTGTGTACTCTTTGGGCTCTTCCACGAATGAACCTCTATATGCAGGGTTTCCCACGTGGAGAGAACTGCCTTTACCAAGGCAGGCTGCAGTAAGGACTGTAAGCATTTCCTCTCCCAAAACACGCAGTTTTAATGGAAGAGCTCTGCTTTAGTTGCAGTTGGAACACAAGCACCTTTTATCCCTGGGTGTACACAATGCTCCATTCCCCAAATGAAACTCTATACGCAGGTTGTCCCACGTGGAGTGAACTACCTCAATCAAGGCAGGCTCTTCTTATGCCTCTAAGAGTTTCCTCTCCCAAAACATGCAGTTTTGCCCGAAGAACTCTGTTTTAGTTGCCGGTGGAACACAAGCAGCTTTTCTCTCACAGTGTACCCAAAGGGCCTTTGCCCGAAAGAACTTCTATGCTCAAGGTGGCCCGCATGCAGTAAAATGCCTAAACCAAGGCAGGCTCTAGAGAGGGCTCTAAGCATTTCCTCTCCCAAAACATGGCATTTATACCCAAAGAACTCTGCTTTAGTTGCAGGTGGAACACAAGCAGCATTTCTGCCACTGTGTACTCTTTGGGCTCTTCCACGAATGAACTTCTATATGCAGGTTTTCGCTCGTGGAGCGAACAGCCTCAACCAAGGCAGGCTGTACTGAGTACTGTAAGCATTTCCTCTCCCAAAATATGCAGTTTGAACGGAAGAACTCTGCTTTAGTTGCAGGCGGAACACAAGCAGGTTTTCTCCCAGAGTGTACACAATGGTCCTTTCCCCAAATGAAACTCTATACGCAGGGTGTCCCGCGTGGAGTGAACTACCTCAACCAAGGCAGGCTCTACTTATGCCTCTAAGAGTTTCCTCTCCCAAAACACTCAGTTTTACCCAAAGAACTCTGCCTTAATTGCAGGTGGAAGACAAGCTGCATTTCTCCCACACTGTACACAAAGGGCCCTTCCCTGAATGAACTTGTATATGCAGGGTGTCCCGCGTGCAGCAAACTGCCTCAAGCAAGGCAGACTCTAGTAAGGACTGTAAGTATTTCCTCTGCCAGAACACGCAGTTTTACCCGAAGATCTCTGCTTTAGTTGCAGGTGGAAGACAAGCAGCTTTTCTCCCACAGTGTACCCAAAGGGCCTTTGCCCGAAAGAACTTCTATGCTCAAGGTGTCCCGCGTGGAGTGAAATGCTTAAACCAAGGCAGGCTCTAGTGAGGCCTCTAAGCATTTCCTCTCCCAAAACACGGCACTTTTACCCAAAGAACTCTGCTTTAGTTGCAGGTGGAACACAAGCAGCATTTCTGCCACTGTGTACTCTTTGGGCTCTTCCACGAATGAACTTCTATAAGCTGGGTTTCCCACGTGGAGCGAACTGCCTCAACCAAGGCAGGCTGTACTGAGTACTGTATGCATTTCCTCCCCCAAAATATGCAGTTTGAACGGAAGAACTCTGCTTTAGTTGCAGGTGGAACACAAGCAGGTTTTCTCCCACAGTGTACCCAAAGGGCCTTTGACCGAAAGAACCCCTATGCTCAAGGTGTCCCGCGTGGAGTGAAATGCCTGAACCAAGGCAGGCTCTAGTGAGGCCTGTAAGCATTTCCTCTCACAAAACTCGGCAGTTTTACCCAAAGAACTCTGCTTTAGTACCAGGTGTATCACAAGCAGCGTTTCTCAATCAGTGCACACAATGGCCATTTCCCGAATGAACTTGTTTTATACGCAGGGTGTCCCGCATGCAGCGAACAGCCTCAACCATGGCAGGCTCTACTGTGGTCCCTAAGGCTTTCCTCTCTGAAAACGCGGCACTTTTACCCAAAGAACACTGACTTAATTGCAGGTGGAACACAAGCTGCATTTCTCCCACACTGTACACAAAGGGCCCTTCCCTGAATGAACTTCTATATGCAGGGTGTCCCGCGTGCAGCGAACTGCCTCAAGCAAGGCAGACTCTAGTGAGGACTGTAAGCATTTCCTCTGCCAGAACACGCAGTTTTACCCGGAGATCTCTGCTTTAGTTTCAGGTGGAACACAAGCAGCTTTTCTCCCACAGTGTACCCAAAGGGCCTTTGCCCGAAAGAACTTCCTTGCTCAAGTTGTTCCGCGTGGAGTGAAATGCCTAAACCAAGGCAGGCTCTAGTGAGGCCTCTAAGCATTTCCTCTCCCAAAACACGGCACTTTTACCCAAAGAACTCTGCTTTAGTTGCAGGTGGAACACAAGCAGCCTTTCTGCCACTGTGTACTTTTTGGGCTCTTCCACGAATGAACTTCTATATGCAGGGTTTCCCACGTGGAGCGATCTGCCTCAACCAAGGCAGGCTGTAGTGAGGACTGTAAGTATTTCCTCTCCCAAAACGCTCAGTTTTAACAGAAGAACTCTGCTTTAGTTGCAGGTGGAACACAAGCAAGTTTTCTCCCAGAGTGTACACAATGGTCCTTTCTCCAAGTGAACTTCTATATGCAGGGTGTCCTGCGTGGAGTGAACTACCTCCAGCAAGGCAGACTCTACTTATGCCTCTAAGCGTTTCCTCTCCCAAAACACGCAGTTTTATAGAAGAACTCTGCTTTAGTTGCAGGTGGAACACAAGCAGCTTTTCTCCCACAGTGTACACAGTGGCCTTTGCCTGAAAGAACTATACTCAAGGTGTACCACGTGGAGTGAAATGCCAAAACCAAGGCATGCTCTAGTGAGGCCTCTAAGAATTTCCTCTCCCAAAACACGGCACTTTTACCCAAAGAACTCTGCTTTAGTTGCAGGTGGAACACAAGCAGATTTTCTCCCACAGTGTACACAGTGGCCTTTGCCTAAAAGAACTATACTCAAGGTGTACCACGTGGAGTGAAATGCCAAAACCAAGGCATGCTCTAGTGAGGCATCTAAGAATTTCCCCTCGCAAAACACCGCAGTTTTACCCAAAGAACTCTGCTTTAGTTCCACGTGTAACACAAGCAGCATTTCTCCATCAGTGCACACAATGGGCACTTCCCCGAAAGAACTTGTTCTATACGCAGGGTGTCCCGCGTGGAGCGAACAGTGTCAACCATGGCAGGCTCTACTGTGGTCTCTAAGGATTTCCTCTCTGAAAACACGGTACTTGTACCGGTAGAACTCTGCCATAATTGCACTTGGAACACAAGCTGCCTTTCTCCCACACTGTACACAAAGTGTCCTTCCCTGAATGAACTTCAATATGCAAGGTGTCCCGCATGGAGTGAGCTGCCTCAACCAAGGCAGGCTCTAGTAAGGGCTCTAAGCATTTCCTCTTCCAAAACACTCAGTTTTAACGGAAGAACTCTGCTTTAGTTGCAGGTGGAACACAAGCAATTTTTCTCCCACAGTGTACACAATGGGCACTTCCCCTAATAAACTTGCAGTATAAGAATGGTGTCCCGTGTGGAGCGAACTGCCTCACCCATGGCAGGCTCTACTGTGGTCACTAAGGCTTTCCTCTCTGAAAACGCGGCACTTTTACCCAAAGAACTCTGCCTTAATTGCAAGTGGAACACAAGCCGCATTTCTCCCACACTGTACACAAAGGGCCCTTCCCTGAATGAACTTCTATATGCAGGGTGTCCCGCGTGCAGCGAACTGCCTCAAGCAAGGCAGAGTCTAGTGAGGACTGTAAGCATTTCCTCTCCCAGAACACGCAGTTTTACCCGAAGATCTCTGCTTTAGTTGCAGGTGGAACACAAGCAGCTTTTCTCCCACAGTGTACCCAAAGGGCCTTTGACAGAAAGAACTTCCTTGCTCAAGGTGTCCCGCGTGGAGTGAAATGCCTTAACCAAGGCAGGCTCTAGTGAGGCCTCTAAGCATTTCCTCTCCCAAAACACGGCACTTTTACCCAAAGAACTCTGCTTTAGTTGCAGGTGAAACACAAGCAGCCTTTCTGCCACTGTGTACTTTTTGGGCTCTTCCACGAATGAACTTCTATATGCAGGGTTTCCCACGTGGAGCGAACTGCCTCAACCAAGGCAGGCTGTAGTGAGGACTGTAAACATTTCCTCTCCCCAAACGCTCAGTTTTACAGAAGAACTCTGCTTTAGTTGCAGGTGGAACACAAGCAAGTTTTCTCCCAGAGTGTACACAATGTTTCTTTCCCCAAGTGAACTTCTATATGCAGGGTGTCCTGCGTGGAGTGAACTACCTCCAGCAAGGAGACTCTACTTATGCCTCTAAGCGTTTCCTCTCCCAAAACACGCAGTTTTGCCCGAAGAACTCTGCTTTAGTTGCCGGTGGAACACAAGCAGCATTTCTGCCACCTTGTACTCCTTGGGCTCTTCCACGAATGAACTTCTATATGCAGGGTTTCTCTCGTGGAGCGAACTGCCTCAACCAAGGCAGGCTGTACTGAGTACTGTAAGCATTTCCTCTCCCAAAATATGCAGTTTGAACGGAAGAACTCTGCTTTGGTTGCAGGTGGAACACAAGCAGGTTTTCTCCCAGAGTGTACACAATGGTCCTTTCCCCAAATGAATTTCTATACGCAGGGTGTCCCGCGTGGAGTGAACTACCTCAACCAAGGCAGGCTCTACTTATACCTCTAAGCGTTTCCTCTCCCAAAACACACAGTTTTATCCGAAGAAATCTGCTTTAGTTGCAGGTGGAACACAAGCAGCATTTCTGCCACTGTGTACTCTTTGGGCTCTTCCACGAATGAACTTCTATAAGCTGGGTTTCCCACGTGGAGCGAACTGCCTCAACCAAGGCAGGCTGTACTGAGTACTGTATGCATTTCCTCCCCCAAAATATGCAGTTTGAACGGAAGAACTCTGCTTTAGTTACAGGTGGAACACAAGCAGGTTTTCTCCCAGTGTGTACACAATGATCCTTTCCCCAAATGAATTTCTATACGCAGGATGTCCCGCGTGGAGTGAACTACCTCAACCAAGGCAGGCTCTACTTATGCCTCTAAGAGTTTCCTCTCCCAAAACACGCAGTTTTACCCAAAGAACTCTGCCTTAATTGCAGGTGGAACACAAGCTGCATTTCTCCCACACTGTACACAAAGGGCCCTTCCCTGAATGAACTTCTATATGCAGGGTGTCCCGCGTGCAGCGAACTGCCTCAAGCAAGGCAGGCTCTAATAAGCACTGTAAGCATTTCCTCTCCCAAAACACGCAGTTTTACCCGAAGAACTCTGCTTTAGTTGCCGGTGGAACACAAGCAGCTTTTCTCCCACAGTGTACCCAAAGGGCCTTTGACAGAAAGAACCCCTATGCTCAAGGTGTCCCGCGTGGAGTGAAATGCCTGAACCAAGGCAGGCTCTAGTGAGGCCTGTAAGCATTTCCTCTCACAAAACTCGGCAGTTTTACCCAAAGAACTCTGCTTTAGTACCAGGTGTATCACAAGCAGCGTTTCTCAATCAGTGCACACAATGGCCATTTCCCGAATGAACTTGTTTTATACGCAGGGTGTCCCGCATGCAGCGAACAGCCTCAACCATGGCAGGCTCTACTGTGGTCCCTAAGGCTTTCCTCTCTGAAAACACGGCACTTTTACCCAAAGAACTCTGCCTTAATTGCAGGTGGAACACAAGCTGCATTTCTCCCACACTGTACACAAAGGGCCCTTCCCTGAATGAACTTCTATATGCAGGGTGTCCCGCGTGAGGCGAACTGCCTCAAGCAAGGCAGACTCTAGTGAGGACTGTAAGCATTTCCTCTGCCAGAACACGCAGTTTTACCCGAAGATCTCTGCTTTAGTTTCAGGTGGAACACAAGCAGCTTTTCTCCCACAGTGTACCCAAAGGGCCTTTGCCCGAAAGAACTTCCTTGCTCAAGTTGTCCCGCGTGGAGTGAAATGCCTAAACCAAGGCAGGCTCTAGTGAGGCCTCTAAGCATTTCCTCTCCCAAAACACGCACTTTTACCCAAAGAACTCTGCTTTAGTTGCAGGTGGAACACAAGCAGCCTTTCTGCCACTGTGTACTTTTTGGGCTCTTCCACGAATGAACTTCTATATGCAGGGTTTCCCACGTGGAGCGAACTGCCTCAACCAAGGCAGGCTGTAGTGAGGACTGTAAGCATTTCCTCTCCCAAAACGCTCAGTTTTAACAGAAGAACTCTGCTTTAGTTGCAGGTGGAACACAAGCAAGTTTTCTCCCAGAGTGTACACAATGGTCCTTTCCCCAAGTGAACTTCTATATGCAGGGTGTCCTGCGTGGTGTAAACTACCTCCAGCAAGGAGACTCTACTTATGCCTCTAAGCGTTTCCTCTCCCTAAACACGCAGTTTTGCCCGAAGAACTCTGCTTTAGTTGCCGGTGGAACACAAGCAGCATTTCTGCCACTTTGTACTCCTTGGGCTCTTCCACGAATGAACTTCTATATGCAGGGTTTCTCTCGTGGAGCGAACTGCCTCAACCAAGGCAGGCTCTACTGAGTACTGTAAGCATTTCCTCTCCCAAAATATGCAGTTTGAACGGAAGAACTCTGCTTTGGTTGCAGGTGGAACACAAGCAGTTTTTCTCCCAGAGTGTACACAAGGGTCCTTTCCCCAGATGAATTTCTATACGCAGGGTGTCCCGCGTGGAGTGAACTACCACAACCAAGGCAGGCTCTACTTATACCTCTAAGCGTTTCCTCTCCCAAAACACACAGTTTTATCCGAAGAAATCTGCTTTAGTTGCAGGTGGATCACAAGCAGCTTTTCTCCCACAGTGTACACAGTGGCCTTTGCCTGAAAGAACTTCTATACTCAAGGTGTACCACGTGGAGTGAAATGCCTAAACCAAGGCAGGCTCTAGTGAGGCCTCTAAGAATTTCCTCTCCCAAAACACGGCACTTTTACCCAAAGAACTCTGCTTTAGTTGCAGGTGGAACCCAAGCAGCATTTCTGCCACTGTGTACTCTTTGGGCTCTTCCACGAATGAACCTCTATATGCAGGGTTTCCCACGTGGAGAGAACTGCCTTTACCAAGGCAGGCTGCAGTAAGGACTGTAAGCATTTCCTCTCCCAAAACACGCAGTTTTAATGGAAGAGCTCTGCTTTAGTTGCAGTTGGAACACAAGCACCTTTTATCCCTGGGTGTACACAATGCTCCATTCCCCAAATGAAACTCTATACGCAGGGTGTCCCACGTGGAGTGAACTACCTCAATCAAGGCAGGCTCTTCTTATGCCTCTAAGAGTTTCCTCTCCCAAAACATGCAGTTTTGCCCGAAGAACTCTGCTTTAGTTGCCGGTGGAACACAAGCAGCTTTTCTCTCACAGTGTACCCAAAGGGCCTTTGCCCGAAAGAACTTCTATGCTCAAGGTGGCCCGCAGGCAGTAAAATGCCTAAACCAAGGCAGGCTCTAGAGAGGGCTCTAAGCATTTCCTCTCCCAAAACATGGCATTTATACCCAAAGAACTCTGCTTTAGTTGCAGGTGGAACACAAGCAGCATTTCTGCCACTGTGTACTCTTTGGGCTCTTCCACGAATGAACTTCTATATGCAGGGTTTTGCTCGTGGAGCGAACTGCCTCAACCAAGGCAGGCTGTACTGAGTACTGTAAGCATTTCCTCTCCCAAAATATGCAGTTTGAACGGAAGAACTCTGCTTTAGTTGCAGGCGGAACACAAGCAGGTTTTCTCCCAGAGTGTACACAATGGTCCTTTCCCCAAATGAAACTCTATACGCAGGGTGTCCCGCGTGGAGTGAACTACCTCAACCAAGGCAGGCTCTACTTATGCCTCTAAGAGTTTCCTCTCCCAAAACACGCAGTTTTACCCAAAGAACTCTGCCTTAATTGCAGGTGGAAGACAAGCTGCATTTCTCCCACACTGTACACAAAGGGCACTTCCCTGAATGAAATTGTATATGCAGGGTGTCCCGCGTGCAGCGAACTGCCTCAAGCAAGGCAGACTCTAGTAAGGACTGTAAGCATTTCCTCTGCCAGAACACGCAGTTTTACCCGAAGATCTCTGCTTTAGTTGCAGGTGGAAGACAAGCAGCTTTTCTCCCACAGTGTACCCAAAGGGCCTTTGCCCGAAAGAACTTCTATGCTCAAGGTGTCCCGCGTGGAGTGAAATGCTTAAACCAAGGCAGGCTCTAGTGAGGCCTCTAAGCATTTCCTCTCCCAAAACACGGCACTTTTACCCAAAGAACTCTGCTTTAGTTGCAGGTGGAACACAAGCAGCATTTCTGCCACTGTGTACTCTTTGGGCTCTTCCACGAATGAACTTCTATATGCTGGGTTTCCCACGTGGAGCGATCTGCCTCAACCAAGGCAGGCTGTAGTGAGGACTGTAAGCATTTCCTCTCCCAAAACGCGCAGTTTTAACAGAAGAACTCTGCTTTAGTTGCAGGTGGAACACAAGCAAGTTTTCTCCCAGAGTGTACACAATGGTCCTTTCTCCAAGTGAACTTTTATATGCAGGGTGTCCTGCGTGGAGTGAACTACCTCCAGCAAGGCAGACTCTACTTATGCCTCTAAGCGTTTCCTCTCCCAAAACACGCAGTTTTATAGAAGAACTCTGCTTTAGTTGCAGGTGGAACACAAGCAGCTTTTCTCCCACAGTGTACACAGTGGCCTTTGCCTGAAAGAACTATACTCAAGGTGTACCACGTGGAGTGAAATGCCAAAACCAAGGCATGCTCTAGTGAGGCCTCTAAGAATTTCCTCTCCCAAAACACGGCACTTTTACCCAAAGAACTCTCCTTTAGTTGCAGGTGGAACACAAGCAGCTTTTCTCCCACAGTGTACACAGTGGCCTTTGCCTGAAAGAACTATACTCAAGGTGTACCACGTGGAGTGAAATGCCAAAACCAAGGCATGCTCTAGTGAAGCATCTAAGAATTTCCCCTCGCAAAACACCGCAGTTTTACCCAAAGAACTCTGCTTTAGTTCCACGTGTAACACAAGCAGCATTTCTCCATCAGTGCACACAATGGGCACTTCCGTGAAAGAACTTGTTCTATACGCAGGGTGTCCCGCGTGGAGCGAACAGTGTCAACCATGGCAGGCTCTACTGTGGTCTCTAAGGATTTCCTCTCTGAAAACACGGTACTTGTACCCGTAGAACTCTGCCATAATTGCACTTGGAACACAAGCTGCCTTTCTCCCACACTGTACACAAAGTGTCCTTCCCTGAATGAACTTCAATATGCAAGGTGTCCCGCATGGAGTGAGCTGCCTCAACCAAGGCAGGCTCTAGTAAGGGCTCTAAGCATTTCCTCTTCCAAAACACTCAGTTTTAACGGAAGAACTCTGCTTTAGTTGCAGGTGGAACACAAGCAATTTTTCTCCCACAGTGTACACAATGGGCACTTCCCCTAATAAACTTGCAGTATAAGAATGGTGTCCCGTGTGGAGCGAACTGCCTCACCCATGGCAGGCTCTACTGTGGTCACTAAGGCTTTCCTCTCTGAAAACGCGGCACTTTTACCCAAAGAACTCTGCCTTAATTGCAAGTGGAACACAAGCCGCATTTCTCCCACACTGTACACAAAGGGCCCTTCCCTGAATGAACTTCTATATGCAGGGTGTCCCGCGTGCAGCGAACTGCCTCAAGCAAGGCAGAGTCTAGTGAGGACTGTAAGCATTTCCTCTCCCAGAACACGCAGTTTTACGCGAAGATCTCTGCTTTAGTTGCAGGTGGAACACAAGCAGCTTTTCTCCCACAGTGTACCCAAAGGGCCTTTGACAGAAAGAACTTCCTTGCTCAAGGTGTCCCGCGTGGAGTGAAATGCCTTAACCAAGGCAGGCTCTAGTGAGGCCTCTAAGCATTTCCTCTCCCAAAACACGGCACTTTTACCCAAAGAACTCTGCTTTAGTTGCAGGTGAAACACAAGCAGCCTTTCTGCCACTGTGTACTTTTTGGGCTCTTCCACGAATGAACTTCTATATGCAGGGTTTCCCACGTGGAGCGAACTGCCTCAACCAAGGCAGGCTGTAGTGAGGACTGTAAACATTTCCTCTCCCCAAACGCTCAGTTTTACAGAAGAACTCTGCTTTAGTTGCAGGTGGAACACAAGCAAGTTTTCTCCCAGAGTGTACACAATGTTTCTTTCCCCAAGTGAACTTCTATATGCAGGGTGTCCTGCGTGGAGTGAACTACCTCCAGCAAGGAGACTCTACTTATGCCTCTAAGCGTTTCCTCTCCCAAAACACGCAGTTTTGCCCGAAGAACTCTGCTTTAGTTGCCGGTGGAACACAAGCAGCATTTCTGCCACCTTGTACTCCTTGGGCTCTTCCACGAATGAACTTCTATATGCAGGGTTTCTCTCGTGGAGCGAACTGCCTCAACCAAGGCAGGCTCTACTGAGTACTGTAAGCATTTCCTCTCCCAAAATATGCAGTTTGAACGGAAGAACTCTGCTTTGGTTGCAGGTGGAACACAAGCAGGTTTTCTCCCAGAGTGTACACAATGGTCCTTTCCCCAAATGAATTTCTATACGCAGGGTGTCCCGCGTGGAGTGAACTACCTCAACCAAGGCAGGCTCTACTTATACCTCTAAGCGTTTCCTCTCCCAAAACACACAGTTTTATCCGAAGAAATCTGCTTTAGTTGCAGGTGGAACACAAGCAGCTTTTCTCCCACAGTGTACACAGTGGCCTTTGCCTGAAAGAACTTCTATACTCAAGGTGTACCACGTGGAGTGAAATGCCTAAACCAAGGCAGGCTCTAGTGAGGCCTCTAAGAATTTCCTCTCCCAAAACACGGCACTTTTACCCAAAGAACTCTGCTTTAGTTGCAGGTGGAACCCAAGCAGCATTTCTGCCACTGTGTACTCTTTGGGCTCTTCCACGAATGAACCTCTATATGCAGGGTTTCCCACGTGGAGAGAACTGCCTTTACCAAGGCAGGCTGCAGTAAGGACTGTAAGCATTTCCTCTCCCAAAACACGCAGTTTTAATGGAAGAGCTCTGCTTTAGTTGCAGTTGGAACACAAGCACCTTTTATCCCTGGGTGTACACAATGCTCCATTCCCCAAATGAAACTCTATACGCAGGTTGTCCCACGTGGAGTGAACTACCTCAATCAAGGCAGGCTCTTCTTATGCCTCTAAGAGTTTCCTCTCCCAAAACATGCAGTTTTGCCCGAAGAACTCTGCTTTAGTTGCCGGTGGAACACAAGCAGCTTTTCTCTCACAGTGTACCCAAAGGGCCTTTGCCCGAAAGAACTTCTATGCTCAAGGTGGCCCGCATGCAGTAAAATGCCTAAACCAAGGCAGGCTCTAGAGAGGGCTCTAAGCATTTCCTCTCCCAAAACATGGCATTTATACCCAAAGAACTCTGCTTTAGTTGCAGGTGGAACACAAGCAGCATTTCTGCCACTGTGTACTCTTTGGGCTCTTCCACGAATGAACTTCTATATGCAGGTTTTCGCTCGTGGAGCGAACAGCCTCAACCAAGGCAGGCTGTACTGAGTACTGTAAGCATTTCCTCTCCCAAAATATGCAGTTTGAACGGAAGAACTCTGCTTTAGTTGCAGGCGGAACACAAGCAGGTTTTCTCCCAGAGTGTACACAATGGTCCTTTCCCCAAATGAAACTCTATACGCAGGGTGTCCCGCGTGGAGTGAACTACCTCAACCAAGGCAGGCTCTACTTATGCCTCTAAGAGTTTCCTCTCCCAAAACACGCAGTTTTACCCAAAGAACTCTGCCTTAATTGCAGGTGGAAGACAAGCTGCATTTCTCCCACACTGTACACAAAGGGCCCTTCCCTGAATGAACTTGTATATGCAGGGTCTCCCGCGTGCAGCGAACTGCCTCAAGCAAGGCAGACTCTAGTAAGGACTGTAAGTATTTCCTCTGCCAGAACACGCAGTTTTACCCGAAGATCTCTGCTTTAGTTGCAGGTGGAAGACAAGCAGCTTTTCTCCCACAGTGTACCCAAAGGGCCTTTGCCCGAAAGAACTTCTATGCTCAAGGTGTCCCGCGTGGAGTGAAATGCTTAAACCAAGGCAGGCTCTAGTGAGGCCTCTAAGCATTTCCTCTCCCAAAACACGGCACTTTTACCCAAAGAACTCTGCTTTAGTTGCAGGTGGAACACAAGCAGCATTTCTGCCACTGTGTACTCTTTGGGCTCTTCCACGAATGAACTTCTATAAGCTGGGTTTCCCACGTGGAGCGAACTGCCTCAACCAAGGCAGGCTGTACTGAGTACTGTATGCATTTCCTCCCCCAAAATATGCAGTTTGAACGGAAGAACTCTGCTTTAGTTGCAGGTGGAACACAAGCAGGTTTTCTCCCAGTGTGTACACAATGATCCTTTCCCCAAATGAATTTCTATACGCAGGATGTCCCGCGTGGAGTGAACTACCTCAACCAAGGCAGGCTCTACTTATGCCTCTAAGAGTTTCCTCTCCCAAAACACGCAGTTTTACCCAAAGAACTCTGCCTTAATTGCAGGTGGAACACAAGCTGCATTTCTCCCACACTGTACACAAAGGGCCCTTCCCTGAATGAACTTCTATATGCAGGGTGTCCCGCGTGCAGCGAACTGCCTCAAGCAAGGCAGGCTCTAATAAGCACTGTAAGCATTTCCTCTCCCAAAACACGCAGTTTTACCCGAAGAACTCTGCTTTAGTTGCCGGTGGAACACAAGCAGCTTTTCTCCCACAGTGTACCCAAAGGGCCTTTGACAGAAAGAACCCCTATGCTCAAGGTGTCCCGCGTGGAGTGAAATGCCTGAACCAAGGCAGGCTCTAGTGAGGCCTGTAAGCATTTCCTCTCACAAAACTCGGCAGTTTTACCCAAAGAACTCTGCTTTAGTACCAGGTGTATCACAAGCAGCGTTTCTCAATCAGTGCACACAATGGCCATTTCCCGAATGAACTTGTTTTATACGCAGGGTGTCCCGCATGCAGCGAACAGCCTCAACCATGGCAGGCTCTACTGTGGTCCCTAAGGCTTTCCTCTCTGAAAACACGGCACTTTTACCCAAAGAACTCTGCCTTAATTGCAGGTGGAACACAAGCTGCATTTCTCCCACACTGTACACAAAGGGCCCTTCCCTGAATGAACTTCTATATGCAGGGTGTCCCGCGTGCAGCGAACTGCCTCAAGCAAGGCAGACTCTAGTGAGGACTGTAAGCATTTCCTCTGCCAGAACACGCAGTTTTACCCGAAGATCTCTGCTTTAGTTGCCGGTGGAACACAAGCAGCTTTTCTCCCACAGTGTACCCAAAGGGCCTTTGCCCGAAAGAACTTCCTTGCTCAAGTTGTTCCGCGTGGAGTGAAATGCCTAAACCAAGGCAGGCTCTAGTGAGGCCTCTAAGCATTTCCTCTCCCAAAACACGCACTTTTACCCAAAGAACTCTGCTTTAGTTGCAGGTGGAACACAAGCAGCCTTTCTGCCACTGTGTACTTTTTGGGCTCTTCCACGAATGAACTTCTATATGCAGGGTTTCCCACGTGGAGCGAACTGCCTCAACCAAGGCAGGCTGTAGTGAGGACTGTAAGCATTTCCTCTCCCAAAACGCTCAGTTTTAACAGAAGAACTCTGCTTTAGTTGCAGGTGGAACACAAGCAAGTTTTCTCCCAGAGTGTACACAATGGTCCTTTCCCCAAGTGAACTTCTATATGCAGGGTGTCCTGCGTGGTGTAAACTACCTCCAGCAAGGAGACTCTACTTATGCCTCTAAGCGTTTCCTCTCCCTAAACACGCAGTTTTGCCCGAAGAACTCTGCTTTAGTTGCCGGTGGAACACAAGCAGCATTTCTGCCACTTTGTACTCCTTGGGCTCTTCCACGAATGAACTTCTATATGCAGGGTTTCTCTCGTGGAGCGAACTGCCTCAACCAAGGCAGGCTCTACTGAGTACTGTAAGCATTTCCTCTCCCAAAATATGCAGTTTGAACGGAAGAACTCTGCTTTGGTTGCAGGTGGAACACAAGCAGTTTTTCTCCCAGAGTGTACACAAGGGTCCTTTCCCCAGATGAATTTCTATACGCAGGGTGTCCCGCGTGGAGTGAACTACCACAACCAAGGCAGGCTCTACTTATACCTCTAAGCGTTTCCTCTCCCAAAACACACAGTTTTATCCGAAGAAATCTGCTTTAGTTGCAGGTGGATCACAAGCAGCTTTTCTCCCACAGTGTACACAGTGGCCTTTGCCTGAAAGAACTTCTATACTCAAGGTGTACCACGTGGAGTGAAATGCCTAAACCAAGGCAGGCTCTAGTGAGGCCTCTAAGAATTTCCTCTCCCAAAACACGGCACTTTTACCCAAAGAACTCTGCTTTAGTTGCAGGTGGAACCCAAGCAGCATTTCTGCCACTGTGTACTCTTTGGGCTCTTCCACGAATGAACCTCTATATGCAGGGTTTCCCACGTGGAGAGAACTGCCTTTACCAAGGCAGGCTGCAGTAAGGACTGTAAGCATTTCCTCTCCCAAAACACGCAGTTTTAATGGAAGAGCTCTGCTTTAGTTGCAGTTGGAACACAAGCACCTTTTATCCCTGGGTGTACACAATGCTCCATTCCCCAAATGAAACTCTATACGCAGGGTGTCCCACGTGGAGTGAACTACCTCAATCAAGGCAGGCTCTTCTTATGCCTCTAAGAGTTTCCTCTCCCAAAACATGCAGTTTTGCCCGAAGAACTCTGCTTTAGTTGCCGGTGGAACACAAGCAGCTTTTCTCTCACAGTGTACCCAAAGGGCCTTTGCCCGAAAGAACTTCTATGCTCAAGGTGGCCCGCAGGCAGTAAAATGCCTAAACCAAGGCAGGCTCTAGAGAGGGCTCTAAGCATTTCCTCTCCCAAAACATGGCATTTATACCCAAAGAACTCTGCTTTAGTTGCAGGTGGAACACAAGCAGCATTTCTGCCACTGTGTACTCTTTGGGCTCTTCCACGAATGAACTTCTATATGCAGGGTTTTGCTCGTGGAGCGAACTGCCTCAACCAAGGCAGGCTGTACTGAGTACTGTAAGCATTTCCTCTCCCAAAATATGCAGTTTGAACGGAAGAACTCTGCTTTAGTTGCAGGCGGAACACAAGCAGGTTTTCTCCCAGAGTGTACACAATGGTCCTTTCCCCAAATGAAACTCTATACGCAGGGTGTCCCGCGTGGAGTGAACTACCTCAACCAAGGCAGGCTCTACTTATGCCTCTAAGAGTTTCCTCTCCCAAAACACGCAGTTTTACCCAAAGAACTCTGCCTTAATTGCAGGTGGAAGACAAGCTGCATTTCTCCCACACTGTACACAAAGGGCCCTTCCCTGAATGAACTTGTATATGCAGGGTGTCCCGCGTGCAGCGAACTGCCTCAAGCAAGGCAGACTCTAGTAAGGACTGTAAGCATTTCCTCTGCCAGAACACGCAGTTTTACCCGAAGATCTCTGCTTTAGTTGCAGGTGGAAGACAAGCAGCTTTTCTCCCACAGTGTACCCAAAGGGCCTTTGCCCGAAAGAACTTCTATGCTCAAGGTGTCCCGCGTGGAGTGAAATGCTTAAACCAAGGCAGGCTCTAGTGAGGCCTCTAAGCATTTCCTCTCCCAAAACACGGCACTTTTACCCAAAGAACTCTGCTTTAGTTGCAGGTGGAACACAAGCAGCATTTCTGCCACTGTGTACTCTTTGGGCTCTTCCACGAATGAACTTCTATATGCTGGGTTTCCCACGTGGAGCGATCTGCCTCAACCAAGGCAGGCTGTAGTGAGGACTGTAAGCATTTCCTCTCCCAAAACGCGCAGTTTTAACAGAAGAACTCTGCTTTAGTTGCAGGTGGAACACAAGCAAGTTTTCTCCCAGAGTGTACACAATGGTCCTTTCTCCAATTGAACTTCTATATGCAGGGTGTCCTGCGTGGAGTGAACTACCTCCAGCAAGGCAGACTCTACTTATGCCTCTAAGCGTTTCCTCTCCCAAAACACGCAGTTTTATAGAAGAACTCTGCTTTAGTTGCAGGTGGAACACAAGCAGCTTTTCTCCCACAGTGTACACAGTGGCCTTTGCCTGAAAGAACTATACTCAAGGTGTACCACGTGGAGTGAAATGCCAAAACCAAGGCATGCTCTAGTGAGGCCTCTAAGAATTTCCTCTCCCAAAACACGGCACTTTTACCCAAAGAACTCTCCTTTAGTTGCAGGTGGAACACAAGCAGCTTTTCTCCCACAGTGTACACAGTGGCCTTTGCCTAAAAGAACTATACTCAAGGTGTACCACGTGGAGTGAAATGCCAAAACCAAGGCATGCTCTAGTGAGGCATCTAAGAATTTCCCCTCGCAAAACACCGCAGTTTTACCCAAAGAACTCTGCTTTAGTTCCACGTGTAACACAAGCAGCATTTCTCCATCAGTGCACACAATGGGCACTTCCGTGAAAGAACTTGTTCTATACGCAGGGTGTCCCGCGTGGAGCGAACAGTGTCAACCATGGCAGGCTCTACTGTGGTCTCTAAGGATTTCCTCTCTGAAAACACGGTACTTGTACCCGTAGAACTCTGCCATAATTGCACTTGGAACACAAGCTGCCTTTCTCCCACACTGTACACAAAGTGTCCTTCCCTGAATGAACTTCAATATGCAAGGTGTCCCGCATGGAGTGAGCTGCCTCAACCAAGGCAGGCTCTAGTAAGGGCTCTAAGCATTTCCTCTTCCAAAACACTCAGTTTTAACGGAAGAACTCTGCTTTAGTTGCAGGTGGAACACAAGCAATTTTTCTCCCACAGTGTACACAATGGGCACTTCCCCTAATAAACTTGCAGTATAAGAATGGTGTCCCGTGTGGAGCGAACTGCCTCACCCATGGCAGGCTCTACTGTGGTCACTAAGGCTTTCCTCTCTGAAAACGCGGCACTTTTACCCAAAGAACTCTGCCTTAATTGCAAGTGGAACACAAGCCGCATTTCTCCCACACTGTACACAAAGGGCCCTTCCCTGAATGAACTTCTATATGCAGGGTGTCCCGCGTGCAGCGAACTGCCTCAAGCAAGGCAGAGTCTAGTGAGGACTGTAAGCATTTCCTCTCCCAGAACACGCAGTTTTACCCGAAGATCTCTGCTTTAGTTGCAGGTGGAACACAAGCAGCTTTTCTCCCACAGTGTACCCAAAGGGCCTTTGACAGAAAGAACTTCCTTGCTCAAGGTGTCCCGCGTGGAGTGAAATGCCTTAACCAAGGCAGGCTCTAGTGAGGCCTCTAAGCATTTCCTCTCCCAAAACACGGCACTTTTACCCAAAGAACTCTGCTTTAGTTGCAGGTGAAACACAAGCAGCCTTTCTGCCACTGTGTACTTTTTGGGCTCTTCCACGAATGAACTTCTATATGCAGGGTTTCCCACGTGGAGCGAACTGCCTCAACCAAGGCAGGCTGTAGTGAGGACTGTAAACATTTCCTCTCCCCAAACGCTCAGTTTTACAGAAGAACTCTGCTTTAGTTGCAGGTGGAACACAAGCAAGTTTTCTCCCAGAGTGTACACAATGTTTCTTTCCCCAAGTGAACTTCTATATGCAGGGTGTCCTGCGTGGAGTGAACTACCTCCAGCAAGGAGACTCTACTTATGCCTCTAAGCGTTTCCTCTCCCAAAACACGCAGTTTTGCCCGAAGAACTCTGCTTTAGTTGCCGGTGGAACACAAGCAGCATTTCTGCCACCTTGTACTCCTTGGGCTCTTCCACGAATGAACTTCTATATGCAGGGTTTCTCTCGTGGAGCGAACTGCCTCAACCAAGGCAGGCTGTACTGAGTACTGTAAGCATTTCCTCTCCCAAAATATGCAGTTTGAACGGAAGAACTCTGCTTTGGTTGCAGGTGGAACACAAGCAGGTTTTCTCCCAGAGTGTACACAATGGTCCTTTCCCCAAATGAATTTCTATACGCAGGGTGTCCCGCGTGGAGTGAACTACCTCAACCAAGGCAGGCTCTACTTATACCTCTAAGCGTTTCCTCTCCCAAAACACACAGTTTTATCCGAAGAAATCTGCTTTAGTTGCAGGTGGAACACAAGCAGCTTTTCTCCCACAGTGTACACAGTGGCCTTTGCCTGAAAGAACTTCTATACTCAAGGTGTACCACGTGGAGTGAAATGCCTAAACCAAGGCAGGCTCTAGTGAGGCCTCTAAGAATTTCCTCTCCCAAAACACGGCACTTTTACCCAAAGAACTCTGCTTTAGTTGCAGGTGGAACCCAAGCAGCATTTCTGCCACTGTGTACTCTTTGGGCTCTTCCACGAATGAACCTCTATATGCAGGGTTTCCCACGTGGAGAGAACTGCCTTTACCAAGGCAGGCTGCAGTAAGGACTGTAAGCATTTCCTCTCCCAAAACACGCAGTTTTAATGGAAGAGCTCTGCTTTAGTTGCAGTTGGAACACAAGCACCTTTTATCCCTGGGTGTACACAATGCTCCATTCCCCAAATGAAACTCTATACGCAGGTTGTCCCACGTGGAGTGAACTACCTCAATCAAGGCAGGCTCTTCTTATGCCTCTAAGAGTTTCCTCTCCCAAAACATGCAGTTTTGCCCGAAGAACTCTGTTTTAGTTGCCGGTGGAACACAAGCAGCTTTTCTCTCACAGTGTACCCAAAGGGCCTTTGCCCGAAAGAACTTCTATGCTCAAGGTGGCCCGCATGCAGTAAAATGCCTAAACCAAGGCAGGCTCTAGAGAGGGCTCTAAGCATTTCCTCTCCCAAAACATGGCATTTATACCCAAAGAACTCTGCTTTAGTTGCAGGTGGAACACAAGCAGCATTTCTGCCACTGTGTACTCTTTGGGCTCTTCCACGAATGAACTTCTATATGCAGGTTTTCGCTCGTGGAGCGAACAGCCTCAACCAAGGCAGGCTGTACTGAGTACTGTAAGCATTTCCTCTCCCAAAATATGCAGTTTGAACGGAAGAACTCTGCTTTAGTTGCAGGCGGAACACAAGCAGGTTTTCTCCCAGAGTGTACACAATGGTCCTTTCCCCAAATGAAACTCTATACGCAGGGTGTCCCGCGTGGAGTGAACTACCTCAACCAAGGCAGGCTCTACTTATGCCTCTAAGAGTTTCCTCTCCCAAAACACTCAGTTTTACCCAAAGAACTCTGCCTTAATTGCAGGTGGAAGACAAGCTGCATTTCTCCCACACTGTACACAAAGGGCCCTTCCCTGAATGAACTTGTATATGCAGGGTGTCCCGCGTGCAGCAAACTGCCTCAAGCAAGGCAGACTCTAGTAAGGACTGTAAGTATTTCCTCTGCCAGAACACGCAGTTTTACCCGAAGATCTCTGCTTTAGTTGCAGGTGGAAGACAAGCAGCTTTTCTCCCACAGTGTACCCAAAGGGCCTTTGCCCGAAAGAACTTCTATGCTCAAGGTGTCCCGCGTGGAGTGAAATGCTTAAACCAAGGCAGGCTCTAGTGAGGCCTCTAAGCATTTCCTCTCCCAAAACACGGCACTTTTACCCAAAGAACTCTGCTTTAGTTGCAGGTGGAACACAAGCAGCATTTCTGCCACTGTGTACTCTTTGGGCTCTTCCACGAATGAACTTCTATAAGCTGGGTTTCCCACGTGGAGCGAACTGCCTCAACCAAGGCAGGCTGTACTGAGTACTGTATGCATTTCCTCCCCCAAAATATGCAGTTTGAACGGAAGAACTCTGCTTTAGTTGCAGGTGGAACACAAGCAGGTTTTCTCCCACAGTGTACCCAAAGGGCCTTTGTCCGAAAGAACCCCTATGCTCAAGGTGTCCCGCGTGGAGTGAAATGCCTGAACCAAGGCAGGCTCTAGTGAGGCCTGTAAGCATTTCCTCTCACAAAACTCGGCAGTTTTACCCAAAGAACTCTGCTTTAGTACCAGGTGTATCACAAGCAGCGTTTCTCAATCAGTGCACACAATGGCCATTTCCCGAATGAACTTGTTTTATACGCAGGGTGTCCCGCATGCAGCGAACAGCCTCAACCATGGCAGGCTCTACTGTGGTCCCTAAGGCTTTCCTCTCTGAAAACGCGGCAGTTTTACCCAAAGAACACTGACTTAATTGCAGGTGGAACACAAGCTGCATTTCTCCCACACTGTACACAAAGGGCCCTTCCCTGAATGAACTTCTATATGCAGGGTGTCCCGCGTGCAGCGAACTGCCTCAAGCAAGGCAGACTCTAGTGAGGACTGTAAGCATTTCCTCTGCCAGAACACGCAGTTTTACCCGGAGATCTCTGCTTTAGTTTCAGGTGGAACACAAGCAGCTTTTCTCCCACAGTGTACCCAAAGGGCCTTTGCCCGAAAGAACTTCCTTGCTCAAGTTGTTCCGCGTGGAGTGAAATGCCTAAACCAAGGCAGGCTCTAGTGAGGCCTCTAAGCATTTCCTCTCCCAAAACACGGCACTTTTACCCAAAGAACTCTGCTTTAGTTGCAGGTGGAACACAAGCAGCCTTTCTGCCACTGTGTACTTTTTGGGCTCTTCCACGAATGAACTTCTATATGCAGGGTTTCCCACGTGGAGCGAACTGCCTCAACCAAGGCAGGCTGTAGTGAGGACTGTAAGCATTTCCTCTCCCAAAACGCTCAGTTTTAACAGAAGAACTCTGCTTTAGTTGCAGGTGGAACACAAGCAAGTTTTCTCCCAGAGTGTACACAATGGTCCTTTCCCCAAGTGAACTTCTATATGCAGGGTGTCCTGCGTGGTGTAAACTACCTCCAGCAAGGAGACTCTACTTATGCCTCTAAGCGTTTCCTCTCCCAAAACACGCAGTTTTGCCCGAAGAACTCTGCTTTAGTTGCCGGTGGAACACAAGCAGCATTTCTGCCACTTTGTACTCCTTGGGCTCTTCCACGAATGAACTTCTATATGCAGGGTTTCTCTCGTGGAGCGAACTGCCTCAACCAAGGCAGGCTCTACTGAGTACTGTAAGCATTTCCTCTCCCAAAATATGCAGTTTGAACGGAAGAACTCTGCTTTGGTTGCAGGTGGAACACAAGCAGGTTTTCTCCCAGAGTGTACACAAGGGTCCTTTCCCCAGATGAATTTCTATACGCAGGGTGTCCCGCGTGGAGTGAACTACCACAACCAAGGCAGGCTCTACTTATACCTCTAAGCGTTTCCTCTCCCAAAACACACAGTTTTATCCGAAGAAATCTGCTTTAGTTGCAGGTGGATCACAAGCAGCTTTTCTCCCACAGTGTACACAGTGGCCTTTGCCTGAAAGAACTTCTATACTCAAGGTGTACCACGTGGAGTGAAATGCCTAAACCAAGGCAGGCTCTAGTGAGGCCTCTAAGAATTTCCTCTCCCAAAACACGGCACTTTTACCCAAAGAACTCTGCTTTAGTTGCAGGTGGAACCCAAGCAGCATTTCTGCCACTGTGTACTCTTTGGGCTCTTCCACGAATGAACCTCTATATGCAGGGTTTCCCACGTGGAGAGAACTGCCATTACCAAGGCAGGCTGCAGTAAGGACTGTAAGCATTTCCTCTCCCAAAACACGCAGTTTTAATGGAAGAGCTCTGCTTTAGTTGCAGTTGGAACACAAGCACCTTTTATCCCTGGGTGTACACAATGCTCCATTCCCCAAATGAAACTCTATACGCAGGGTGTCCCACGTGGAGTGAACTACCTCAATCAAGGCAGGCTCTTCTTATGCCTCTAAGAGTTTCCTCTCCCAAAACATGCAGTTTTGCCCGAAGAACTCTGCTTTAGTTGCCGGTGGAACACAAGCAGCTTTTCTCTCACAGTGTACCCAAAGGGCCTTTGCCCGAAAGAACTTCTATGCTCAAGGTGGCCCGCAGGCAGTAAAATGCCTAAACCAAGGCAGGCTCTAGAGAGGGCTCTAAGCATTTCCTCTCCCAAAACATGGCATTTATACCCAAAGAACTCTGCTTTAGTTGCAGGTGGAACACAAGCAGCATTTCTGCCACTGTGTACTCTTTGGGCTCTTCCACGAATGAACTTCTATATGCAGGGTTTTGCTCGTGGAGCGAACTGCCTCAACCAAGGCAGGCTGTACTGAGTACTGTAAGCATTTACTCTCCCAAAATATGCAGTTTGAACGGAAGAACTCTGCTTTAGTTGCAGGCGGAACACAAGCAGGTTTTCTCCCAGAGTGTACACAATGGTCCTTTCCCCAAATGAAACTCTATACGCAGGGTGTCCCGCGTGGAGTGAACTACCTCAACCAAGGCAGGCTCTACTTATGCCTCTAAGAGTTTCCTCTCCCAAAACACGCAGTTTTACCCAAAGAACTCTGCCTTAATTGCAGGTGGAAGACAAGCTGCATTTCTCCCACACTGTACACAAAGGGCCCTTCCCTGAATGAACTTGTATATGCAGGGTGTCCCGCGTGCAGCGAACTGCCTCAAGCAAGGCAGACTCTAGTAAGGACTGTAAGCATTTCCTCTGCCAGAACACGCAGTTTTACCCGAAGATCTCTGCTTTAGTTGCAGGTGGAAGACAAGCAGCTTTTCTCCCACAGTGTACCCAAAGGGCCTTTGCCCGAAAGAACTTCTATGCTCAAGGTGTCCCGCGTGGAGTGAAATGCTTAAACCAAGGCAGGCTCTAGTGAGGCCTCTAAGCATTTCCTCTCCCAAAACACGGCACTTTTACCCAAAGAACTCTGCTTTAGTTGCAGGTGGAACACAAGCAGCATTTCTGCCACTGTGTACTCTTTGGGCTCTTCCACGAATGAACTTCTATATGCTGGGTTTCCCACGTGGAGCGATCTGCCTCAACCAAGGCAGGCTGTAGTGAGGACTGTAAGCATTTCCTCTCCCAAAACGCGCAGTTTTAACAGAAGAACTCTGCTTTAGTTGCAGGTGGAACACAAGCAAGTTTTCTCCCAGAGTGTACACAATGGTCCTTTCTCCAAGTGAACTTCTATATGCAGGGTGTCCTGCGTGGAGTGAACTACCTCCAGCAAGGCAGACTCTACTTATGCCTCTAAGCGTTTCCTCTCCCAAAACACGCAGTTTTATAGAAGAACTCTGCTTTAGTTGCAGGTGGAACACAAGCAGCTTTTCTCCCACAGTGTACACAGTGGCCTTTGCCTGAAAGAACTATACTCAAGGTGTACCACGTGGAGTGAAATGCCAAAACCAAGGCATGCTCTAGTGAGGCCTCTAAGAATTTCCTCTCCCAAAACACGGCACTTTTACCCAAATAACTCTCCTTTAGTTGCAGGTGGAACACAAGCAGCTTTTCTCCCACAGTGTACACAGTGGCCTTTGCCTAAAAGAACTATACTCAAGGTGTACCACGTGGAGTGAAATGCCAAAACCAAGGCATGCTCTAGTGAGGCATCTAAGAATTTCCCCTCGCAAAACACCGCAGTTTTACCCAAAGAACTCTGCTTTAGTTCCACGTGTAACACAAGCAGCATTTCTCCATCAGTGCACACAATGGGCACTTCCGTGAAAGAACTTGTTCTATACGCAGGGTGTCCCGCGTGGAGCGAACAGTGTCAACCATGGCAGGCTCTACTGTGGTCTCTAAGGATTTCCTCTCTGAAAACACGGTACTTGTACCCGTAGAACTCTGCCATAATTGCACTTGGAACACAAGCTGCCTTTCTCCCACACTGTACACAAAGTGTCCTTCCCTGAATGAACTTCAATATGCAAGGTGTCCCGCATGGAGTGAGCTGCCTCAACCAAGGCAGGCTCTAGTAAGGGCTCTAAGCATTTCCTCTTCCAAAACACTCAGTTTTAACGGAAGAACTCTGCTTTAGTTGCAGGTGGAACACAAGCAATTTTTCTCCCACAGTGTACACAATGGGCACTTCCCCTAATAAACTTGCAGTATAAGAATGGTGTCCCGTGTGGAGCAAACTGCCTCACCCATGGCAGGCTCTACTGTGGTCACTAAGGCTTTCCTCTCTGAAAACGCGGCACTTTTACCCAAAGAACTCTGCCTTAATTGCAAGTGGAACACAAGCCGCATTTCTCCCACACTGTACACAAAGGGCCCTTCCCTGAATGAACTTCTATATGCAGGGTGTCCCGCGTGCAGCGAACTGCCTCAAGCAAGGCAGAGTCTAGTGAGGACTGTAAGCATTTCCTCTCCCAGAACACGCAGTTTTACCCGAAGATCTCTGCTTTAGTTGCAGGTGGAACACAAGCAGCTTTTCTCCCACAGTGTACCCAAAGGGCCTTTGACAGAAAGAACTTCCTTGCTCAAGGTGTCCCGCGTGGACTGAAATGCCTTAACCAAGGCAGGCTCTAGTGAGGCCTCTAAGCATTTCCTCTCCCAAAACACGGCACTTTTACCCAAAGAACTCTGCTTTAGTTGCAGGTGAAACACAAGCAGCCTTTCTGCCACTGTGTACTTTTTGGGCTCTTCCACGAATGAACTTCTATATGCAGGGTTTCCCACGTGGAGCGAACTGCCTCAACCAAGGCAGGCTGTAGTGAGGACTGTAAACATTTCCTCTCCCCAAACGCTCAGTTTTACAGAAGAACTCTGCTTTAGTTGCAGGTGGAACACAAGCAAGTTTTCTCCCAGAGTGTACACAATGTTTCTTTCCCCAAGTGAACTTCTATATGCAGGGTGTCCTGCGTGGAGTGAACTACCTCCAGCAAGGAGACTCTACTTATGCCTCTAAGCGTTTCCTCTCCCAAAACACGCAGTTTTGCCCGAAGAACTCTGCTTTAGTTGCCGGTGGAACACAAGCAGCATTTCTGCCACCTTGTACTCCTTGGGCTCTTCCACGAATGAACTTCTATATGCAGGGTTTCTCTCGTGGAGCGAACTGCCTCAACCAAGGCAGGCTGTACTGAGTACTGTAAGCATTTCCTCTCCCAAAATATGCAGTTTGAACGGAAGAACTCTGCTTTGGTTGCAGGTGGAACACAAGCAGGTTTTCTCCCAGAGTGTACACAATGGTCCTTTCCCCAAATGAATTTCTATACGCAGGGTGTCCCGCGTGGAGTGAACTACCTCAACCAAGGCAGGCTCTACTTATACCTCTAAGCGTTTCCTCTCCCAAAACACACAGTTTTATCCGAAGAAATCTGCTTTAGTTGCAGGTGGATCACAAGCAGCTTTTCTCCCACAGTGTACACAGTGGCCTTTGCCTGAAAGAAATTCTATACTCAAGGTGTACCACGTGGAGTGAAATGCCTAAACCAAGGCAGGCTCTAGTGAGGCCTCTAAGAATTTCCTCTCCCAAAACACGGCACTTTTACCCAAAGAACTCTGCTTTAGTTGCAGGTGGAACACAAGCAGCATTTCTGCCACTGTATACTCTTTGGGCTCTTCCACGAATGAACCTCTATATGCAGGGTTTCCCACGTGGAGAGAACTGCCTTTACCAAGCCAGGCTGCAGTAAGGACTGTAAGCATTTCCTCTCCCAAAACACGCAGTTTTAATGGAAGAGCTCTGCTTTAGTTGCAGTTGGAACACAAGCACCTTTTATCCCTGGGTGTACACAATGCTCCATTCCCCAAATGAAACTCTATACGCAGGGTGTCCCACGTGGAGTGAACTACCTCAATCAAGGCAGGCTCTTCTTATGCCTCTAAGAGTTTCCTCTCCCAAAACATGCAGTTTTGCCCGAAGAACTCTGCTTTAGTTGCCGGTGGAACACAAGCAGCTTTTCTCTCACAGTGTACCCAAAGGGCCTTTGCCCGAAAGAACTTCTATGCTCAAGGTGGACCGCATGCAGTAAAATGCCTAAACCAAGGCAGGCTCTAGAGAGGGCTCTAAGCATTTCCTCTCCCAAAACATGGCATTTATACCCAAAGAACTCTGCTTTAGTTGCAGGTGGAACACAAGCAGCATTTCTGCCACTGTGTACTCTTTGGGCTCTTCCACGAATGAACTTCTATATGCAGGTTTTCGCTCGTGGAGCGAACAGCCTCAACCAAGGCAGGCTGTACTGAGTACTGTAAGCATTTCCTCTCCCAAAATATGCAGTTTGAACGGAAGAACTCTGCTTTAGTTGCAGGCGGAACACAAGCAGGTTTTCTCCCAGAGTGTACACAATGGCCCTTTCCCCAAATGAAACTCTATACGCAGGGTGTCCCGCGTGGAGTGAACTACCTCAACCAAGGCAGGCTCTACTTATGCCTCTAAGAGTTTCCTCTCCCAAAACACTCAGTTTTACCCAAAGAACTCTGCCTTAATTGCAGGTGGAAGACAAGCTGCATTTCTCCCACACTGTACACAAAGGGCCCTTCCCTGAATGAACTTGTATATGCAGGGTGTCCCGCGTGCAGCGAACTGCCTCAAGCAAGGCAGACTCTAGTAAGGACTGTAAGTATTTCCTCTGCCAGAACACGCAGTTTTACCCGAAGATCTCTGCTTTAGTTGCAGGTGGTAGACAAGCAGCTTTTCTCCCACAGTGTACCCAAAGGGCCTTTGCCCGAAAGAACTTCTATGCTCAAGGTGTCCCGCGTGGAGTGAAATGCTTAAACCAAGGCAGGCTCTAGTGAGGCCTCTAAGCATTTCCTCTCCCAAAACACGGCACTTTTACCCAAAGAACTCTGCTTTAGTTGCAGGTGGAACACAAGCAGCATTTCTGCCACTGTGTACTCTTTGGGCTCTTCCACGAATGAACTTCTATAAGCTGGGTTTCCCACGTGGAGCGAACTGCCTCAACCAAGGCAGGCTGTACTGAGTACTGTATGCATTTCCTCCCCCAAAATATGCAGTTTGAACGGAAGAACTCTGCTTTAGTTGCAGGTGGAACACAAGCAGCTTTTCTCCCACAGTGTACCCAAAGGGCCTTTGACAGAAAGAACCCCTATGCTCAAGGTGTCCCGCGTGGAGTGAAATGCCTGAACCAAGGCAGGCTCTAGTGAGGCCTGTAAGCATTTCCTCTCACAAAACTCGGCAGTTTTACCCAAAGAACTCTGCTTTAGTACCAGGTGTATCACAAGCAGCGTTTCTCAATCAGTGCACACAATGGCCATTTCCCGAATGAACTTGTTTTATACGCAGGGTGTACCGCATGCAGCGAACAGCCTCAACCATGGCAGGCTCTACTGTGGTCCCTAAGGCTTTCCTCTCTGAAAACGCGGCACTTTTACCCAAAGAACACTGACTTAATTGCAGGTGGAACACAAGCTGCATTTCTCCCACACTGTACAAAAAGGGCCCTTCCCTGAATGAACTTCTATATGCAGGGTGTCCCGCGTGCAGCGAACTGCCTCAAGCAAGGCAGACTCTAGTGAGGACTGTAAGCATTTCCTCTGCCAGAACACGCAGTTTTACCCGGAGATCTCTGCTTTAGTTTCAGGTGGAACACAAGCAGCTTTTCTCCCACAGTGTACCCAAAGGGCCTTTGCCCGAAAGAACTTCCTTGCTCAAGTTGTTCCGCGTGGAGTGAAATGCCTAAACCAAGGCAGGCTCTAGTGAGGCCTCTAAGCATTTCCTCTCCCAAAACACGGCACTTTTACCCAAAGAACTCTGCTTTAGTTGCAGGTGGAACACAAGCAGCCTTTCTGCCACTGTGTACTTTTTGGGCTCTTCCACGAATGAACTTCTATATGCAGGGTTTCCCACGTGGAGCGAACTGCCTCAACCAAGGCAGGCTGTAGTGAGGACTGTAAGCATTTCCTCTCCCAAAACGCTCAGTTTTAACAGAAGAACTCTGCTTTAGTTGCAGGTGGAACACAAGCAAGTTTTCTCCCAGAGTGTACACAATGGTCCTTTCTCCAAGTGAACTTCTATATGCAGGGTGTCCTGCGTGGAGTGAACTACCTCCAGCAAGGCAGACTCTACTTATGCCTCTAAGCGTTTCCTCTCCCAAAACACGCAGTTTTATCGAAGAACTCTGCTTTAGTTGCAGGTGGAACACAAGCAGCTTTTCTCCCACAGTGTACACAGTGGCCTTTGCCTGAAAGAACTATACTCAAGGTGTACCACGTGGAGTGAAATGCCAAAACCAAGGCATGCTCTAGTGAGGCCTCTAAGAATTTCCTCTCCCAAAACACGGCACTTTTACCCAAAGAACTCTGCTTTAGTTGCAGGTGGAACACAAGCAGCTTTTCTCCCACAGTGTACACAGTGGCCTTTGCCTAAAAGAACTATACTCAAGGTGTACCACGTGGAGTGAAATGCCAAAACCAAGGCATGCTCTAGTGAGGCATCTAAGAATTTCCCCTCGCAAAACACCGCAGTTTTACCCAAAGAACTCTGCTTTAGTTCCACGTGTAACACAAGCAGCATTTCTCCATCAGTGCACACAATGGGCACTTCCCCGAAAGAACTTGTTCTATACGCAGGGTGTCCCGCGTGGAGCGAACAGTGTCAACCATGGCAGGCTCTACTGTGGTCTCTAAGGATTTCCTCTCTGAAAACACGGTACTTGTACCCGTAGAACTCTGCCATAATTGCACTTGGAACACAAGCTGCCTTTCTCCCACACTGTACACAAAGTGTCCTTCCCTGAATGAACTTCAATATGCAAGGTGTCCCGCATGGAGTGAGCTGCCTCAACCAAGGCAGGCTCTAGTAAGGGCTCTAAGCATTTCCTCTTCCAAAACACTCAGTTTTAACGGAAGAACTCTGCTTTAGTTGCAGGTGGAACACAAGCAATTTTTCTCCCACAGTGTACACAATGGGCACTTCCCCTAATAAACTTGCAGTATAAGAATGGTGTCCCGTGTGGAGCGAACTGCCTCACCCATGGCAGGCTCTACTGTGGTCACTAAGGCTTTCCTCTCTGAAAACGCGGCACTTTTACCCAAAGAACTCTGCCTTAATTGCAAGTGGAACACAAGCCGCATTTCTCCCACACTGTACACAAAGGGCCCTTCCCTGAATGAACTTCTATATGCAGGGTGTCCCGCGTGCAGCGAACTGCCTCAAGCAAGGCAGGCTCTAATAATCACTGTAAGCATTTCCGCTCCCAAAACACGCAGTTTTACCCGAAGAACTCTGCTTTAGTTGCCGGTGGAACACAAGCAGCTTTTCTCCCACAGTGTACCCAAAGGGCCTTTGACAGAAAGAACCCCTATGCTCAAGGTGTCCCGCGTGGAGTGAAATGCCTGAACCAAGGCAGGCTCTAGTGAGGCCTGTAAGCATTTCCTCTCACAAAACTCGGCAGTTTTACCCAAAGAACTCTGCTTTAGTACCAGGTGTATCACAAGCAGCGTTTCTCAATCAGTGCACACAATGGCCATTTCCCGAATGAACTTGTTTTATACGCAGGGTGTCCCGCATGCAGCGAACAGCCTCAACCATGGCAGGCTCTACTGTGGTCCCTAAGGCTTTCCTCTCTGAAAACACGGCACTTTTACCCAAAGAACTCTGCCTTAATTGCAGGTGGAACACAAGCTGCATTTCTCCCACACTGTACACAAAGGGCCCTTCCCTGAATGAACTTCTATATGCAGGGTGTCCCGCGTGAGGCGAACTGCCTCAAGCAAGGCAGACTCTAGTGAGGACTGTAAGCATTTCCTCTCCCAGAACACGCAATTTTACCCGAAGATCTCTGCTTTAGTTTCAGGTGGAACACAAGCAGCTTTTCTCCCACAGTGTACCCAAAGGGCCTTTGCCCGAAAGAACTTCCTTGCTCAAGTTGTCCCGCGTGGAGTGAAATGCCTAAACCAAGGCAGGCTCTAGTGAGGCCTCTAAGCATTTCCTCTCCCAAAACACGCACTTTTACCCAAAGAACTCTGCTTTAGTTGCAGGTGGAACACAAGCAGCCTTTCTGCCACTGTGTACTTTTTGGGCTCTTCCACGAATGAACTTCTATATGCAGGGTTTCCCACGTGGAGCGAACTGCCTCAACCAAGGCAGGCTGTAGTGAGGACTGTAAGCATTTCCTCTCCCAAAACGCTCAGTTTTAACAGAAGAACTCTGCTTTAGTTGCAGGTGGAACACAAGCAAGTTTTCTCCCAGGGTGTACACAATGGTCCTTTCCCCAAGTGAACTTCTATATGCAGGGTGTCCTGCGTGGTGTAAACTACCTCCAGCAAGGAGACTCTACTTATGCCTCTAAGCGTTTCCTCTCCCAAAACACGCAGTTTTGCCCGAAGAACTCTGCTTTAATTGCCGGTGGAACACAAGCAGCATTTCTGCCACTTTGTACTCCTTGGGCTCTTCCACGAATGAACTTCTATATGCAGGGTTTCTCTCGTGGAGCGAACTGCCTCAACCAAGGCAGGCTCTACTGAGTACTGTAAGCATTTCCTCTCCCAAAATATGCAGTTTGAACGGAAGAACTCTGCTTTGGTTGCAGGTGGAACACAAGCAGGTTTTCTCCCAGAGTGTACACAAGGGTCCTTTCCCCAGATGAATTTCTATACGCAGGGTGTCCCGCGTGGAGTGAACTACCACAACCAAGCCAGGCTCTACTTATACCTCTAAGCGTTTCCTCTCCCAAAACACACAGTTTTATCCGAAGAAATCTGCTTTAGTTGCAGGTGGATCACAAGCAGCTTTTCTCCCACAGTGTACACAGTGGCCTTTGCCTGAAAGAACTTCTATACTCAAGGTGTACCACGTGGAGTGAAATGCCTAAACCAAGGCAGGCTCTAGTGAGGCCTCTAAGAATTTCCTCTCCCAAAACACGGCACTTTTACCCAAAGAACTCTGCTTTAGTTGCAGGTGGAACCCAAGCAGCATTTCTGCCACTGTGTACTCTTTGGGCTCTTCCACGAATGAACCTCTATATGCAGGGTTTCCCACGTGGAGAGAACTGCCTTTACCAAGGCAGGCTGCAGTAAGGACTGTAAGCATTTCCTCTCCCAAAACACGCAGTTTTAATGGAAGAGCTCTGCTTTAGTTGCAGTTGGAACACAAGCACCTTTTATCCCTGGGTGTACACAATGCTCCATTCCCCAAATGAAACTCTATACGCAGGGTGTCCCACGTGGAGTGAACTACCTCAATCAAGGCAGGCTCTTCTTATGCCTCTAAGAGTTTCCTCTCCCAAAACATGCAGTTTTGCCCGAAGAACTCTGCTTTAGTTGCCGGTGGAACACAAGCAGCTTTTCTCTCACAGTGTACCCAAAGGGCCTTTGCCCGAAAGAACTTCTATGCTCAAGGTGGCCCGCAGGCAGTAAAATGCCTAAACCAAGGCAGGCTCTAGAGAGGGCTCTAAGCATTTCCTCTCCCAGAACATGGCATTTATACCCAAAGAACTCTGCTTTAGTTGCAGGTGGAACACAAGCAGCATTTCTGCCACTGTGTACTCTTTGGGCTCTTCCACGAATGAACTTCTATATGCAGGGTTTTGCTCGTGGAGCGAACTGCCTCAACCAAGGCAGGCTGTACTGAGTACTGTAAGCATTTCCTCTCCCAAAATATGCAGTTTGAACGGAAGAACTCTGCTTTAGTTGCAGGCGGAACACAAGCAGGTTTTCTCCCAGAGTGTACACAATGGTCCTTTCCCCAAATGAAACTCTATACGCAGGGTGTCCCGCGTGGAGTGAACTACCTCAACCAAGGCAGGCTCTACTTATGCCTCTAAGAGTTTCCTCTCCCAAAACACGCAGTTTTACCCAAAGAACTCTGCCTTAATTGCAGGTGGAAGACAAGCTGCATTTCTCCCACACTGTACACAAAGGGCCCTTCCCTGAATGAACTTGTATATGCAGGGTGTCCCGCGTGC
The DNA here is from genome assembly GCF_964165515.1 of Mesoplodon bidens. Lineage (NCBI taxonomy): Eukaryota > Metazoa > Chordata > Mammalia > Artiodactyla > Ziphiidae > Mesoplodon > Mesoplodon bidens. The sequence goes on along the minus strand of NW_027671593.1, from coordinate 392,113 downwards.
AGCGAACTGCCTCAAGCAAGGCAGACTCTAGTAAGGACTGTAAGCATTTCCTCTGCCAGAACACGCAGTTTTACCCGAAGATCTCTGCTTTAGTTGCAGGTGGAAGACAAGCAGCTTTTCTCCCACAGTGTACCCAAAGGGCCTTTGCCCGAAAGAACTTCTATGCTCAAGGTGTCCCGCGTGGAGTGAAATGCTTAAACCAAGGCAGGCTCTAGTGAGGCCTCTAAGCATTTCCTCTCCCAAAACACGGCACTTTTACCCAAAGAACTCTGCTTTAGTTGCAGGTGGAACACAAGCAGCATTTCTGCCACTGTGTACTCTTTGGGCTCTTCCACGAATGAACTTCTATATGCTGGGTTTCCCACGTGGAGCGAACTGCCTCAACCAAGGCAGGCTGTAGTGAGGACTGTAAGCATTTCCTCTCCCAAAACGCGCAGTTTTAACAGAAGAACTCTGCTTTAGTTGCAGGTGGAACACAAGCAAGTTTTCTCCCAGAGTGTACACAATGGTCCTTTCTCCAAGTGAACTTCTATATGCAGGGTGTCCTGCGTGGAGTGAACTACCTCCAGCAAGGCAGACTCTACTTATGCCTCTAAGCGTTTCCTCTCCCAAAACACGCAGTTTTATCGAAGAACTCTGCTTTAGTTGCCGGTGGAACACAAGCAGCTTTTCTCCCACAGTGTACACAGTGGCCTTTGCCTGAAAGAACTATACTCAAGGTGTACCACGTGGAGTGAAATGCCAAAACCAAGGCATGCTCTAGTGAGGCCTCTAAGAATTTCCTCTCCCAAAACACGGCACTTTTACCCAAAGAACTCTGCTTTAGTTGCAGGTGGAACACAAGCAGCTTTTCTCCCACAGTGTACACAGTGGCCTTTGCCTAAAAGAACTATACTCAAGGTGTACCACGTGGAGTGAAATGCCAAAACCAAGGCATGCTCTAGTGAGGCATCTAAGAATTTCCCCTCGCAAAACACCGCAGTTTTACCCAAAGAACTCTGCTTTAGTTCCACGTGTAACACAAGCAGCATTTCTCCATCAGTGCACACAATGGGCACTTCCGTGAAAGAACTTGTTCTATACGCAGGGTGTCCCGCGTGGAGCGAACAGTGTCAACCATGGCAGGCTCTACTGTGGTCTCTAAGGATTTCCTCTCTGAAAACACGGTACTTGTACCCGTAGAACTCTGCCATAATTGCACTTGGAACACAAGCTGCCTTTCTCCCACACTGTACACAAAGTGTCCTTCCCTGAATGAACTTCAATATGCAAGGTGTCCCGCATGGAGTGAGCTGCCTCAACCAAGGCAGGCTCTAGTAAGGGCTCTAAGCATTTCCTCTTCCAAAACACTCAGTTTTAACGGAAGAACTCTGCTTTAGTTGCAGGTGGAACACAAGCAATTTTTCTCCCACAGTGTACACAATGGGCACTTCCCCTAATAAACTTGCAGTATAAGAATGGTGTCCCGTGTGGAGCGAACTGCCTCACCCATGGCAGGCTCTACTGTGGTCACTAAGGCTTTCCTCTCTGAAAACGCGGCACTTTTACCCAAAGAACTCTGCCTTAATTGCAGGTGGAACACAAGCAGCATTTCTCCCACACTGTACAAAAAGGGCCTTTCCCCGAATGAACTTCTATATGCAGGGTGTCCAGCGTGCAGCGAACTGCCTCAAGCTAGGCAGGCTCTAGTAAGGACTGTAAGCATTTCGTCTCCAAAACACGCAGTTTTACCCGAAGAAGTCTTCTTTAGTTGCGGGTGGAACACAAGCAGCTTTTCTGCCACTGTGTACTCCTTGGGCTCTTCCACGAATGAACTTCTATATGCAGGGTTTCTCTTGTGGAGCGAACTGCCTCAACCAAGGCAGGCTGTACTGAGTACTTTAAGCATTTCCTCTCCCAAAATATGCAGTTTGAACGGAAGAACTCTGCTTTAGTTGCAGGCGGAACACAAGCAGGTTTTCTCCCAGAGTGTACACAATGGTCCTTTCCCCAAATGAATTTCTATACGCAGGGTGTCCTGCTTGGAGTGAACTACCTCAACCAAGGCAGGCTCTACTTATGCCTCTAAGAGTTTCCTCTCCCAAAACACGCAGTTTTCCCCAAAGAACTCTGCCTTAATTGCAGGTGGAACACAAGCCGCATTTCTCCCACACTGTACACAAAGGGCCCTTCCCTGAATGAACTTCTATATGCAGGGTGTCCTGCGTGCAGCGAACTGCCTCAAGCAAGGCAGAGTCTAGTGAGGACTGTAAGCATTTCCTCTCCCAGAACACGCAGTTTTACCCGAAGATCTCTGCTTTAGTTGCGGGTGGAACACAAGCACCTTTTATCCCAGGGTGTACACAATGCTCCTTTCCCCAAATGAAACTCTATACGCTGGGTGTCCCGCGTGGAGTGAACTACCTCAATCAAGGCAAGCTCTACTTATGCCTCTAAGAGTTTCTCCTCCAAAAACACGCAGTTTTACCCGAAGAACTCTGCTTTAGTTGCCGGTGGAACACAAGCAGCTTTTCTCTCACAGTGTACCCAAAGGGCCTTTGCCCGAAAGAACTTCTATGCTCAAGGTGGCCTGCATGCAGTGAAATGCCTAAACCAAGGCAGGCTCTAGAGAGGGCTCTAAGCATTCCTCTCCCGAATCACGGCAGTTTTACCCAAAGAACTCTGCTTTAGTTCCAGGTGGAACACAAGCAGCATTTCTGCCACTGTGTACTCCATGGGGTCTTCCACGAATGAACTTCTATATGCAGGGTTTCCCTCGTGGAGCGAACTGACTCAACCAAGGCAGGCTCTAGAGAGGGCTCTAAGCATTCCTCTCCCGAATCACGGCAGTTTTACCCAAAGAACTCTGCTTTAGTTCCAGGTGGAACACAAGCAGCATTTCTGCCACTGTGTACTCCATGGGCTCTTCCACGAATGAACTTCTATATGCAGGGTTTCCCTCGTGGAGCGAACTGCCTCAACCAAGGCAGGCTGTACTGTGTACTGTAAGCATTTCCTCTCCCAAAATATGCAGTTTTAATGGAAGAACTCTGCCTTAATTGCAGGTGGAACACAAGCTGCATTTCTCCCACACTGTACACAAAGGGCCCTTCCCTGAATGAACTTCTATATGCAGGGTGCCAGCGTGCAGCGAACTGCCTCAAGCAAGGCAGACTCTAGTAAGGACTGTAAGCATTTCCTATCCCAAAACACGCAGTTTTACCCGAAGAACTCTGCTTTAGTTGCCGGTGGAACACAAGCAGCATTTCTGCCACTTTGTACTCCTTGGGCTCTTCCACGAATGAACTTCTATATGCAGGGTTTCTCTTGTGGAGCGAACTGCCTCAACCAAGGCAGGCTGTACTGAGTACTGTAAGCATTTCCTCTCCCAAAATATGCAGTTTGAACGGAAGAACTCTGCTTTAGTTGCAGGCGGAACACAAGCAGGTTTTCTCCCAGTGTGTACACAATGGTCCTTTCCCCAAATGAATTTCTATACGCAGGGTGTCCCGCGTGGAGTGAACTACCTCAACCAAGGCAGGCTCTACTTATGCCTCTAAGAGTTTCCTCTCCCAAAACACGCAGTTTTACCCAAAGAACTCTGCCTTAATTGCAGGTGGAACACAAGCTGCATTTCTCCCACACTGTACACAAAGGGCCCTTCCCTGAATGAACTTCTATATGCAGGGTGTCCCGCGTGCAGCGAACTGCCTCAAGCAAGGCAGGCTCTAATAATCACTGTAAGCATTTCCTCTCCCAAAACACGCAGTTTTACCCGAAGAACTCTGCTTTAGTTGCCGGTGGAACACAAGCAGCTTTTCTCCCACAGTGTACCCAAAGGGCCTTTGACAGAAAGAACCCCTATGCTCAAGGTGTCCCGCGTGGAGTGAAATGCCTGAACCAAGGCAGGCTCTAGTGAGGCCTGTAAGCATTTCCTCTCACAAAACTCGGCAGTTTTACCCAAAGAACTCTGCTTTAGTACCAGGTGTATCACAAGCAGCGTTTCTCAATCAGTGCACACAATGGCCATTTCCCGAATGAACTTGTTTTATACGCAGGGTGTCCCGCATGCAGCGAACAGCCTCAACCATGGCAGGCTCTACTGTGGTCCCTAAGGCTTTCCTCTCTGAAAACACGGCACTTTTACCCAAAGAACTCTGCCTTAATTGCAGGTGGAACACAAGCTGCATTTCTCCCACACTGTACACAAAGGGCCCTTCCCTGAATGAACTTCTATATGCAGGGTGTCCCGCGTGAGGCGAACTGCCTCAAGCAAGGCAGACTCTAGTGAGGACTGTAAGCATTTCCTCTGCCAGAACACGCAGTTTTACCCGAAGATCTCTGCTTTAGTTTCAGGTGGAACACAAGCAGCTTTTCTCCCACAGTGTACCCAAAGGGCCTTTGCCCGAAAGAACTTCCTTGCTCAAGTTGTCCCGCGTGGAGTGAAATGCCTAAACCAAGGCAGGCTCTAGTGAGGCCTCTAAGCATTTCCTCTCCCAAAACACGCACTTTTACCCAAAGAACTCTGCTTTAGTTGCAGGTGGAACACAAGCAGCCTTTCTGCCACTGTGTACTTTTTGGGCTCTTCCACGAATGAACTTCTATATGCAGGGTTTCCCACGTGGAGCGAACTGCCTCAACCAAGGCAGGCTGTAGTGAGGACTGTAAGCATTTCCTCTCCCAAAACGCTCAGTTTTAACAGAAGAACTCTGCTTTAGTTGCAGGTGGAACACAAGCAAGTTTTCTCCCAGAGTGTACACAATGGTCCTTTCCCCAAGTGAACTTCTATATGCAGGGTGTCCTGCGTGGTGTAAACTACCTCCAGCAAGGAGACTCTACTTATGCCTCTAAGCGTTTCCTCTCCCAAAACACGCAGTTTTGCCCGAAGAACTCTGCTTTAGTTGCCGGTGGAACACAAGCAGCATTTCTGCCACTTTGTACTCCTTGGGCTCTTCCACGAATGAACTTCTATATGCAGGGTTTCTCTCGTGGAGCGAACTGCCTCAACCAAGGCAGGCTCTACTGAGTACTGTAAGCATTTCCTCTCCCAAAATATGCAGTTTGAACGGAAGAACTCTGCTTTGGTTGCAGGTGGAACACAAGCAGGTTTTCTCCCAGAGTGTACACAAGGGTCCTTTCCCCAGATGAATTTCTATACGCAGGGTGTCCCGCGTGGAGTGAACTACCACAACCAAGGCAGGCTCTACTTATACCTCTAAGCGTTTCCTCTCCCAAAACACACAGTTTTATCCGAAGAAATCTGCTTTAGTTGCAGGTGGATCACAAGCAGCTTTTCTCCCACAGTGTACACAGTGGCCTTTGCCTGAAAGAACTTCTATACTCAAGGTGTACCACGTGGAGTGAAATGCCTAAACCAAGGCAGGCTCTAGTGAGGCCTCTAAGAATTTCCTCTCCCAAAACACGGCACTTTTACCCAAAGAACTCTGCTTTAGTTGCAGGTGGAACACAAGCAGCATTTCTGCCACTGTGTACTCTTTGGGCTCTTCCACGAATGAACCTCTATATGCAGGGTTTCCCACGTGGAGAGAACTGCCTTTACCAAGGCAGGCTGCAGTAAGGACTGTAAGCATTTCCTCTCCCAAAACACGCAGTTTTAATGGAAGAGCTCTGCTTTAGTTGCAGTTGGAACACAAGCACCTTTTATCCCTGGGTGTACACAATGCTCCATTCCCCAAATGAAACTCTATACGCAGGGTGTCCCACGTGGAGTGAACTACCTCAATCAAGGCAGGCTCTTCTTATGCCTCTAAGAGTTTCCTCTCCCAAAACATGCAGTTTTGCCCGAAGAACTCTGCTTTAGTTGCCGGTGGAACACAAGCAGCTTTTCTCTCACAGTGTACCCAAAGGGCCTTTGCCCGAAAGAACTTCTATGCTCAAGGTGGCCCGCATGCAGTAAAATGCCTAAACCAAGGCAGGCTCTAGAGAGGGCTCTAAGCATTTCCTCTCCCAAAACATGGCATTTATACCCAAAGAACTCTGCTTTAGTTGCAGGTGGAACACAAGCAGCATTTCTGCCACTGTGTACTCTTTGGGCTCTTCCACGAATGAACTTCTATATGCAGGGTTTTGCTCGTGGAGCGAACTGCCTCAACCAAGGCAGGCTGTACTGAGTACTGTAAGCATTTCCTCTCCCAAAATATGCAGTTTGAACGGAAGAACTCTGCTTTAGTTGCAGGCGGAACACAAGCAGGTTTTCTCCCAGAGTGTACACAATGGTCCTTTCCCCAAATGAAACTCTATACACAGGGTGTCCCGCGTGGAGTGAACTACCTCAACCAAGGCAGGCTCTACTTATGCCTCTAAGAGTTTCCTCTCCCAAAACACGCAGTTTTACCCAAAGAACTCTGCCTTATTTGCAGGTGGAAGACAAGCTGCATTTCTCCCACACTGTACACAAAGGGCCCTTCCCTGAATGAACTTGTATATGCAGGGTGTCCCGCGTGCAGCGAACTGCCTCAAGCAAGGCAGACTCTAGTAAGGACTGTAAGCATTTCCTCTGCCAGAACACGCAGTTTTACCCGAAGATCTCTGCTTTAGTTGCAGGTGGAAGACAAGCAGCTTTTCTCCCACAGTGTACCCAAAGGGCCTTTGCCCGAAAGAACTTCTATGCTCAAGGTGTCCCGCGTGGAGTGAAATGCTTAAACCAAGGCAGGCTCTAGTGAGGCCTCTAAGCATTTCCTCTCCCAAAACACGGCACTTTTACCCAAAGAACTCTGCTTTAGTTGCAGGTGGAACACAAGCAGCATTTCTGCCACTGTGTACTCTTTGGGCTCTTCCACGAATGAACTTCTATATGGTGGGTTTCCCACGTGGAGCGAACTGCCTCAACCAAGGCAGGCTGTAGTGAGGACTGTAAGCATTTCCTCTCCCAAAACGCGCAGTTTTAACAGAAGAACTCTGCTTTAGTTGCAGGTGGAACACAAGCAAGTTTTCTCCCAGAGTGTACACAATGGTCCTTTCTCCAAGTGAACTTCTATATGCAGGGTGTCCTGCGTGGAGTGAACTACCTCCAGCAAGGCAGACTCTACTTATGCCTCTAAGCGTTTCCTCTCCCAAAACACGCAGTTTTATCGAAGAACTCTGCTTTAGTTGCCGGTGGAACACAAGCAGCTTTTCTCCCACAGTGTACACAGTGGCCTTTGCCTGAAAGAACTATACTCAAGGTGTACCACGTGGAGTGAAATGCCAAAACCAAGGCATGCTCTAGTGAGGCCTCTAAGAATTTCCTCTCCCAAAACACGGCACTTTTACCCAAAGAACTCTGCTTTAGTTGCAGGTGGAACACAAGCAGCTTTTCTCCCACAGTGTACACAGTGGCCTTTGCCTAAAAGAACTATACTCAAGGTGTACCACGTGGAGTGAAATGCCAAAACCAAGGCATGCTCTAGTGAGGCATCTAAGAATTTCCCCTCGCAAAACACCGCAGTTTTACCCAAAGAACTCTGCTTTAGTTCCACGTGTAACACAAGCAGCCTTTCTCCATCAGTGCACACAATGGGCACTTCCGTGAAAGAACTTGTTCTATACGCAGGGTGTCCCGCGTGGAGCGAACAGTGTCAACCATGGCAGGCTCTACTGTGGTCTCTAAGGATTTCCTCTCTGAAAACACGGTACTTGTACCCGTAGAACTCTGCCATAATTGCACGTGGAACACAAGCTGCCTTTCTCCCACACTGTACACAAAGTGTCCTTCCCTGAATGAACTTCAATATGCAAGGTGTCCCGCATGGAGTGAGCTGCCTCAACCAAGGCAGGCTCTAGTAAGGGCTCTAAGCATTTCCTCTTCCAAAACACTCAGTTTTAACGGAAGAACTCTGCTTTAGTTGCAGGTGGCACACAAGCAATTTTTCTCCCACAGTGTACACAATGGGCACTTCCCCTAATAAACTTGCAGTATAAGAATGGTGTCCCGTGTGGAGCGAACTGCCTCACCCATGGCAGGCTCTACTGTGGTCACTAAGGCTTTCCTCTCTGAAAACGCGGCACTTTTACCCAAAGAACTCTGCCTTAATTGCAGGTGGAACACAAGCAGCATTTCTCCCACACTGTACAAAAAGGGCCTTTCCCCGAATGAACTTCTATATGCAGGGTGTCCAGCGTGCAGCGAACTGCCTCAAGCTAGGCAGGCTCTAGTAAGGACTGTAAGCATTTCGTCTCCAAAACACGCAGTTTTACCCGAAGAAGTCTGCTTTAGTTGCGGGTGGAACACAAGCAGCTTTTCTGCCACTGTGTACTCCTTGGGCTCTTCCACGAATGAACTTCTATATGCAGGGTTTCTCTTGTGGAGCGAACTGCCTCAACCAAGGCAGGGTGTACTGAGTACTTTAAGCATTTCCTCTCCCAAAATATGCAGTTTGAACGGAAGAACTCTGCTTTAGTTGCAGGCGGAACACAAGCAGGTTTTCTCCCAGAGTGTACACAATGGTCCTTTCCCCAAATGAATTTCTATACGCAGGGTGTCCTGCTTGGAGTGAACTACCTCAACCAAGGCAGGCTCTACTTATGCCTCTAAGAGTTTCCTCTCCCAAAACACGCAGTTTTCCCCAAAGGACTCTGCCTTAATTGCAGGTGGAACACAAGCCGCATTTCTCCCACACTGTACACAAAGGGCCCTTCCCTGAATGAACTTCTATATGCAGGGTGTCCTGCGTGCAGCGAACTGCCTCAAGCAAGGCAGAGTCTAGTGAGGACTGTAAGCATTTCCTCTCCCAGAACACGCAGTTTTACCCGAAGATCTCTGCTTTAGTTGCGGGTGGAACACAAGCACCTTTTATCCCAGGGTGTACACAATGCTCCTTTCCCCAAATGAAACTCTATACGCTGGGTGTCCCGCGTGGAGTGAACTACCTCAATCAAGGCAAGCTCTACTTATGCCTCTAAGAGTTTCTCCTCCAAAAACACGCAGTTTTACCCGAAGAACTCTGCTTTAGTTGCCGGTGGAACACAAGCAGCTTTTCTCTCACAGTGTACCCAAAGGGCCTTTGCCCGAAAGAACTTCTATGCTCAAGGTGGCCTGCATGCAGTGAAATGCCTAAACCAAGGCAGGCTCTAGAGAGGGCTCTAAGCATTCCTCTCCCGAATCACGGCAGTTTTACCCAAAGAACTCTGCTTTAGTTCCAGGTGGAACACAAGCAGCATTTCTGCCACTGTGTACTCCATGGGGTCTTCCACGAATGAACTTCTATATGCAGGGTTTCCCTCGTGGAGCGAACTGACTCAACCAAGGCAGGCTCTAGAGAGGGCTCTAAGCATTCCTCTCCCGAATCACGGCAGTTTTACCCAAAGAACTCTGCTTTAGTTCCAGGTGGAACACAAGCAGCATTTCTGCCACTGTGTACTCCATGGGCTCTTCCACGAATGAACTTCTATATGCAGGGTTTCCCTCGTGGAGCGAACTGCCTCAACCAAGGCAGGCTGTACTGTGTACTGTAAGCATTTCCTCTCCCAAAATATGCAGTTTTAATGGAAGAACTCTGCCTTAATTGCAGGTGGAACACAAGCTGCATTTCTCCCACACTGTACACAAAGGGCCCTTCCCTGAATGAACTTCTATATGCAGGGTGCCAGCGTGCAGCGAACTGCCTCAAGCAAGGCAGACTCTAGTAAGGACTGTAAGCATTTCCTATCCCAAAACACGCAGTTTTACCCGAAGAACTCTGCTTTAGTTGCCGGTGGAACACAAGCAGCTTTTCTGCCACTTTGTACTCCTTGGGCTCTTCCACGAATGAACTTCTATATGCAGGGTTTCTCTTGTGGAGCGAACTGCCTCAACCAAGGCAGGCTGTACTGAGTACTGTAAGCATTTCCTCTCCCAAAATATGCAGTTTGAACGGAAGAACTCTGCTTTAGTTGCAGGCGGAACACAAGCAGGTTTTCTCCCAGTGTGTACACAATGGTCCTTTCCCCAAATGAATTTCTATACGCAGGGTGTCCCGCGTGGAGTGAACTACCTCAACCAAGGCAGGCTCTACTTATGCCTCTAAGAGTTTCCTCTCCCAAAACACGCAGTTTTACCCAAAGAACTCTGCCTTAATTGCAGGTGGAACACAAGCTGCATTTCTCCCACACTGTACACAAAGGGCCCTTCCCTGAATGAACTTCTATATGCAGGGTGTCCCGCGTGCAGCGAACTGCCTCAAGCAAGGCAGGCTCTAATAATCACTGTAAGCATTTCCTCTCCCAAAACACGCAGTTTTACCCGAAGAACTCTGCTTTAGTTGCCGGTGGAACACAAGCAGCTTTTCTCCCACAGTGTACCCAAAGGGCCTTTGACAGAAAGAACCCCTATGCTCAAGGTGTCCCGCGTGGAGTGAAATGCCTGAACCAAGGCAGGCTCTAGTGAGGCCTGTAAGCATTTCCTCTCACAAAACTCGGCAGTTTTACCCAAAGAACTCTGCTTTAGTACCAGGTGTATCACAAGCAGCGTTTCTCAATCAGTGCACACAATGGCCATTTCCCGAATGAACTTGTTTTATACGCAGGGTGTCCCGCATGCAGCGAACAGCCTCAACCATGGCAGGCTCTACTGTGGTCCCTAAGGCTTTCCTCTCTGAAAACACGGCACTTTTACCCAAAGAACTCTGCCTTAATTGCAGGTGGAACACAAGCTGCATTTCTCCCACACTGTACACAAAGGGCCCTTCCCTGAATGAACTTCTATATGCAGGGTGTCCCGCGTGAGGCGAACTGCCTCAAGCAAGGCAGACTCTAGTGAGGACTGTAAGCATTTCCTCTGCCAGAACACGCAGTTTTACCCGAAGATCTCTGCTTTAGTTTCAGGTGGAACACAAGCAGCTTTTCTCCCACAGTGTACCCAAAGGGCCTTTGCCCGAAAGAACTTCCTTGCTCAAGTTGTCCCGCGTGGAGTGAAATGCCTAAACCAAGGCAGGCTCTAGTGAGGCCTCTAAGCATTTCCTCTCCCAAAACACGCACTTTTACCCAAAGAACTCTGCTTTAGTTGCAGGTGGAACACAAGCAGCCTTTCTGCCACTGTGTACTTTTTGGGCTCTTCCACGAATGAACTTCTATATGCAGGGTTTCCCACGTGGAGCGAACTGCCTCAACCAAGGCAGGCTGTAGTGAGGACTGTAAGCATTTCCTCTCCCAAAACGCTCAGTTTTAACAGAAGAACTCTGCTTTAGTTGCAGGTGGAACACAAGCAAGTTTTCTCCCAGAGTGTACACAATGGTCCTTTCCCCAAGTGAACTTCTATATGCAGGGTGTCCTGCATGGTGTAAACTACCTCCAGCAAGGAGACTCTACTTATGCCTCTAAGCGTTTCCTCTCCCAAAACACGCAGTTTTGCCCGAAGAACTCTGCTTTAGTTGCCGGTGGAACACAAGCAGCATTTCTGCCACTTTGTACTCCTTGGGCTCTTCCACGAATGAACTTCTATATGCAGGGTTTCTCTCGTGGAGCGAACTGCCTCAACCAAGGCAGGCTCTACTGAGTACTGTAAGCATTTCCTCTCCCAAAATATGCAGTTTGAACGGAAGAACTCTGCTTTGGTTGCAGGTGGAACACAAGCAGGTTTTCTCCCAGAGTGTACACAAGGGTCCTTTCCCCAGATGAATTTCTATACGCAGGGTGTCCCGCGTGGAGTGAACTACCACAACCAAGGCAGGCTCTACTTATACCTCTAAGCGTTTCCTCTCCCAAAACACACAGTTTTATCCGAAGAAATCTGCTTTAGTTGCAGGTGGATCACAAGCAGCTTTTCTCCCACAGTGTACACAGTGGCCTTTGCCTGAAAGAACTTCTATACTCAAGGTGTACCACGTGGAGTGAAATGCCTAAACCAAGGCAGGCTCTAGTGAGGCCTCTAAGAATTTCCTCTCCCAAAACACGGCACTTTTACCCAAAGAACTCTGCTTTAGTTGCAGGTGGAACACAAGCAGCATTTCTGCCACTGTGTACTCTTTGGGCTCTTCCACGAATGAACCTCTATATGCAGGGTTTCCCACGTGGAGAGAACTGCCTTTACCAAGGCAGGCTGCAGTAAGGACTGTAAGCATTTCCTCTCCCAAAACACGCAGTTTTAATGGAAGAGCTCTGCTTTAGTTGCAGTTGGAACACAAGCACCTTTTATCCCTGGGTGTACACAATGCTCCATTCCCCAAATGAAACTCTATACGCAGGGTGTCCCACGTGGAGTGAACTACCTCAATCAAGGCAGGCTCTTCTTATGCCTCTAAGAGTTTCCTCTCCCAAAACATGCAGTTTTGCCCGAAGAACTCTGCTTTAGTTGCCGGTGGAACACAAGCAGCTTTTCTCTCACAGTGTACCCAAAGGGCCTTTGCCCGAAAGAACTTCTATGCTCAAGGTGGCCCGCATGCAGTAAAATGCCTAAACCAAGGCAGGCTCTAGAGAGGGCTCTAAGCATTTCCTCTCCCAAAACATGGCATTTATACCCAAAGAACTCTGCTTTAGTTGCAGGTGGAACACAAGCAGCATTTCTGCCACTGTGTACTCTTTGGGCTCTTCCACGAATGAACTTCTATATGCAGGGTTTTGCTCGTGGAGCGAACTGCCTCAACCAAGGCAGGCTGTACTGAGTACTGTAAGCATTTCCTCTCCCAAAATATGCAGTTTGAACGGAAGAACTCTGCTTTAGTTGCAGGTGGAACACAAGCAGGTTTTCTCCCAGAGTGTACACAATGGTCCTTTCCCCAAATGAAACTCTATACGCAGGGTGTCCCGCGTGGAGTGAACTACCTCAACCAAGGCAGGCTCTACTTATGCCTCTAAGAGTTTCCTCTCCCAAAACACGCAGTTTTACCCAAAGAACTCTGCCTTAATTGCAGGTGGAAGACAAGCTGCATTTCTCCCACACTGTACACAAAGAGCCCTTCCCTGAATGAACTTGTATATGCAGGGTGTCCCGCGTGCAGCGAACTGCCTCAAGCAAGGCAGACTCTAGTAAGGACTGTAAGCATTTCCTCTGCCAGAACACGCAGTTTTACCCGAAGATCTCTGCTTTAGTTGCAGGTGGAAGACAAGCAGCTTTTCTCCCACAGTGTACCCAAAGGGCCTTTGCCCGAAAGAACTTCTATGCTCAAGGTGTCCCGCGTGGAGTGAAATGCTTAAACCAAGGCAGGCTCTAGTGAGGCCTCTAAGCATTTCCTCTCCCAAAACACGGCACTTTTACCCAAAGAACTCTGCTTTAGTTGCAGGTGGAACACAAGCAGCATTTCTGCCACTGTGTACTCTTTGGGCTCTTCCACGAATGAACTTCTATATGCTGGGTTTCCCACGTGGAGCGAACTGCCTCAACCAAGGCAGGCTGTAGTGAGGACTGTAAGCATTTCCTCTCCCAAAACGCGCAGTTTTAACAGAAGAACTCTGCTTTAGTTGCAGGTGGAACACAAGCAAGTTTTCTCCCAGAGTGTACACAATGGTCCTTTCTCCAAGTGAACTTCTATATGCAGGGTGTCCTGCGTGGAGTGAACTACCTCCAGCAAGGCAGACTCTACTTATGCCTCTAAGCGTTTCCTCTCCCAAAACACGCAGTTTTATCGAAGAACTCTGCTTTAGTTGCAGGTGGAACACAAGCAGCTTTTCTCCCACAGTGTACACAGTGGCCTTTGCCTGAAAGAACTATACTCAAGGTGTACCACGTGGAGTGAAATGCCAAAACCAAGGCATGCTCTAGTGAGGCCTCTAAGAATTTCCTCTCCCAAAACACGGCACTTTTACCCAAAGAACTCTGCTTTAGTTGCAGGTGGAACACAAGCAGCTTTTCTCCCACAGTGTACACAGTGGCCTTTGCCTAAAAGAACTATACTCAAGGTGTACCACGTGGAGTGAAATGCCAAAACCAAGGCATGCTCTAGTGAGGCATCTAAGAATTTCCCCTCGCAAAACACCGCAGTTTTACCCAAAGAACTCTGCTTTAGTTCCACGTGTAACACAAGCAGCCTTTCTCCATCAGTGCACACAATGGGCACTTCCGTGAAAGAACTTGTTCTATACGCAGGGTGTCCCGCGTGGAGCGAACAGTGTCAACCATGGCAGGCTCTACTGTGGTCTCTAAGGATTTCCTCTCTGAAAACACGGTACTTGTACCCGTGGAAATCTGCCATAATTGCACGTGGAACACAAGCTGCCTTTCTCCCACACTGTACACAAAGTGTCCTTCCCTGAATGAACTTCAATATGCAAGGTGTCCCGCATGGAGTGAGCTGCCTCAACCAAGGCAGGCTCTAGTAAGGGCTCTAAGCATTTCCTCTTCCAAAACACTCAGTTTTAACGGAAGAACTCTGCTTTAGTTGCAGGTGGCACACAAGCAATTTTTCTCCCACAGTGTACACAATGGGCACTTCCCCTAATAAACTTGCAGTATAAGAATGGTGTCCCGTGTGGAGCGAACTGCCTCACCCATGGCAGGCTCTACTGTGGTCACTAAGGCTTTCCTCTCTGAAAACGCGGCACTTTTACCCAAAGAACTCTGCCTTAATTGCAGGTGGAACACAAGCAGCATTTCTCCCACACTGTACAAAAAGGGCCTTTCCCCGAATGAACTTCTATATGCAGGGTGTCCAGCGTGCAGCGAACTGCCTCAAGCTAGGCAGGCTCTAGTAAGGACTGTAAGCGTTTCCTCTCCAAAACACGCAGTTTTACCCGAAGAAGTCTGCTTTAGTTGCGGGTGGAACACAAGCAGCTTTTCTGCCACTGTGTACTCCTTGGGCTCTTCCACGAATGAACTTCTATATGCAGGGTTTCTCTTGTGGAGCGAACTGCCTCAACCAAGGCAGGCTGTACTGAGTACTTTAAGCATTTCCTCTCCCAAAATATGCAGTTTGAACGGAAGAACTCTGCTTTAGTTGCAGGCGGAACACAAGCAGGTTTTCTCCCAGAGTGTACACAATGGTCCTTTCCCCAAATGAATTTCTATACGCAGGGTGTCCTGCTTGGAGTGAACTACCTCAACCAAGGCAGGCTCTACTTATGCCTCTAAGAGTTTCCTCTCCCAAAACACGCAGTTTTCCCCAAAGAACTCTGCCTTAATTGCAGGTGGAACACAAGCCGCATTTCTCCCACACTGTACACAAAGGGCCCTTCCCTGAATGAACTTCTATATGCAGGGTGTCCTGCGTGCAGCGAACTGCCTCAAGCAAGGCAGAGTCTAGTGAGGACTGTAAGCATTTCCTCTCCCAGAACACGCAGTTTTACCCGAAGATCTCTGCTTTAGTTGCGGGTGGAACACAAGCAGCTTTTCTGCCACTGTGTACTCCTTGGGCTCTTCCACGAATGAACTTCTATAAGCTGGGTTTCCCACGTGGAGCGAACTGCCTCAACCAAGGAAGGCTGTACTGAGTACTGTATGCATTTCCTCCCCCAAAATATGCAGTTTGAACGGAAGAACTCTGCTTTAGTTGCAGGTGGAACACAAGCAGGTTATCTCCCAGTGTGTACACAATGGTCCTTTCCCCAAATGAATTTCTATACGCAGGGTGTCCCGCGTGGAGTGAACTACCTCAACCAAGGCAGGCTCTACTTATGCCTCTAAGAGTTTCCTCTCCCAAAACACGCAGTTTTACCCAAAGAACTCTGCCTTAATTGCAGGTGGAAGACAAGCTGCATTTCTCCCACACTGTACACAAAGGGCCCTTCCCTGAATGAACTTGTATATGCAGGGTGTCCCGCGTGCAGCGAACTGCCTCAAGCAAGGCAGACTCTAGTAAGGACTGTAAGCATTTCCTCTGCCAGAACACGCAGTTTTACCCGAAGATCTCTGCTTTAGTTGCAGGTGGAAGACAAGCAGCTTTTCTCCCACAGTGTACCCAAAGGGCCTTTGCCCGAAAGAACTTCTATGCTCAAGGTGTCCCGCGTGGAGTGAAATGCTTAAACCAAGGCAGGCTCTAGTGAGGCCTCTAAGCATTTCCTCTCCCAAAACACGGCACTTTTACCCAAAGAACTCTGCTTTAGTTGCAGGTGGAACACAAGCAGCATTTCTGCCACTGTGTACTCTTTGGGCTCTTCCACGAATGAACTTCTATATGCTGGGTTTCCCACGTGGAGCGAACTGCCTCAACCAAGGCAGGCTGTAGTGAGGACTGTAAGCATTTCCTCTCCCAAAACGCGCAGTTTTAACAGAAGAACTCTGCTTTAGTTGCAGGTGGAACACAAGCAAGTTTTCTCCCAGAGTGTACACAATGGTCCTTTCTCCAAGTGAACTTCTATATGCAGGGTGTCCTGCGTGGAGTGAACTACCTCCAGCAAGGCAGACTCTACTTATGCCTCTAAGCGTTTCCTCTCCCAAAACACGCAGTTTTATCGAAGAACTCTGCTTTAGTTGCCGGTGGAACACAAGCAGCTTTTCTCCCACAGTGTACACAGTGGCCTTTGCCTGAAAGAACTATACTCAAGGTGTACCACGTGGAGTGAAATGCCAAAACCAAGGCATGCTCTAGTGAGGCCTCTAAGAATTTCCTCTCCCAAAACACGGCACTTTTACCCAAAGAACTCTGCTTTAGTTGCAGGTGGAACACAAGCAGCTTTTCTCCCACAGTGTACACAGTGGCCTTTGCCTAAAAGAACTATACTCAAGGTGTACCACGTGGAGTGAAATGCCAAAACCAAGGCATGCTCTAGTGAGGCATCTAAGAATTTCCCCTCGCAAAACACCGCAGTTTTACCCAAAGAACTCTGCTTTAGTTCCACGTGTAACACAAGCAGCCTTTCTCCATCAGTGCACACAATGGGCACTTCCGTGAAAGAACTTGTTCTATACGCAGGGTGTCCCGCGTGGAGCGAACAGTGTCAACCATGGCAGGCTCTACTGTGGTCTCTAAGGATTTCCTCTCTGAAAACACGGTACTTGTACCCGTGGAAATCTGCCATAATTGCACGTGGAACACAAGCTGCCTTTCTCCCACACTGTACACAAAGTGTCCTTCCCTGAATGAACTTCAATATGCAAGGTGTCCCGCATGGAGTGAGCTGCCTCAACCAAGGCAGGCTCTAGTAAGGGCTCTAAGCATTTCCTCTTCCAAAACACTCAGTTTTAACGGAAGAACTCTGCTTTAGTTGCAGGTGGCACACAAGCAATTTTTCTCCCACAGTGTACACAATGGGCACTTCCCCTAATAAACTTGCAGTATAAGAATGGTGTCCCGTGTGGAGCGAACTGCCTCACCCATGGCAGGCTCTACTGTGGTCACTAAGGCTTTCCTCTCTGAAAACGCGGCACTTTTACCCAAAGAACTCTGCCTTAATTGCAGGTGGAACACAAGCAGCATTTCTCCCACACTGTACAAAAAGGGCCTTTCCCCGAATGAACTTCTATATGCAGGGTGTCCAGCGTGCAGCGAACTGCCTCAAGCTAGGCAGGCTCTAGTAAGGACTGTAAGCGTTTCCTCTCCAAAACACGCAGTTTTACCCGAAGAAGTCTGCTTTAGTTGCGGGTGGAACACAAGCAGCTTTTCTGCCACTGTGTATTCCTTGGGCTCTTCCACGAATGAACTTCTATATGCAGGGTTTCTCTTGTGGAGCGAACTGCCTCAACCAAGGCAGGCTGTACTGAGTACTGTAAGCATTTCCTCTCCCAAAATATGCAGTTTGAACGGAAGAACTCTGCTTTAGTTGCAGGCGGAACACAAGCAGGTTTTCTCCCAGAGTGTACACAATGGTCCTTTCCCCAAATGAATTTCTATACGCAGGGTGTCCTGCTTGGAGTGAACTACCTCAACCAAGGCAGGCTCTACTTATGCCTCTAAGAGTTTCCTCTCCCAAAACACGCAGTTTTCCCCAAAGAACTCTGCCTTAATTGCAGGTGGAACACAAGCCGCATTTCTCCCACACTGTACACAAAGGGCCCTTCCCTGAATGAACTTCTATATGCAGGGTGTCCTGCGTGCAGCGAACTGCCTCAAGCAAGGCAGAGTCTAGTGAGGACTGTAAGCATTTCCTCTCCCAGAACACGCAGTTTTACCCGAAGATCTCTGCTTTAGTTGCGGGTGGAACACAAGCAGCTTTTCTGCCACTGTGTACTCCTTGGGCTCTTCCACGAATGAACTTCTATAAGCTGGGTTTCCCACGTGGAGCGAACTGCCTCAACCAAGGAAGGCTGTACTGAGTACTGTATGCATTTCCTCCCCCAAAATATGCAGTTTGAACGGAAGAACTCTGCTTTAGTTGCAGGTGGAACACAAGCAGGTTATCTCCCAGTGTGTACACAATGGTCCTTTCCCCAAATGAATTTCTATACGCAGGGTGTCCCGCGTGGAGTGAACTACCTCAACCAAGGCAGGCTCTACTTATGCCTCTAAGAGTTTCCTCTCCCAAAACACGCAGTTTTACCCAAAGAACTCTGCCTTAATTGCAGGTGGAACACAAGCTGCATTTCTCCCACACTGTACACAAAGGGCCCTTCCCTGAATGAACTTCTATATGCAGGGTGTCCCGCGTGCAGCGAACTGCCTCAAGCAAGGCAGGCTCTAATAAGCACTGTAAGCATTTCCTCTCCCAAAACACGCAGTTTTACCCGAAGAAGTCTGCTTTAGTTGCCGGTGGAACACAAGCAGCTTTTCTCCCACAGTGTACCCAAAGGGCCTTTGACAGAAAGAACCCCTATGCTCAAGGTGTCCCGCGTGGAGTGAAATGCCTGAACCAAGGCAGGTTTTAGTGAGGCCTGTAAGCATTTCCTCTCACAAAACTCGGCAGTTTTACCCAAAGAACTCTGCTTTAGTACCAGGTGTATCACAAGCAGCGTTTCTCAATCAGTGCACACAATGGCCATTTCCCGAATGAACTTGTTTTATACGCAGGGTGTCCCGCATGCAGCGAACAGCCTCAACCATGGCAGGCTCTACTGTGGTCCCTAAGGCTTTCCTCTCTGAAAACACGGCACTTTTACCCAAAGAACTCTGCCTTAATTGCAGGTGGAACACAAGCTGCATTTCTCCCACACTGTACACAAAGGGCCCTTCCCTGAATGAACTTCTATATGCAGGGTGTCCCGCGTGCAGCGAACTGCCTCAAGCAAGGCAGACTCTAGTGAGGACTGTAAGCATTTCCTCTCCCAAAATATGCAGTTTGAACGGAAGAACTCTGCTTTGGTTGCAGGTGGAACACAAGCAGGTTTTCTCCCAGAGTGTACACAAGGGTCCTTTCCCCAGATGAATTTCTATACGCAGGGTGTCCCGCGTGGAGTGAACTACCACAACCAAGGCAGGCTCTACTTATACCTCTAAGCGTTTCCTCTCCCAAAACACACAGTTTTATCCGAAGAAATCTGCTTTAGTTGCAGGTGGATCACAAGCAGCTTTTCTCCCACAGTGTACACAGTGGCCTTTGCCTGAAAGAACTTCTATACTCAAGGTGTACCACGTGGAGTGAAATGCCTAAACCAAGGCAGGCTCTAGTGAGGCCTCTAAGAATTTCCTCTCCCAAAACACGGCACTTTTACCCAAAGAACTCTGCTTTAGTTGCAGGTGGAACCCAAGCAGCATTTCTGCCACTGTGTACTCTTTGGGCTCTTCCACGAATGAACCTCTATATGCAGGGTTTCCCACGTGGAGAGAACTGCCTTTACCAAGGCAGGCTGCAGTAAGGACTGTAAGCATTTCCTCTCCCAAAACACGCAGTTTTAATGGAAGAGCTCTGCTTTAGTTGCAGTTGGAACACAAGCACCTTTTATCCCTGGGTGTACACAATGCTCCATTCCCCAAATGAAACTCTATACGCAGGGTGTCCCACGTGGAGTGAACTACCTCAATCAAGGCAGGCTCTTCTTATGCCTCTAAGAGTTTCCTCTCCCAAAACATGCAGTTTTGCCCGAAGAACTCTGCTTTAGTTGCCGGTGGAACACAAGCAGCTTTTCTCTCACAGTGTACCCAAAGGGCCTTTGCCCGAAAGAACTTCTATGCTCAAGGTGGCCCGCAGGCAGTAAAATGCCTAAACCAAGGCAGGCTCTAGAGAGGGCTCTAAGCATTTCCTCTCCCAAAACATGGCATTTATACCCAAAGAACTCTGCTTTAGTTGCAGGTGGAACACAAGCAGCATTTCTGCCACTGTGTACTCTTTGGGCTCTTCCACGAATGAACTTCTATATGCAGGGTTTTGCTCGTGGAGCGAACTGCCTCAACCAAGGCAGGCTGTACTGAGTACTGTAAGCATTTCCTCTCCCAAAATATGCAGTTTGAACGGAAGAACTCTGCTTTAGTTGCAGGCGGAACACAAGCAGGTTTTCTCCCAGAGTGTACACAATGGTCCTTTCCCCAAATGAAACTCTATACGCAGGGTGTCCCGCGTGGAGTGAACTACCTCAACCAAGGCAGGCTCTACTTATGCCTCTAAGAGTTTCCTCTCCCAAAACACGCAGTTTTACCCAAAGAACTCTGCCTTAATTGCAGGTGGAAGACAAGCTGCATTTCTCCCACACTGTACACAAAGGGCCCTTCCCTGAATGAACTTGTATATGCAGGGTGTCCCGCGTGCAGCGAACTGCCTCAAGCAAGGCAGACTCTAGTAAGGACTGTAAGCATTTCCTCTGCCAGAACACGCAGTTTTACCCGAAGATCTCTGCTTTAGTTGCAGGTGGAAGACAAGCAGCTTTACTCCCACAGTGTACCCAAAGGGCCTTTGCCCGAAAGAAATTCTATGCTCAAGGTGTCCCGCGTGGAGTGAAATGCTTAAACCAAGGCAGGCTCTAGTGAGGCCTGTAAGCATTTCCTCTCCCAAAACTCGGCACTTTTACCCAAAGAACTCTGCTTTAGTTGCAGGTGGAACACAAGCAGCATTTCTGCCACTGTGTACTCTTTGGGCTCTTCCACGAATGAACTTCTATATGCTGGGTTTCCCACGTGGAGCGAACTGCCTCAACCAAGGCAGGCTGTAGTGAGGACTGTAAGCATTTCCTCTCCCAAAACGCGCAGTTTTAACAGAAGAACTCTGCTTTAGTTGCAGGTGGAACACAAGCAAGTTTTCTCCCAGAGTGTACACAATGGTCCTTTCTCCAAGTGAACTTCTATATGCAGGGTGTCCTGCGTGGAGTGAACTACCTCCAGCAAGGCAGACTCTACTTATGCCTCTAAGCGTTTCCTCTCCCAAAACACGCAGTTTTATCGAAGAACTCTGCTTTAGTTGCAGGTGGAACACAAGCAGCTTTTCTCCCACAGTGTACACAGTGGCCTTTGCCTGAAAGAACTATACTCAAGGTGTACCACGTGGAGTGAAATGCCAAAACCAAGGCATGCTCTAGTGAGGCCTCTAAGAATTTCCTCTCCCAAAACACGGCACTTTTACCCAAAGAACTCTGCTTTAGTTGCAGGTGGAACACAAGCAGCTTTTCTCCCACAGTGTACACAGTGGCCTTTGCCTAAAAGAACTATACTCAAGGTGTACCACGTGGAGTGAAATGCCAAAACCAAGGCATGCTCTAGTGAGGCATCTAAGAATTTCCCCTCGCAAAACACCGCAGTTTTACCCAAAGAACTCTGCTTTAGTTCCACGTGTAACACAAGCAGCATTTCTCCATCAGTGCACACAATGGGCACTACCGTGAAAGAACTTGTTCTATAAGCAGGGTGTCCCGCGTGGAGCGAACAGTGTCAACCATGGCAGGCTCTACTGTGGTCTCTAAGGATTTCCTCTCTGAAAACACGGTACTTGTACCCGTAGAACTCTGCCATAATTGCACTTGGAACACAAGCTGCCTTTCTCCCACACTGTACACAAAGTGTCCTAACCTGAATGAACTTCAATATGCAAGGTGTCCCGCATGGAGTGAGCTGCCTCAACCAAGGCAGGCTCTAGTAAGGGCTCTAAGCATTTCCTCTTCCAAAACACTCAGTTTTAACGGAAGAACTCTGCTTTAGTTGCAGGTGGAACACAAGCAATTTTTCTCCCACAGTGTACACAATGGGCACTTCCCCTAATAAACTTGCAGTATAAGAATGGTGTCCCGTGTGGAGCGAACTGCCTCACCCATGGCAGGCTCTACTGTGGTCACTAAGTCTTTCCTCTCTGAAAACGCGGCACTTTTACCCAAAGAACTCTGCCTTAATTGCAGGTGGAACACAAGCAGCATTTCTCCCACACTGTACAAAAAGGGCCTTTCCCAGAATGAACTTCTATATGCAGGGTGTCCAGCGTGCAGCGAACTGCCTCAAGCAAGGCAGGCTCTAGTAAGGACTGTAAGCATTTCCTCTCCAAAACACGCAGTTTTACCCGAAGAAGTCTGCTTTAGTTGCGGGTGGAACACAAGCAGCTTTTCTGCCACTGTGTACTCCTTGGGCTCTTCCACGAATGAACTTCTATATGCAGGGTTTCTCTTGTGGAGCGAACTGCCTCAACCAAGGCAGGCTGTACTGAGTACTTTAAGCATTTCCTCTCCCAAAATATGCAGTTTGAACGGAAGAACTCTGCTTTAGTTGCAGGCGGAACACAAGCAGGTTTTCTCCCAGAGTGTACACAATGGTCCTTTCCCCAAATGAATTTCTATACGCAGGGTGTCCTGCTTGGAGTGAACTACCTCAACCAAGGCAGGCTCTACTTATGCCTCTAAGAGTTTCCTCTCCCAAAACACGCAGTTTTCCCCAAAGAACTCTGCCTTAATTGCAGGTGGAACACAAGCCGCATTTCTCCCACACTGTACACAAAGGGCCCTTCCCTGAATGAACTTCTATATGCAGGGTGTCCCGCGTGCAGCGAACTGCCTCAAGCAAGGCAGAGTCTAGTGAGGACTGTAAGCATTTCCTCTCCCAGAACACGCAGTTTTACCCGAAGATCTCTGCTTTAGTTGCAGGTGGAAGACAAGCAGCTTTTCTCCCACAGTGTACCCAAAGGGCCTTTCCCGAAAGAACTTCCTTGCTCAAGGTGTCCCGCGTGGAGTGAAATGCCTAAACCAAGGCAGGCTCTAGTGAGGCCTCTAAGCATTTCCTCTCCCATAACACGGCACTTTTACCCAAAGAACTCTGCTTTAGTTGCAGGTGGAACACAAGCAGCCTTTCTGCCACTGTGTACTTTTTGGGCTCTTCCACGAATGAACTTCTATATGCAGGGTTTCCCACGTGGAGCGAACTGCCTCAACCAAGGCAGGCCGTAGTGAGGACTGTAAACATTTCCTCTCCCCAAACGCTCAGTTTTACAGAAGAACTCTGCTTTAGTTGCAGGTGGAACACAAGCAAGTTTTCTCCCAGAGTGTACACAATGTTTCTTTCCCCAAGTGAACTTCTATATGCAGGGTGTCCTGCGTGGAGTGAACTACCTCCAGCAAGGAGACTCTACTTATGCCTCTAAGCGTTTCCTCTCCCAAAACACGCAGTTTTGCCCGAAGAACTCTGCTTTAGTTGCCGGTGGAACACAAGCAGCATTTCTGCCACCTTGTACTCCTTGGGCTCTTCCACGAATGAACTTCTATATGCAGGGTTTCTCTCGTGGAGCGAACTGCCTCAACCAAGGCAGGCTGTACTGAGTACTGTAAGCATTTCCTCTCCCAAAATATGCAGTTTGAACGGAAGAACTCTGCTTTAGTTGCAGGCGGAACACAAGCAGGTTTTCTCCCAGAGTGTACACAATGGTCGTTTCCCCAAATGAAACTCTATACGCAGGGTGTCCCGCGTGGAGTGAACTACCTCAACCAAGGCAGGCTCTACTTATGCCTCTAAGAGTTTCCTCTCCCAAAACACGCAGTTTTACCCAAAGAACTCTGCCTTAATTGCAGGTGGAAGACAAGCTGCATTTCTCCCACACTGTACACAAAGGGCCCTTCCCTGAATGAACTTGTATATGCAGGGTGTCCCGCGTGCAGCGAACTGCCTCAAGCAAGGCAGACTCTAGTAAGGACTGTAAGCATTTCCTCTGCCAGAACACGCAGTTTTACCCGAAGATCTCTGCTTTAGTTGCAGGTGGAACACAAGCAGCTTTTCTCCCACAGTGTACCCAAAGGGCCTTTGCCCGAAAGAAATTCTATGCTCAAGGTGTCCCGCGTGGAGTGAAATGCTTAAACCAAGGCAGGCTCTAGTGAGGCCTGTAAGCATTTCCTCTCCCAAAACTCGGCACTTTTACCCAAAGAACTCTGCTTTAGTTGCAGGTGGAACACAAGCAGCATTTCTGCCACTGTGTACTCTTTGGGCTCTTCCACGAATGAACTTCTATATGCTGGGTTTCCCACGTGGAGCGAACTGCCTCAACCAAGGCAGGCTGTAGTGAGGACTGTAAGCATTTCCTCTCCCAAAACGCGCAGTTTTAACAGAAGAACTCTGCTTTAGTTGCAGGTGGAACACAAGCAAGTTTTCTCCCAGAGTGTACACAATGGTCCTTTCTCCAAGTGAACTTCTATATGCAGGGTGTCCTGCGTGGAGTGAACTACCTCCAGCAAGGCAGACTCTACTTATGCCTCTAAGCGTTTCCTCTCCCAAAACACGCAGTTTTATCGAAGAACTCTGCTTTAGTTGCAGGTGGAACACAAGCAGCTTTTCTCCCACAGTGTACACAGTGGCCTTTGCCTGAAAGAACTATACTCAAGGTGTACCACGTGGAGTGAAATGCCAAAACCAAGGCATGCTCTAGTGAGGCCTCTAAGAATTTCCTCTCCCAAAACACGGCACTTTTACCCAAAGAACTCTGCTTTAGTTGCAGGTGGAACACAAGCAGCTTTTCTCCCACAGTGTACACAGTGGCCTTTGCCTAAAAGAACTATACTCAAGGTGTACCACGTGGAGTGAAATGCCAAAACCAAGGCATGCTCTAGTGAGGCATCTAAGAATTTCCCCTCGCAAAACACCGCAGTTTTACCCAAAGAACTCTGCTTTAGTTCCACGTGTAACACAAGCAGCATTTCTCCATCAGTGCACACAATGGGCACTACCGTGAAAGAACTTGTTCTATAAGCAGGGTGTCCCGCGTGGAGCGAACAGTGTCAACCATGGCAGGCTCTACTGTGGTCTCTAAGGATTTCCTCTCTGAAAACACGGTACTTGTACCCGTAGAACTCTGCCATAATTGCACTTGGAACACAAGCTGCCTTTCTCCCACACTGTACACAAAGTGTCCTAACCTGAATGAACTTCAATATGCAAGGTGTCCCGCATGGAGTGAGCTGCCTCAACCAAGGCAGGCTCTAGTAAGGGCTCTAAGCATTTCCTCTTCCAAAACACTCAGTTTTAACGGAAGAACTCTGCTTTAGTTGCAGGTGGAACACAAGCAATTTTTCTCCCACAGTGTACACAATGGGCACTTCCCCTAATAAACTTGCAGTATAAGAATGGTGTCCCGTGTGGAGCGAACTGCCTCACCCATGGCAGGCTCTACTGTGGTCACTAAGTCTTTCCTCTCTGAAAACGCGGCACTTTTACCCAAAGAACTCTGCCTTAATTGCAGGTGGAACACAAGCAGCATTTCTCCCACACTGTACAAAAAGGGCCTTTCCCAGAATGAACTTCTATATGCAGGGTGTCCAGCGTGCAGCGAACTGCCTCAAGCAAGGCAGGCTCTAGTAAGGACTGTAAGCATTTCCTCTCCAAAACACGCAGTTTTACCCGAAGAAGTCTGCTTTAGTTGCGGGTGGAACACAAGCAGATTTTCTGCCACTGTGTACTCCTTGGGCTCTTCCACGAATGAACTTCTATATGCAGGGTTTCTCTTGTGGAGCGAACTGCCTCAACCAAGGCAGGCTGTACTGAGTACTTTAAGCATTTCCTCTCCCAAAATATGCAGTTTGAACGGAAGAACTCTGCTTTAGTTGCAGGCGGAACACAAGCAGGTTTTCTCCCAGAGTGTACACAATGGTCCTTTCCCCAAATGAATTTCTATACGCAGGGTGTCCTGCTTGGAGTGAACTACCTCAACCAAGGCAGGCTCTACTTATGCCTCTAAGAGTTTCCTCTCCCAAAACACGCAGTTTTCCCCAAAGAACTCTGCCTTAATTGCAGGTGGAACACAAGCCGCATTTCTCCCACACTGTACACAAAGGGCCCTTCCCTGAATGAACTTCTATATGCAGGGTGTCCCGCGTGCAGCGAACTGCCTCAAGCAAGGCAGAGTCTAGTGAGGACTGTAAGCATTTCCTCTCCCAGAACACGCAGTTTTACCCGAAGATCTCTGCTTTAGTTGCAGGTGGAAGACAAGCAGCTTTTCTCCCACAGTGTACCCAAAGGGCCTTTCCCGAAAGAACTTCCTTGCTCAAGGTGTCCCGCGTGGAGTGAAATGCCTAAACCAAGGCAGGCTCTAGTGAGGCCTCTAAGCATTTCCTCTCCCATAACACGGCACTTTTACCCAAAGAACTCTGCTTTAGTTGCAGGTGGAACACAAGCAGCCTTTCTGCCACTGTGTACTTTTTGGGCTCTTCCACGAATGAACTTCTATATGCAGGGTTTCCCACGTGGAGCGAACTGCCTCAACCAAGGCAGGCCGTAGTGAGGACTGTAAACATTTCCTCTCCCC
The DNA here is from genome assembly GCF_964165515.1 of Mesoplodon bidens. Classification (NCBI taxonomy): domain Eukaryota; kingdom Metazoa; phylum Chordata; class Mammalia; order Artiodactyla; family Ziphiidae; genus Mesoplodon; species Mesoplodon bidens. The sequence continues at coordinate 365,728 of NW_027671593.1, read as the reverse complement.
AAACGCTCAGTTTTACAGAAGAACTCTGCTTTAGTTGCAGGTGGAACACAAGCAAGTTTTCTCCCAGAGTGTACACAATGTTTCTTTCCCCAAGTGAACTTCTATATGCAGGGTGTCCTGCGTGGAGTGAACTACCTCCAGCAAGGAGACTCTACTTATGCCTCTAAGCGTTTCCTCTCCCAAAACACGCAGTTTTGCCCGAAGAACTCTGCTTTAGTTGCCGGTGGAACACAAGCAGCATTTCTGCCACCTTGTACTCCTTGGGCTCTTCCACGAATGAACTTCTATATGCAGGGTTTCTCTCGTGGAGCGAACTGCCTCAACCAAGGCAGGCTGTACTGAGTACTGTAAGCATTTCCTCTCCCAAAATATGCAGTTTGAACGGAAGAACTCTGCTTTCGTTGCAGGTGGAACACAAGCAGGTTTTCTCCCAGAGTGTGCACAAGGGTCCTTTCCCCAAATGAATTTCTATACGCAGGGTGTCCCGCGTGGAGTGAACTACCTCAACCAAGGCAGGCTCTACTTATACCTCTAAGCGTTTCCTCTCCCAAAACACACAGTTTTATCCGAAGAAATCTGCTTTAGTTGCAGGTGGAACACAAGCAGCTTTTCTCCCACAGTGTACACAGTGGCCTTTGCCTGAAAGAACTTCTATACTCAAGGTGTACCACGTGGAGTGAAATGCCTAAACCAAGGCAGGCTCTAGTGAGGCCTCTAAGAATTTCGTCTCCCAAAACACGGCACTTTTACCCAAAGAACTCTGCTTTAGTTGCAGGTGGAACACAAGCAGCATTTCTGCCACTGTGTACTCTTTGGGCTCTTCCACGAATGAACCTCTATATGCAGGGTTTCCCACGTGGAGAGAACTGCCTTTACCAAGGCAGGCTGCAGTAAGGACTGTAAGCATTTCCTCTCCCAAAACACGCAGTTTTAATGGAAGAGCTCTGCTTTAGTTGCAGTTGGAACACAAGCACCTTTTATCCCTGGGTGTACACAATGCTCCATTCCCCAAATGAAACTCTAAACGCAGGGTGTCCCACGTGGAGTGAACTACCTCAATCAAGGCAGGCTCTTCTTATGCCTCTAAGAGTTTCCTCTCCCAAAACATGCAGTTTTGCCCGAAGAACTCTGCTTTAGTTGCCGGTGGAACACAAGCAGCTTTTCTCTCACAGTGTACCCAAAGGGCCTTTGCCCGAAAGAACTTCTATGCTCAAGGTGGCCCGCAGGCAGTAAAATGCCTAAACCAAGGCAGGCTCTAGAGAGGGCTCTAAGCATTTCCTCTCCCAAAACATGGCATTTATACCCAAAGAACTCTGCTTTAGTTGCAGGTGGAACACAAGCAGCATTTCTGCCACTGTGTGCTCTTTGGGCTCTTCCACGAATGAACTTCTATATGCAGGGTTTTGTCGTGGAGCGAACTGCCTCAACCAAGGCAGGCTGTACTGAGTACTGTAAGCATTTCCTCTCCCAAAATATGCAGTTTGAACGGAAGAACTCTGCTTTAGTTGCAGGCGGAACACAAGCAGCTTTTCTACCACAGTGTACACAGTGGCTTTGCCTGAAAGAACTTCTATACTCAAGGTGTACCACGTGGAGTGAAATGCCAAAACCAAGGCATGCTCAAGGGAGGCATCTAAGAATTTCCTCTCCCAAAACACCGCAGTTTTACCCAAAGAACTCTGCTTTAGTTCCACGTGTAACACAAGCAGCATTTCTCCATCAGTGCACACAATGGGCACTTCCGTGAAAGAACTTGTTCTATACGCAGGTTGTCCCGCGTGGAGCGAACAGTGTCAACCATGGCAGGCTCTACTGTGGTCTCTAAGGATTTCCTCTCTGAAAACACGGCACTTGTACCCGTAGAAATCTGCCATAATTGCACGTGGAACACAAGCTGCCTTTCTCCCACACTGTACACAAAGTGTCCTTCCCTGAATGAACTTCAATATGCAAGGTGTCCCGCATGGAGTGAGCTGCCTCAACCAAGGCAGGCTCTAGTAAGGGCTCTAAGCATTTCCTCTTCCAAAACACTCAGTTTTAACGGAAGAACTCTGCTTTAGTTGCAGGTGGCACACAAGCAATTTTTCTCCCACAGTGTACACAATGGGCACTTCCCCTAATAAACTTGCAGTATAAGAATGGTGTCCCGTGTGGAGCGAACTGCCTCACCCATGGCAGGCTCTACTGTGGTCACTAAGGCTTTCCTCTCTGAAAACGCGGCACTTTTACCCAAAGAACTCTGCCTTAATTGCAGGTGGAACACAAGCTGCATTTCTCCTACACTGTACACAAAGGGCCTTTCCCCGAATGAACTTCTATATGCAGGGCGTCCAGCGTGCAGCGAACTGCCTCAAGCAAGGCAGGCTCTAGTAAGGACTGTAAGCATTTCCTCTCCCAAACCACACAGTTTTACCCGAAGAAGTCTTCTTTAGTTGCCGGTGGAACACAAGCAGCTTTTCTCCCACAGTGTACCCAAGGGCCTTTGCCCGAAAGAACTTCTATGCTCAAGGTGTCCCGCGTGGATTGAAATGCATAAACCAAGGCAGGCTCTAGTGAGGCCTGTAAGCATTTCCTCTCCCAAAACTCGGCAGTTTTACCCAAAGAACTCTGCTTTAGTACCAGGTGTATCACAAGCAGCGTTTCTCAATCAGTGCACACAATGGCCATTTCCCGAATGAACTTGTTTTATACGCAGGGTGTCCCGCATGCAGCGAACAGCCTCAACCATGGCAGGCTCTACTGTGGTCCCTAAGGCTTTCCTCTCTGAAAACACGGCACTTTTACCCAAAGAACTCTGCCTTAATTGCAGGTGGAACACAAGCTGCATTTCTCCCACACTGTATACAAAGGGCCCTTCCCTGAATGAACTTCTATATGCAGGGTGTCCTGCGTGGAGTGAACTACCTCAAGCAAGGCAGACTCTACTTATGCCTCTAAGCGTTTCCTCTCCCAAAACACGCAGTTTTATCCGTAGAACACTACTTTAGTTGCAGGTGGAACACAAGCAGCTTTTCTCCCACAGTGTACACAGTGGCCTTTGCCTGAAAGAACTTCTATACTCAAGGTGTACCACGTGGAGTGAAATGCCTAAACCAAGGCATGCTCTAGTGAGGCCTCTAAGAATTTCCTCTCCCAAAACACCGCAGTTTTACCCAAAGAACTCTGCTTTAGTTCCACGTGTAACACAAGCAGCATTTCTCCATCAGTGCACACAATGGGCACTTCCCTGAAAGAACTTGTTCTATACGCAGGGTTTCCCGCGTGGAGCGAACAGTGTCCACCATGGCAGGCTCTACTGTGGTCTCTAAGGATTTCCTCTCTGAAAACACGGCACTTGTACCCGTAGAACTCTGCCATAATTGCACGTGGAACACAAGCTGCCTTTCTCCCACACTGTACACAAAGTGTCCTTCCCTGAATGAACTTCAATATGCAAGGTGTCCCGCATGGAGTGAGCTGCCTCAACCAAGGCAGGCTCTAGTAAGGGCTCTAAGCATTTCCTCTTCCAAAACACTCAGTTTTAACGGAAGAACTCTGCTTTAGTTGCAGGTGGAACACAAGCAATTTTTCTCCCACAGTGTACACAATGGGCACTTCCCCTAATAAACTTGCAGTATAAGAATGGTGTCCCGTGTGGAGCGAACTGCCTCTCCCATGGCAGGCTCTACTGTGGTCACTAAGTCTTTCCTCTCTGAAAACGCGGCACTTTTACCCAAAGAACTCTGCCTTAATTGCAGGTGGAACACAAGCTGCATTTCTCCCACACTGTACACAAAGGGCCTTTCCCCGAATGAACTTCTATATGCAGGGTGTCCCGCGTGCAGCGAACTGTCTAAAGCAAGGCAGGCTCTAGTAAGGACTGTAAGCATTTCCTCTCCCAGAACACGCAGTTTTACCCGAAGATCTCTGCTTTAGTTGCAGTTGGAACACAAGCACCTTTTATCCCAGGGTGTACACAATGCTCCTTTCCCCAAATGAAACTCTATACGCTAGGTGTCCCGCGTGGAGTGAACTACCTCAATCAAGGCAGGCTCTACTTATGCCTCTAAGAGTTTCCTCTCCCAAAACACGCAGTTTTGCCCGAAGAACTCTGCTTTAGTTGCCGGTGGAACACAAGCAGCTTTTCTCTCACAGTGTACCCAAAGGGCCTTTGCCCGAAAGAAATTCTATGCTCAAGGTGGCCCGCATGCAGTGAAATGCCTAAACCAAGGCAGGCTCTAGAGAGGGCTCTAAGCATTCCTCTCCCGAATCACGGCAGTTTTACCCAAAGAACTCTGCTTTAGTTCCAGGTGGAACACAAGCAGCATTTCTGCCACTGTGTACTCCATGGGCTCTTCCACGAATGAACTTCTATATGCAGGGTTTCCCTCGTGGAGCGAACTGCCTCAACCAAGGCAGGCTGTACTGTGTACTGTAAGCATTTCCTCTCCCAAAATATGCAGTTTTAATGGAAGAACTCTGCCTTAATTGCAGGTGGAACACAAGCTGCATTTCTCCCACACTGTACACAAAGGGCCCTTCCCTGAATGAACTTCTATATGCAGGGTGTCCCGCGTGCAGCGAACTGCCTCAAGCAAGGCAGAGTCTAGTGAGGACTGTAAGCATTTCCTCTCCCAGAACACGCAGTTTTACCCGAAGATCTCTGCTTTAGTTGCGGGTGGAACACAAGCAGCTTTTCTGCCACTGTGTACTCCTTGGGCTCTTCCACGAATGAACTTCTATATGCTGGGTTTCCCACGTGGAGCGAACTGCCTCAACCAAGGCAGGCTGTACTGAGTACTGTATGCATTTCCTCCCCCAAAATATGCAGTTTGAACGGAAGAACTCTGCTTTAGTTGCAGGTGGAACACAAGCAGGTTTTCTCCCAGTGTGTACACAATGAACCTTTCCACAAATGAATTTCTATACGCAGGGTATCCCGCGTGGAGTGAACTACCTCAACCAAGGCAGGCTCTACTTATGCTTCTAAGAGTTTCCTCTCCCAAAACACGCAGTTTTACCCAAAGAACTCTGCCTTAATTGCAGGTGGAACACAAGCTGCATTTCTCCCACACTGTACACAAAGGGCCCTTCCCTGAATGAACTTCTATATGCAGGGTGTCCCGCGTGCAGCGAACTGCCTCAAGCAAGGCAGGCTCTAATAAGCTCTGTAAGCATTTCCTCTCCCAAAACACGCAGTTTTACCCGAAGAACTCTGCTTTAGTTGCCGGTGGAACACAAGCAGCTTTTCTCCCACAGTGTACCCAAAGGGCCTTTGACAGAAAGAACCCCTATGCTCAAGGTGTCCCGCGTGGAGTGAAATGCCTGAACCAAGGCAGGCTCTAGTGAGGCCTGTAAGCATTTCCTCTCACAAAACTCGGCAGTTTTACCCAAAGAACTCTGCTTTAGTACCAGGTGTATCACAAGCAGCGTTTCTCAATCAGTGCACACAATGGCCATTTCCCGAATGAACTTGTTTTATACGCAGGGTGTCCCGCATGCAGCGAACAGCCTCAACCATGGCAGGCTCTACTGTGGTCCCTAAGGCTTTCCTCTCTGAAAACACGGCACTTTTACCCAAAGAACACTGCTTTAGTTGCAGGTGGAACACAAGCAGCCTTTCTGCCACTGTGTACTTTTTGGGCTCTTCCACGAATGAACTTCTATATGCAGGGTTTCCCACGTGGAGCGAACTGCCTCAACCAAGGCAGGCTGTAGTGAGGACTGTAAGCATTTCCTCTCCCAAAACGCTCAGTTTTAACAGAAGAACTCTGCTTTAGTTGCAGGTGGAACACAAGCAAGTTTTCTCCCAGAGTGTACACAATGGTCCTTTCCCCAAGTGAACTTCTATATGCAGGGTGTCCTGCGTGGTGTAAACTACCTCCAGCAAGGAGACTCTACTTATGCCTCTAAGCGTTTCCTCTCCCAAAACACGCAGTTTTGCCCGAAGAACTCTGCTTTAGTTGCCGGTGGAACACAAGCAGCATTTCTGCCACTTTGTACTCCTTGGGCTCTTCCACGAATGAACTTCTATATGCAGGGTTTCTCTCGTGGAGCGAACTGCCTCAACCAAGGCAGGCTCTACTGAGTACTGTAAGCATTTCCTCTCCCAAAATATGCAGTTTGAACGGAAGAACTCTGCTTTGGTTGCAGGTGGAACACAAGCAGGTTTTCTCCCAGAGTGTACACAAGGGTCCTTTCCCCAGATGAATTTCTATACGCAGGGTGTCCCGCGTGGAGTGAACTACCACAACCAAGGCAGGCTCTACTTATACCTCTAAGCGTTTCCTCTCCCAAAACACACAGTTTTATCCGAAGAAATCTGCTTTAGTTGCAGGTGGATCACAAGCAGCTTTTCTCCCACAGTGTACACAGTGGCCTTTGCCTGAAAGAAATTCTATACTCAAGGTGTACCACGTGGAGTGAAATGCCTAAACCAAGGCAGGCTCTAGTGAGGCCTCTAAGAATTTCCTCTCCCAAAACACGGCACTTTTACCCAAAGAACTCTGCTTTAGTTGCAGGTGGAACCCAAGCAGCATTTCTGCCACTGTGTACTCTTTGGGCTCTTCCACGAATGAACCTCTATATGCAGGGTTTCCCACGTGGAGAGAACTGCCTTTACCAAGGCAGGCTGCAGTAAGGACTGTAAGCATTTCCTCTCCCAAAACACGCAGTTTTAATGGAAGAGCTCTGCTTTAGTTGCAGTTGGAACACAAGCACCTTTTATCCCCGGGTGTACACAATGCTCCATTCCCCAAATGAAACTCTATACGCAGGGTGTCCCACGTGGAGTGAACTACCTCAATCAAGGCAGGCTCTTCTTATGCCTCTAAGAGTTTCCTCTCCCAAAACATGCAGTTTTGCCCGAAGAACTCTGCTTTAGTTGCCGGTGGAACACAAGCAGCTTTTCTCTCACAGTGTACCCAAAGGGCCTTTGCCCGAAAGAACTTCTATGCTCAAGGTGGCCCGCAGGCAGTAAAATGCCTAAACCAAGGCAGGCTCAAGAGAGGGCTCTAAGCATTTCCTCTCCCAAAACATGGCATTTATACCCAAAGAACTCTGCTTTAGTTGCAGGTGGAACACAAGCAGCATTTCTGCCACTGTGTACTCTTTGGGCTCTTCCACGAATGAACTTCTATATGCAGGGTTTTGCTCGTGGAGCGAACTGCCTCAACCAAGGCAGGCTGTACTGAGTACTGTAAGCATTTCCTCTCCCAAAATATGCAGTTTGAACGGAAGAACTCTGCTTTAGTTGCAGGCGGAACACAAGCAGGTTTTCTCCCAGAGTGTACACAATGGTACTTTCCCCAAATGAAACTCTATACGCAGGGTGTCCCGCGTGGAGTGAACTACCTCAACCAAGGCAGGCTCTACTTATGCCTCTAAGAGTTTCCTCTCCCAAAACACGCAGTTTTACCCAAAGAACTCTGCCTTAATTGCAGGTGGAAGACAAGCTGCATTTCTCCCACACTGTACACAAAGGGCCCTTCCCTGAATGAACTTGTATATGCAGGGTGTCCCGTGTGCAGCGAACTGCCTCAAGCAAGGCAGACTCTAGTAAGGACTGTAAGCATTTCCTCTGCCAGAACACGCAGTTTTACCCGAAGATCTCTGCTTTAGTTGCAGGTGGAAGACAAGCAGCTTTTCTCCCACAGTGTACCCAAAGGGCCTTTGCCCGAAAGAACTTCTATGCTCAAGGTGTCCCGCGTGGAGTGAAATGCTTAAACCAAGGCAGGCTCTAGTGAGGCCTCTAAGCATTTCCTCTCCCAAAACACGGCACTTTTACCCAAAGAACTCTGCTTTAGTTGCAGGTGGAACACAAGCAGCATTTCTGCCACTGTGTACTCTTTGGGCTCTTCCACGAATGAACTTCTATATGCTGGGTTTCCCACGTGGAGCGAACTGCCTCAACCAAGGCAGGCTGTACTGAGTACTGTATGCATTTCCTCCCCCAAAATATGCAGTTTGAACGGAAGAACTCTGCTTTAGTTGCAGGTGGAACACAAGCAGGTTTTCTCCCAGAGTGTACACAATGGTCCTTTCCCCAAATGAATTTCTATACGCAGGATGTCCCGCGTGGAGTGAACTACCTCAACCAAGGCAGGCTCTACTTATGCTTCTAAGAGTTTCCTCTCCCAAAACACGCAGTTTTACCCGAAGAACTCTGCCTTAATTGCAGGTGGAACACAAGCTGCATTTCTCCCACACTGTACACAAAGGGCCCTTCCCTGAAAGAACTTCTATATGCAGGGTGTCCTGCGTGCAGCGAACTGCCTCAAGCAAGGCAGGCTCTAATAAGCACTGTAAGCATTTCCTCTCCCAAAACGCTCAGGTTTAACAGAAGAACTGTGCTTTAGTTGCCGGTGGAACACAAGCAGCTTTTCTCCCACAGTGTACCCAAAGGGCCTTTGACAGAAAGAACCCCTATGCTCAAGGTGTCCCGCGTGGAGTGAAATGCCTGAACCAAGGCAGGCTCTAGTGAGGCCTGTAAGCATTTCCTCTCACAAAACTCGGCAGTTTTACCCAAAGAACTCTGCTTTAGTACCAGGTGTATCACAAGCAGCGTTTCTCAATCAGTGCACACAATGGCCATTTCCCGAATGAACTTGTTTTATACGCAGGGTGTCCCGCATGCAGCGAACAGCCTCAACCATGGCAGGCTCTACTGTGGTCCCTAAGGCTTTCCTCTCTGAAAACACGGCACTTTTACCCAAAGAACTCTGCCTTAATTGCAGGTGGAACACAAGCTGCATTTCTCCCACACTGTACACAAATGGCCCTTCCCTGAATGAACTTCTATATGCAGGGTGTCCCGCGTGCAGCGAACTGCCTCAAGCAAGGCAGACTCTAGTGAGGACTGTAAGCATTTCCTCTGCCAGAACACGCAGTTTTACCCGAAGATCTCTGCTTTAGTTTCAGGTGGAACACAAGCAGCTTTTCTCCCACAGTGTACCCAAAGGGCCTTTGCCCGAAAGAACTTCCTTGCTCAAGTTGTTCCGCGTGGAGTGAAATGCCTAAACCAAGGCAGACTCTAGTGAGGCCTCTAAGCATTTCCTCTCCCAAAACACGCACTTTTACCCAAAGAACTCTGCTTTAGTTGCAGGTGGAACACAAGCAGCCTTTCTGCCACTGTGTACTTTTTGGGCTCTTCCACGAATGAACTTCTATATGCAGGGTTTCCCACGTGGAGCGAACTGCCTCAACCAAGGCAGGCTGTAGTGAGGACTGTAAGCATTTCCTCTCCCAAAACGCTCAGTTTTAACAGAAGAACTCTGCTTTAGTTGCAGGTGGAACACAAGCAAGTTTTCTCCCAGAGTGTACACAATGGTCCTTTCCCCAAGTGAACTTCTATATGCAGGGTGTCCTGCGTGGTGTAAACTACCTCCAGCAAGGAGACTCTACTTATGCCTCTAAGCGTTTCCTCTCCCAAAACACGCAGTTTTGCCCGAAGAACTCTGCTTTAGTTGCCGGTGGAACACAAGCAGCATTTCTGCCACTTTGTACTCCTTGGGCTCTTCCACGAATGAACTTCTATATGCAGGGTTTCTCTCGTGGAGCGAACTGCCTCAACCAAGGCAGGCTCTACTGAGTACTGTAAGCATTTCCTCTCCCAAAATATGCAGTTTGAACGGAAGAACTCTGCTTTGGTTGCAGGTGGAACACAAGCAGGTTTTCTCCCAGAGTGTACACAAGGGTCCTTTCCCCAGATGAATTTCTATACGCAGGGTGTCCCGCGTGGAGTGAACTACCACAACCAAGGCAGGCTCTACTTATACCTCTAAGCGTTTCCTCTCCCAAAACACACAGTTTTATCCGAAGAAATCTGCTTTAGTTGCAGGTGGATCACAAGCAGCTTTTCTCCCACAGTGTACACAGTGGCCTTTGCCTGAAAGAACTTCTATACTCAAGGTGTACCACGTGGAGTGAAATGCCTAAACCAAGGCAGGCTCTAGTGAGGCCTCTAAGAATTTCCTCTCCCAAAACACGGCACTTTTACCCAAAGAACTCTGCTTTAGTTGCAGGTGGAACCCAAGCAGCATTTCTGCCACTGTGTACTCTTTGGGCTCTTCCACGAATGAACCTCTATATGCAGGGTTTCCCACGTGGAGAGAACTGCCTTTACCAAGGCAGGCTGCAGTAAGGACTGTAAGCATTTCCTCTCCCAAAACACGCAGTTTTAATGGAAGAGCTCTGCTTTAGTTGCAGTTGGAACACAAGCACCTTTTATCCCTGGGTGTACACAATGCTCCATTCCCCAAATGAAACTCTATACGCAGGGTGTCCCACGTGGAGTGAACTACCTCAATCAAGGCAGGCTCTTCTTATGCCTCTAAGAGTTTCCTCTCCCAAAACATGCAGTTTTGCCCGAAGAACTCTGCTTTAGTTGCCGGTGGAACACAAGCAGCTTTTCTCTCACAGTGTACCCAAAGGGCCTTTGCCCGAAAGAACTTCTATGCTCAAGGTGGCCCGCATGCAGTAAAATGCCTAAACCAAGGCAGGCTCTAGAGAGGGCTCTAAGCATTTCCTCTCCCAAAACATGGCATTTATACCCAAAGAACTCTGCTTTAGTTGCAGGTGGAACACAAGCAGCATTTCTGCCACTGTGTACTCTTTGGGCTCTTCCACGAATGAACTTCTATATGCAGGGTTTCGCTCGTGGAGCGAACTGCCTCAACCAAGGCAGGCTGTACTGAGTACTGTAAGCATTTCCTCTCCCAAAATATGCAGTTTGAACGGAAGAACTCTGCTTTAGTTGCAGGTGGAACACAAGCAGGTTTTCTCCCAGAGTGTACACAATGGTCCTTTCCCCAAATGAAATTCTATACGCAGGGTGTCCCGCGTTGAGTGAACTACCTCAACCAAGGCAGGCTCTACTTATGCCTCTAAGAGTTTCCTCTCCCAAAACACGCAGTTTTACCCAAAGAACTCTGCCTAAATTGCAGGTGGAACACAAGCTGCATTTCTCCCACACTGTACACAAAGGGCCCTTCCCTGAAAGAACTTCTATATGCAGGGTGTCCCGCGTGCAGCGAACTGCCTCAAGCATGGCAGGCTGTAGTGAGGACTGTAAGCATTTCCTCTCCCAAAACGCTCAGGTTTAACAGAAGAACTCTGCTTTAGTTGCCGGTGGAACACAAGCAGCTTTTCTCCCACAGTGTACCCAAAGGGCCTTTGACAGAAAGAACCCCTATGCTCAAGGTGTCCCGCGTGGAGTGAAATGCCTGAACCAAGGCAGGCTCTAGTGAGGCCTGTAAGCATTTCCTCTCCCAAAACTCGGCAGTTTTACCCAAAGAACTCTGCTTTAGTACCAGGTGTATCACAAGCAGCGTTTCTCAATCAGTGCACACAATGGCCATTTCCCGAATGAACTTGTTTTATACGCAGGGTGTCCCGCATGCAGCGAACAGCCTCAACCATGGCAGGCTCTACTGTGGTCCCTAAGGCTTTCCTCTCTGAAAACACGGCACTTTTACCCAAAGAACTCTGCCTTAATTGCAGGTGGAACACAAGCTGCATTTCTCCCACACTGTATACAAAGGGCCCTTCCCTGAATGAACTTCTATATGCAGGGTGTCCTGCGTGGAGTGAACTACCTCAAGCAAGGCAGACTCTACTTATGCCTCTAAGCGTTTCCTCTCCCAAAACACGCAGTTTTATCCGTAGAACACTACTTTAGTTGCAGGTGGAACACAAGCAGCTTTTCTCCCACAGTGTACACAGTGGCCTTTGCCTGAAAGAACTTCTATACTCAAGGTGTACCACGTGGAGTGAAATGCCTAAACCAAGGCATGCTCTAGTGAGGCCTCTAAGAATTTCCTCTCCCAAAACACCGCAGTTTTACCCAAAGAACTCTGCTTTAGTTCCACGTGTAACACAAGCAGCATTTCTCCATCAGTGCACACAATGGGCACTTCCCTGAAAGAACTTGTTCTATACGCAGGGTTTCCCGCGTGGAGCGAACAGTGTCCACCATGGCAGGCTCTACTGTGGTCTCTAAGGATTTCTTCTCTGAAAACACGGCACTTGTACCCGTAGAACTCTGCCAAAATTGCACGTGGAACACAAGCTGCCTTTCTCCCACACTGTACACAAAGTGTCCTTCCCTGAATGAACTTCAATATGCAAGGTGTCCCGCATGGAGTGAGCTGCCTCAACCAAGGCAGGCTCTAGTAAGGGCTCTAAGCATTTCCTCTTCCAAAACACTCAGTTTTAACGGAAGAACTCTGCTTTAGTTGCAGGTGGAACACAAGCAATTTTTCTCCCACAGTGTACACAATGGGCACTTCCCCTAATAAACTTGCAGTATAAGAATGGTGTCCCGTGTGGAGCGAACTGCCTCACCCATGGCAGGCTCTACTGTGGTCACTAAGGCTTTCCTCTCTGAAAACGCGGCACTTTTACCCAAAGAACTCTGCCTTAATTGCAGGTGGAACACAAGCTGCATTTCTCCCACACTGTACACAAAGGGCCTTTCCCCGAATAAACTTCTATATGCAGGGTGTCCCGCGTGCAGCGAACTGCCTAAAGCAAGGCAGGCTCTAGTAAGGACTGTAAGCATTTCCTCTCCCAGAACACGCAGTTTTACCCGTAGATCTCTGCCTTAGTTGCAGTTGGAACACAAGCACCTTTTATCCCAGGGTGTACACAATGCTCCTTTCCCCAAATGAAACTGTATACGCTGGGTGTCCCGCGTGGAGTGAACTACCTCAATCAAGGCAGGCTCTACTTATGCCTCTAAGAGTTTCCTCTCCCAAAACACGCAGTTTTGCCCGAAGAACTCTGCTTTAGTTGCCGGTGGAACACAAGCAGCTTTTCTCTCACAGTGTACCCAAAGGGCCTTTGCCCGAAAGAACTTCTATGCTCAAGGTGGCCCGCATGCAGTGAAATGCCTAAACCAAGGCAGGCTCTAGAGAGGGCTCTAAGCATTCCTCTCCCGAATCACGGCAGTTTTACCCAAAGAACTCTGCTTTAGTTCCAGGTGGAACACAAGCAGCATTTCTGCCACTGTGTACTCCATGGGCTCTTCCACGAATGAACTTCTATATGCAGGGTTTCCCTCGTGGAGCGAACTGCCTCAACCAAGGCAGGCTGTACTGTGTACTGTAAGCATTTCCTCTCCCAAAATATGCAGTTTTAATGGAAGAACTCTGCCTTAATTGCAGGTGGAACACAAGCTGCATTTCTCCCACACTGTACACAAAGGGCCCTTCCCTGAATGAACTTCTATATGCAGGGTGCCAGCGTGCAGCGAACTGCCTCAAGCAAGGCAGACTCTAGTAAGGACTGTAAGCATTTCCTATCCCAAAACACGCAGTTTTACCCGAAGAACTCTGCTTTAGTTGCCGGTGGAACACAAGCAGCATTTCTGCCACTTTGTACTCCTTGGGCTCTTCCACGAATGAACTTCTATATGCAGGGTTCCTCTTGTGGAGCGAACGGCCTCAACCAAGGCAGGCTGTACTGAGTACTGTAAGCATTTCCTCTCCCAAAATATGCAGTTTGAACGGAAGAACTCTGCTTTAGTTGCAGGCGGAACACAAGCAGGTTTTCTCCCAGAGTGTACACAATGGTCCTTTCCCCAAATGAATTTCTATACGCAGGGTGTCCTGCTTGGAGTGAACTACCTCAACCAAGGCAGGCTCTACTTATGCCTCTAAGAGTTTCCTCTCCCAAAACACGCAGTTTTCCCCAAAGAACTCTGCCTTAATTGCAGGTGGAACACAAGCCGCATTTCTCCCACACTGTACACAAAGGGCCCTTCCCTGAATGAACTTCTATATGCAGGGTGTCCCGCGTGCAGCGAACTGCCTCAAGCAAGGCAGAGTCTAGTGAGGACTGTAAGCATTTCCTCTCCCAGAACACGCAGTTTTACCCGAAGATCTCTGCTTTAGTTGCAGGTGGAACACAAGCAGCTTTTCTCCCACAGTGTACCCAAAGGGCCTTTCCCGAAAGAACTTCCTTGCTCAAGGTGTCCCGCGTGGAGTGAAATGCCTAAACCAAGGCAGGCTCTAGTGAGGCCTCTAAGCATTTCCTCTCCCATAACACGGCACTTTTACACAAAGAACTCTGCTTTAGTTGCAGGTGGAACACAAGCAGCCTTTCTGCCACTGTGTACTTTTTGGGCTCTTCCACGAATGAACTTCTATATGCAGGGTTTCCCACGTGGAGCGTACTGCCTCAACCAAGGCAGGCCGTAGTGAGGACTGTAAACATTTCCTCTCCCCAAACGCTCAGTTTTACAGAAGAACTCTGCTTTAGTTGCAGGTGGAACACAAGCAAGTTTTCTCCCAGAGTGTACACAATGTTTCTTTCCCCAAGTGAACTTCTATATGCAGGGTGTCCTGCGTGGAGTGAACTACCTCCAGCAAGGAGACTCTACTTATGCCTCTAAGCGTTTCCTCTCCCAAAACACGCAGTTTTGCCCGAAGAACTCTGCTTTAGTTGCCGGTGGAACACAAGCAGAATTTCTGCCACCTTGTACTCCTTGGGCTCTTCCACGAATGAACTTCTATATGCAGGGTTTCTCTCGTGGAGCGAACTGCCTCATCCAAGGCAGGCTGTACTGAGTACTGTAAGCATTTCCTCTCCCAAAATATGCAGTTTGAACGGAAGAACTCTGCTTTCGTTGCAGGTGGAACACAAGCAGGTTTTCTCCCAGAGTGTGCACAAGGGTCCTTTCCCCAAATGAATTTCTATATGCAGGGTGTCCCGCGTGGAGTGAACTACCTCAACCAAGGCAGGCTCTACTTATACCTCTAAGCGTTTCCTCTCCCAAAACACACAGTTTTATCCGAAGAAATCTGCTTTAGTTGCAGGTGGAACACAAGCAGCTTTTCTCCCACAGTGTACACAGTGGCCTTTGCCTGAAAGAACTTCTATACTCAAGGTGTACCACGTGGAGTGAAATGCCTAAACCAAGGCAGGCTCTAGTGAGGCCTCTAAGAATTTCGTCTCCCAAAACACGGCACTTTTACCCAAAGAACTCTGCTTTAGTTGCAGGTGGAACACAAGCAGCATTTCTGCCACTGTGTACTCTTTGGGCTCTTCCACGAATGAACCTCTATATGCAGGGTTTCCCACGTGGAGAGAACTGCCTTTACCAAGGCAGGCTGCAGTAAGGACTGTAAGCATTTCCTCTCCCAAAACACGCAGTTTTAATGGAAGAGCTCTACTTTAGTTGCAGTTGGAACACAAGCACCTTTTATCCCTGGGTGTACACAATGCTCCATTCCCCAAATGAAACTCTAAACGCAGGGTGTCCCACGTGGAGTGAACTACCTCAATCAAGGCAGGCTCTTCTTATGCCTCTAAGAGTTTCCTCTCCCAAAACATGCAGTTTTGCCCGAAGAACTCTGCTTTAGTTGCCGGTGGAACACAAGCAGCTTTTCTCTCACAGTGTACCCAAAGGGCCTTTGCCCGAAAGAACTTCTATGCTCAAGTTGGCCCGCATGCAGTAAAATGCCTAAACCAAGGCAGGCTCTAGAGAGGGCTCTAAGCATTTCCTCTCCCAAAACATGGCATTTATACCCAAAGAACTCTGCTTTAGTTGCAGGTGGAACACAAGCAGCATTTCTGCCACTGTGTACTCTTTGGGCTCTTCCACGAATGAACTTCTATATGCAGGGTTTTGCTCGTGGAGCGAACTGCCTCAACCAAGGCAGGCTGTACTGAGTACTGTAAGCATTTCCTCTCCCAAAATATGCAGTTTGAACGGAAGAACTCTGCTTTAGTTGCAGGCGGAACACAAGCAGGTTTTCTCCCAGAGTGTACACAATGGTCCTTTCCCCAAATGAAACTCTATACGCAGGGTGTCCCGCGTGGAGTGAACTACCTCAACCAAGGCAGGCTCTACTTATGCCTCTAAGAGTTTCCTCTCCCAAAACACGCAGTTTTACCCAAAGAACTCTGCCTTAATTGCAGGTGGAAGACAAGCTGCATTTCTCCCACACTGTACACAAAGGGCCCTTCCCTGAATGAACTTGTATATGCAGGGTGTCCCGTGTGCAGCGAACTGCCTCAAGCAAGGCAGACTCTAGTAAGGACTGTAAGCATTTCCTCTGCCAGAACACGCAGTTTTACCCGAAGATCTCTGATTTAGTTGCAGGTGGAAGACAAGCAGCTTTTCTCCCACAGTGTACCCAAAGGGCCTTTGCCCGAAAGAACTTCTATGCTCAAGGTGTCCCGCGTGGAGTGAAATGCTTAAACCAAGGCAGGCTCTAGTGAGGCCTCTAAGCATTTCCTCTCCCAAAACACGGCACTTTTACCCAAAGAACTCTGCTTTAGTTGCAGGTGGAACACAAGCAGCATTTCTGCCACTGTGTACTCTTTGGGCTCTTCCACGAATGAACTTCTATATGCTGGGTTTCCCACGTGGAGCGAACTGCCTCAACCAAGGCAGGCTGTACTGAGTACTGTATGCATTTCCTCCCCCAAAATATGCAGTTTGAACGGAAGAACTCTGCTTTAGTTGCAGGTGGAACACAAGCAGGTTTTCTCCCAGAGTGTACACAATGGTCCTTTCCCCAAATGAATTTCTATACGCAGGATGTCCCGCGTGGAGTGAACTACCTCAACCAAGGCAGGCTCTACTTATGCTTCTAAGAGTTTCCTCTCCCAAAACACGCAGTTTTACCCAAAGAACTCTGCCTTAATTGCAGGTGGAACACAAGCTGCATTTCTCCCACACTGTACACAAAGGGCCCTTCCCTGAAAGAACTTCTATATGCAGGGTGTCCTGCGTGCAGCGAACTGCCTCAAGCAAGGCAGGCTGTAATAAGCACTGTAAGCATTTCCTCTCCCAAAACGCTCAGGTTTAACAGAAGAACTGTGCTTTAGTTGCCGGTGGAACACAAGCAGCTTTTCTCCCACAGTGTACCCAAAGGGCCTTTGACAGAAAGAACCCCTATGCTCAAGGTGTCCCGCGTGGAGTGAAATGCCTGAACCAAGGCAGGCTCTAGTGAGGCCTGTAAGCATTTCCTCTCACAAAACTCGGCAGTTTTACCCAAAGAACTCTGCTTTAGTACCAGGTGTATCACAAGCAGCGTTTCTCAATCAGTGCACACAATGGCCATTTCCCGAATGAACTTGTTTTATACGCAGGGTGTCCCGCATGCAGCGAACAGCCTCAACCATGGCAGGCTCTACTGTGGTCCCTAAGGCTTTCCTCTCTGAAAACACGGCACTTTTACCCAAAGAACTCTGCCTTAATTGCAGGTGGAACACAAGCTGCATTTCTCCCACACTGTATACAAAGGGCCCTTCCCTGAATGAACTTCTATATGCAGGGTGTCCTGCGTGGAGTGAACTACCTCAAGCAAGGCAGACTCTACTTATGCCTCTAAGCGTTTCCTCTCCCAAAACACGCAGTTTTATCCGTAGAACACTACTTTAGTTGCAGGTGGAACACAAGCAGCTTTTCTCCCACAGTGTACACAGTGGCCTTTGCCTGAAAGAACTTCTATACTCAAGGTGTACCACGTGGAGTGAAATGCCTAAACCAAGGCATGCTCTAGTGAGGCCTCTAAGAATTTCCTCTCCCAAAACACCGCAGTTTTACCCAAAGAACTCTGCTTTAGTTCCACGTGTAACACAAGCAGCATTTCTCCATCAGTGCACACAATGGGCACTTCCCTGAAAGAACTTGTTCTATACGCAGGGTTTCCCGCGTGGAGCGAACAGTGTCCACCATGGCAGGCTCTACTGTGGTCTCTAAGGATTTCCTCTCTGAAAACACGGCACTTGTACCCGTAGAACTCTGCCATAATTGCACGTGGAACACAAGCTGCCTTTCTCCCACACTGTACACAAAGTGTCCTTCCCTGAATGAACTTCAATATGCAAGGTGTCCCGCATGGAGTGAGCTGCCTCAACCAAGGCAGGCTCTAGTAAGGGCTCTAAGCATTTCCTCTTCCAAAACACTCAGTTTTAACGGAAGAACTCTGCTTTAGTTGCACGTGGAACACAAGCAATTTTTCTCCCACAGTGTACACAATGGGCACTTCCCCTAATAAACTTGCAGTATAAGAATGGTGTCCCGTGTGGAGCGAACTGCCTCTCCCATGGCAGGCTCTACTGTGGTCACTAAGTCTTTCCTCTCTGAAAACGCGGCACTTTTACCCAAAGAACTCTGCCTTAATTGCAGGTGGAACACAAGCTGCATTTCTCCCACACTGTACACAAAGGGCCTTTCCCCGAATGAACTTCTATATGCAGGGTATCCCGCGTGCAGCGAACTGTCTAAAGCAAGGCAGGCTCTAGTAAGGACTGTAAGCATTTCCTCTCCCAGAACACGCAGTTTTACCCGAAGATCTCTGCTTTAGTTGCAGTTGGAACACAAGCACCTTTTATCCCAGGGTGTACACAATGCTCCTTTCCCCAAATGAAACTCTATACGCTGGGTGTCCCGCGTGGAGTGAACTACCTCAATCAAGGCAGGCTCTACTTATGCCTCTAAGAGTTTCCTCTCCCAAAACACGCAGTTTTGCCCGAAGAACTCTGCTTTAGTTGCCGGTGGAACACAAGCAGCTTTTCTCTCACAGTGTACCCAAAGGGCCTTTGCCCGAAAGAAATTCTATGCTCAAGGTGGCCCGCATGCAGTGAAATGCCTAAACCAAGGCAGGCTCTAGAGAGGGCTCTAAGCATTCCTCTCCCGAATCACGGCAGTTTTACCCAAAGAACTCTGCTTTAGTTCCAGGTGGAACACAAGCAGCATTTCTGCCACTGTGTACTCCATGGGCTCTTCCACGAATGAACTTCTATATGCAGGGTTTCCCTCGTGGAGCGAACTGCCTCAACCAAGGCAGGCTGTACTGGGTACTGTAAGCATTTCCTCTCCCAAAATATGCAGTTTTAATGGAAGAACTCTGCCTTAATTGCAGGTGGAACACAAGCTGCATTTCTCCCACACTGTACACAAAGGGCCCTTCCCTGAATGAACTTCTATATGCAGGGTGTCCCGCGTGCAGCGAACTGCCTCAAGCAAGGCAGAGTCTAGTGAGGACTGTAAGCATTTCCTCTCCCAGAACACGCAGTTTTACCCGAAGATCTCTGCTTTAGTTGCGGGTGGAACACAAGCAGCTTTTCTGCCACTGTGTACTCCTTGGGCTCTTCCACGAATGAACTTCTATATGCTGGGTTTCCCACGTGGAGCGAACTGCCTCAACCAAGGCAGGCTGTACTGAGTACTGTATGCATTTCCTCCCCCAAAATATGCAGTTTGAACGGAAGAACTCTGCTTTAGTTGCAGGTGGAACACAAGCAGGTTTTCTCCCAGTGTGTACACAATGAACCTTTCCACAAATGAATTTCTATACGCAGGGTATCCCGCGTGGAGTGAACTACCTCAACCAAGGCAGGCTCTACTTATGCTTCTAAGAGTTTCCTCTCCCAAAACACGCAGTTTTACCCAAAGAACTCTGCCTTAATTGCAGGTGGAACACAAGCTGCATTTCTCCCACACTGTACACAAAGGGCCCTTCCCTGAATGAACTTCTATATGCAGGGTGTCCCGCGTGCAGCGAACTGCCTCAAGCAAGGCAGGCTCTAATAAGCACTGTAAGCATTTCCTCTCCCAAAACACGCAGTTTTACCCGAAGAACTCTGCTTTAGTTGCCGGTGGAACACAAGCAGCTTTTCTCCCACAGTGTACCCAAAGGGCCTTTGACAGAAAGAACCCCTATGCTCAAGGTGTCCCGCGTGGAGTGAAATGCCTGAACCAAGGCAGGCTCTAGTGAGGCCTGTAAGCATTTCCTCTCACAAAACTCGGCAGTTTTACCCAAAGAACTCTGCTTTAGTACCAGGTGTATCACAAGCAGCGTTTCTCAATCAGTGCACACAATGGCCATTTCCCGAATGAACTTGTTTTATACGCAGGGTGTCCCGCATGCAGCGAACAGCCTCAACCATGGCAGGCTCTACTGTGGTCCCTAAGGCTTTCCTCTCTGAAAACACGGCACTTTTACCCAAAGAACTCTGCTTTAGTTGCAGGTGGAACACAAGCAGCCTTTCTGCCACTGTGTACTTTTTGGGCTCTTCCACGAATGAACTTCTATATGCAGGGTTTCCCACGTGGAGCGAACTGCCTCAACCAAGGCAGGCTGTAGTGAGGACTGTAAGCATTTCCTCTCCCAAAACGCTCAGTTTTAACAGAAGAACTCTGCTTTAGTTGCAGGTGGAACACAAGCAAGTTTTCTCCCAGAGTGTACACAATGGTCCTTTCCCCAAGTGAACTTCTATATGCAGGGTGTCCTGCGTGGTGTAAACTACCTCCAGCAAGGAGACTCTACTTATGCCTCTAAGCGTTTCCTCTCCCAAAACACGCAGTTTTGCCCGAAGAACTCTGCTTTAGTTGCCGGTGGAACACAAGCAGCATTTCTGCCACTTTGTACTCCTTGGGCTCTTCCACGAATGAACTTCTATATGCAGGGTTTCTCTCGTGGAGCGAACTGCCTCAACCAAGGCAGGCTCTACTGAGTACTGTAAGCATTTCCTCTCCCAAAATATGCAGTTTGAACGGAAGAACTCTGCTTTGGTTGCAGGTGGAACACAAGCAGGTTTTCTCCCAGAGTGTACACAAGGGTCCTTTCCCCAGATGAATTTCTATACGCAGGGTGTCCCGCGTGGAGTGAACTACCTCAACCAAGGCAGGCTCTACTTATACCTCTAAGCGTTTCCTCTCCCAAAACACACAGTTTTATCCGAAGAAATCTGCTTTAGTTGCAGGTGGATCACAAGCAGCTTTTCTCCCACAGTGTACACAGTGGCCTTTGCCTGAAAGAACTTCTATACTCAAGGTGTACCACGTGGAGTGAAATGCCTAAACCAAGGCAGGCTCTAGTGAGGCCTCTAAGAATTTCCTCTCCCAAAACACGGCACTTTTACCCAAAGAACTCTGCTTTAGTTGCAGGTGGAACCCAAGCAGCATTTCTGCCACTGTGTACTCTTTGGGCTCTTCCACGAATGAACCTCTATATGCAGGGTTTCCCACGTGGAGAGAACTGCCTTTACCAAGGCAGGCTGCAGTAAGGACTGTAAGCATTTCCTCTCCCAAAACACGCAGTTTTAATGGAAGAGCTCTGCTTTAGTTGCAGTTGGAACACAAGCACCTTTTATCCCCGGGTGTACACAATGCTCCATTCCCCAAATGAAACTCTATACGCAGGGTGTCCCACGTGGAGTGAACTACCTCAATCAAGGCAGGCTCTTCTTCTGCCTCTAAGAGTTTCCTCTCCCAAAACATGCAGTTTTGCCCGAAGAACTCTGCTTTAGTTGCCGGTGGAACACAAGCAGCTTTTCTCTCACAGTGTACCCAAAGGGCCTTTGCCCGAAAGAACTTCTATGCTCAAGGTGGCCCGCAGGCAGTAAAATGCCTAAACCAAGGCATGCTCAAGAGAGGGCTCTAAGCATTTCCTCTCCCAAAACATGGCATTTATACCCAAAGAACTCTGCTTTAGTTGCAGGTGGAACACAAGCAGCATTTCTGCCACTGTGTACTCTTTGGGCTCTTCCACGAATGAACTTCTATATGCAGGGTTTTGCTCGTGGAGCGAACTGCCTCAACCAAGGCAGGCTGTACTGAGTACTGTAAGCATTTCCTCTCCCAAAATATGCAGTTTGAACGGAAGAACTCTGCTTTAGTTGCAGGCGGAACACAAGCAGGTTTTCTCCCAGAGTGTACACAATGGTCCTTTCCCCAAATGAAACTCTATACGCAGGGTGTCCCGCGTGGAGTGAACTACCTCAACCAAGGCAGGCTCTACTTATGCCTCTAAGAGTTTCCTCTCCCAAAACACGCAGTTTTACCCAAAGAACTCTGCCTTAATTGCAGGTGGAAGACAAGCTGCATTTCTCCCACACTGTACACAAAGGGCCCTTCCCTGAATGAACTTGTATATGCAGGGTGTCCCGTGTGCAGCGAACTGCCTCAAGCAAGGCAGACTCTAGTAAGGACTGTAAGCATTTCCTCTGCCAGAACACGCAGTTTTACCCGAAGATCTCTGCTTTAGTTGCAGGTGGAAGACAAGCAGCTTTTCTCCCACAGTGTACCCAAAGGGCCTTTGCCCGAAAGAACTTCTATGCTCAAGGTGTCCCGCGTGGAGTGAAATGCTTAAACCAAGGCAGGCTCTAGTGAGGCCTCTAAGCATTTCCTCTCCCAAAACACGGCACTTTTACCCAAAGAACTCTGCTTTAGTTGCAGGTGGAACACAAGCAGCATTTCTGCCACTGTGTACTCTTTGGGCTCTTCCACGAATGAACTTCTATATGCTGGGTTTCCCACGTGGAGCGAACTGCCTCAACCAAGGCAGGCTGTACTGAGTACTGTATGCATTTCCTCCCCCAAAATATGCAGTTTGAACGGAAGAACTCTGCTTTAGTTGCAGGCGGAACACAAGCAGGTTTTCTCCCAGAGTGTACACAATGGTCCTTTCCCCAAATGAATTTCTATACGCAGGATGTCCCACGTGGAGTGAACTACCTCAACCAAGGCAGGCTCTACTTATGCTTCTAAGAGTTTCCTCTCCCAAAACACGCAGTTTTACCCAAAGAACTCTGCCTTAATTGCAGGTGGAACACAAGCTGCATTTCTCCCACACTGTACACAAAGGGCCCTTCCCTGAAAGAACTTCTATATGCAGGGTGTCCTGCGTGCAGCGAACTGCCTCAAGCAAGGCAGGCTGTAATAAGCACTGTAAGCATTTCCTCTCCCAAAACGCTCAGGTTTAACAGAAGAACTGTGCTTTAGTTGCCGGTGGAACACAAGCAGCTTTTCTCCCACAGTGTACCCAAAGGGCCTTTGACAGAAAGAACCCCTATGCTCAAGGTGTCCCGCGTGGAGTGAAATGCCTGAACCAAGGCAGGCTCTAGTGAGGCCTGTAAGCATTTCCTCTCACAAAACTCGGCAGTTTTACCCAAAGAACTCTGCTTTAGTACCAGGTGTATCACAAGCAGCGTTTCTCAATCAGTGCACACAATGGCCATTTCCCGAATGAACTTGTTTTATACGCAGGGTGTCCCGCATGCAGCGAACAGCCTCAACCATGGCAGGCTCTACTGTGGTCCCTAAGGCTTTCCTCTCTGAAAACACGGCACTTTTACCCAAAGAACTCTGCCTTAATTGCAGGTGGAACACAAGCTGCATTTCTCCCACACTGTACACAAATGGCCCTTCCCTGAATGAACTTCTATATGCAGGGTGTCCCGCGTGCAGCGAACTGCCTCAAGCAAGGCAGACTCTAGTGAGGACTGTAAGCATTTCCTCTGCCAGAACACGCAGTTTTACCCGAAGATCTCTGCTTTAGTTTCAGGTGGAACACAAGCAGCTTTTCTCCCACAGTGTACCCAAAGGGCCTTTGCCCGAAAGAACTTCCTTGCTCAAGTTGTTCCGCGTGGAGTGAAATGCCTAAACCAAGGCAGACTCTAGTGAGGCCTCTAAGCATTTCCGCTCCCAAAACACGGCACTTTTACCCAAAGAACTCTGCTTTAGTTGCAGGTGGAACACAAGCAGCCTTTCTGCCACTGTGTACTTTTTGGGCTCTTCCACGAATGAACTTCTATATGCAGGGTTTCCCACGTGGAGCGAACTGCCTCAACCAAGGCAGGCTGTAGTGAGGACTGTAAGCATTTCCTCTCCCAAAACGCTCAGTTTTAACAGAAGAACTCTGCTTTAGTTGCAGGTGGAACACAAGCAAGTTTTCTCCCAGAGTGTACACAATGGTCCTTTCCCCAAGTGAACTTCTATATGCAGGGTGTCCTGCGTGGTGTAAACTACCTCCAGCAAGGAGACTCTACTTATGCCTCTAAGCGTTTCCTCTCCCAAAACACGCAGTTTTGCCCGAAGAACTCTGCTTTAGTTGCCGGTGGAACACAAGCAGCATTTCTGCCACTTTGTACTCCTTGGGCTCTTCCACGAATGAACTTCTATATGCAGGGTTTCTCTCGTGGAGCGAACTGCCTCAACCAAGGCAGGCTCTACTGAGTACTGTAAGCATTTCCTCTCCCAAAATATGCAGTTTGAACGGAAGAACTCTGCTTTGGTTGCAGGTGGAACACAAGCAGGTTTTCTCCCAGAGTGTACACAAGGGTCCTTTCCCCAGATGAATTTCTATACGCAGGGTGTCCCGCGTGGAGTGAACTACCACAACCAAGGCAGGCTCTACTTATACCTCTAAGCGTTTCCTCTCCCAAAACACACAGTTTTATCCGAAGAAATCTGCTTTAGTTGCAGGTGGATCACAAGCAGCTTTTCTCCCACAGTGTACACAGTGGCCTTTGCCTGAAAGAACTTCTATACTCAAGGTGTACCACGTGGAGTGAAATGCCTAAACCAAGGCAGGCTCTAGTGAGGCCTCTAAGAATTTCCTCTCCCAAAACACGGCACTTTTACCCAAAGAACTCTGCTTTAGTTGCAGGTGGAACCCAAGCAGCATTTCTGCCACTGTGTACTCTTTGGGCTCTTCCACGAATGAACCTCTATATGCAGGGTTTCCCACGTGGAGAGAACTGCCTTTACCAAGGCAGGCTGCAGTAAGGACTGTAAGCATTTCCTCTCCCAAAACACGCAGTTTTAATGGAAGAGCTCTGCTTTAGTTGCAGTTGGAACACAAGCACCTTTTATCCCTGGGTGTACACAATGCTCCATTCCCCAAATGAAACTCTATACGCAGGGTGTCCCACGTGGAGTGAACTACCTCAATCAAGGCAGGCTCTTCTTATGCCTCTAAGAGTTTCCTCTCCCAAAACATGCAGTTTTGCCCGAAGAACTCTGCTTTAGTTGCCGGTGGAACACAAGCAGCTTTTCTCTCACAGTGTACCCAAAGGGCCTTTGCCCGAAAGAACTTCTATGCTCAAGGTGGCCCGCATGCAGTAAAATGCCTAAACCAAGGCAGGCTCTAGAGAGGGCTCTAAGCATTTCCTCTCCCAAAACATGGCATTTATACCCAAAGAACTCTGCTTTAGTTGCAGGTGGAACACAAGCAGCATTTCTGCCACTGTGTACTCTTTGGGCTCTTCCACGAATGAACTTCTATATGCAGGGTTTTGCTCGTGGAGCGAACTGCCTCAACCAAGGCAGGCTGTACTGAGTACTGTAAGCATTTCCTCTCCCAAAATATGCAGTTTGAACGGAAGAACTCTGCTTTAGTTGCAGGCGGAACACAAGCAGGTTTTCTCCCAGAGTGTACACAATGGTCCTTTCCCCAAATGAAACTCTATACGCAGGGTGTCCCGCGTGGAGTGAACTACCTCAACCAAGGCAGGCTCTACTTATGCCTCTAAGAGTTTCCTCTCCCAAAACACGCAGTTTACCCAAAGAACTCTGCCTTAATTGCAGGTGGAAGACAAGCTGCATTTCTCCCACACTGTACACAAAGGGCCCTTCCCTGAATGAACTTGTATATGCAGGGTGTCCCGCGTGCAGCGAACTGCCTCAAGCAAGGCAGACTCTAGTAAGGACTGTAAGCATTTCCTCTGCCAGAACACGCAGTTTTACCCGAAGATCTCTGCTTTAGTTGCAGGTGGAAGACAAGCAGCTTTTCTCCCACAGTGTACCCAAAGGGCCTTTGCCCGAAAGAACTTCTATGCTCAAGGTGTCCCGCGTGGAGTGAAATGCTTAAACCAAGGCAGGCTCTAGTGAGGCCTCTAAGCATTTCCTCTCCCAAAACACGGCACTTTTACCCAAAGAACTCTGCTTTAGTTGCAGGTGGAACACAAGCAGCATTTCTGCCACTGTGTACTCTTTGGGCTCTTCCACGAATGAACTTCTATATGCTGGGTTTCCCACGTGGAGCGAACTGCCTCAACCAAGGCAGGCTGTACTGAGTACTGTATGCATTTCCTCCCCCAGAATATGCAGTTTGAACGGAAGAACTCTGCTTTAGTTGCAGGTGGAACACAAGCAGGTTTTCTCCCAGAGTGTACACAATGGTCCTTTCCCCAAATGAATTTCTATACGCAGGATGTCCCGCGTGGAGTGAACTACCTCAACCAAGGCAGGCTCTACTTATGCTTCTAAGAGTTTCCTCTCCCAAAACACGCAGTTTTACCCAAAGAACTCTGCCTTAATTGCAGGTGGAACACAAGCTGCATTTCTCCCACACTGTACACAAAGGGCCCTTCCCTGAAAGAACTTCTATATGCAGGGTGTCCTGCGTGCAGCGAACTGCCTCAAGCAAGGCAGGCTCTAATAAGCACTGTAAGCATTTCCTCTCCCAAAACGCTCAGGTTTAACAGAAGAACTGTGCTTTAGTTGCCGGTGGAACACAAGCAGCTTTTCTCCCACAGTGTACCCAAAGGGCCTTTGACAGAAAGAACCCCTATGCTCAAGGTGTCCCGCGTGGAGTGAAATGCCTGAACCAAGGCAGGCTCTAGTGAGGCCTGTAAGCATTTCCTCTCACAAAACTCGGCAGTTTTACCCAAAGAACTCTGCTTTAGTACCAGGTGTATCACAAGCAGCGTTTCTCAATCAGTGCACACAATGGCCATTTCCCGAATGAACTTGTTTTATACGCAGGGTGTCCCGCATGCAGCGAACAGCCTCAACCATGGCAGGCTCTACTGTGGTCCCTAAGGCTTTCCTCTCTGAAAACACGGCACTTTTACCCAAAGAACTCTGCCTTAATTGCAGGTGGAACACAAGCTGCATTTCTCCCACACTGTACACAAATGGCCCTTCCCTGAATGAACTTCTATATGCAGGGTGTCCCGCGTGCAGCGAACTGCCTCAAGCAAGGCAGACTCTAGTGAGGACTGTAAGCATTTCCTCTGCCAGAACACGCAGTTTTACCCGAAGATCTCTGCTTTAGTTTCAGGTGGAACACAAGCAGCTTTTCTCCCACAGTGTACCCAAAGGGCCTTTGCCCGAAAGAACTTCCTTGCTCAAGTTGTTCCGCGTGGAGTGAAATGCCTAAACGAAGGCAGACTCTAGTGAGGCCTCTAAGCATTTCCGCTCCCAAAACACGGCACTTTTACCCAAAGAACTCTGCTTTAGTTGCAGGTGGAACACAAGCAGCCTTTCTGCCACTGTGTACTTTTTGGGCTCTTCCACGAATGAACTTCTATATGCAGGGTTTCCCACGTGGAGCGAACTGCCTCAACCAAGGCAGGCTGTAGTGAGGACTGTAAGCATTTCCTCTCCCAGAACGCTCAGTTTTAACAGAAGAACTCTGCTTTAGTTGCAGGTGGAACACAAGCAGGTTTTCTCCCAGAGTGTACACAATGGTCCTTTCCCCAAGTGAACTTCTATATGCAGGGTGTCCTGCGTGGTGTAAACTACCTCCAGCAAGGAGACTCTACTTATGCCTCTAAGCGTTTCCTCTCCCAAAACACGCAGTTTTGCCCGAAGAACTCTGCTTTAGTTGCCGGTGGAACACAAGCAGCATTTCTGCCACTTTGTACTCCTTGGGCTCTTCCACGAATGAACTTCTATATGCAGGGTTTCTCTCGTGGAGCGAACTGCCTCAACCAAGGCAGGCTCTACTGAGTACTGTAAGCATTTCCTCTCCCAAAATATGCAGTTTGAACGGAAGAACTCTGCTTTGGTTGCAGGTGGAACACAAGCAGGTTTTCTCCCAGAGTGTACACAAGGGTCCTTTCCCCAGATGAATTTCTATACGCAGGGTGTCCCGCGTGGAGTGAACTACCACAACCAAGGCAGGCTCTACTTATACCTCTAAGCGTTTCCTCTCCCAAAACACACAGTTTTATCCGAAGAAATCTGCTTTAGTTGCAGGTGGATCACAAGCAGCTTTTCTCCCACAGTGTACACAGTGGCCTTTGCCTGAAAGAACTTCTATACTCAAGGTGTACCACGTGGAGTGAAATGCCTAAACCAAGGCAGGCTCTAGTGAGGCCTCTAAGAATTTCCTCTCCCAAAACACGGCACTTTTACCCAAAGAACTCTGCTTTAGTTGCAGGTGGAACCCAAGCAGCATTTCTGCCACTGTGTACTCTTTGGGCTCTTCCACGAATGAACCTCTATATGCAGGGTTTCCCACGTGGAGAGAACTGCCTTTACCAAGGCAGGCTGCAGTAAGGACTGTAAGCATTTCCTCTCCCAAAACACGCAGTTTTAATGGAAGAGCTCTGCTTTAGTTGCAGTTGGAACACAAGCACCTTTTATCCCTGGGTGTACACAATGCTCCATTCCCCAAATGAAACTCTATACGCAGGGTGTCCCACGTGGAGTGAACTACCTCAATCAAGGCAGGCTCTTCTTATGCCTCTAAGAGTTTCCTCTCCCAAAACATGCAGTTTTGCCCGAAGAACTCTGCTTTAGTTGCCGGTGGAACACAAGCAGCTTTTCTCTCACAGTGTACCCAAAGGGCCTTTGCCCGAAAGAACTTCTATGCTCAAGGTGGCCCGCATGCAGTAAAATGCCTAAACCAAGGCAGGCTCTAGAGAGGGCTCTAAGCATTTCCTCTCCCAAAACATGGCATTTATACCCAAAGAACTCTGCTTTAGTTGCAGGTGGAACACAAGCAGCATTTCTGCCACTGTGTACTCTTTGGGCTCTTCCACGAATGAACTTCTATATGCAGGGATTCGCTCGTGGAGCGAACTGCCTCAACCAAGGCAGGCTGTACTGAGTACTGTAAGCATTTCCTCTCCCAAAATATGCAGTTTGAACGGAAGAACTCTGCTTTAGTTGCAGGTGGAACACAAGCAGGTTTTCTCCCAGAGTGTACACAATGGTCCTTTCCCCAAATGAAATTCTATACGCAGGGTGTCCCGCGTGGAGTGAACTACCTCAACCAAGGCAGGCTCTACTTATGCCTCTAAGAGTTTCCTCTCCCAAAACACGCAGTTTTACCCAAAGAACTCTGCCTAAATTGCAGGTGGAACACAAGCTGCATTTCTCCCACACTGTACACAAAGGGCCCTTCCCTGAAAGAACTTCTATATGCAGGGTGTCCCGCGTGCAGCGAACTGCCTCAAGCATGGCAGGCTGTAGTGAGGACTGTAAGCATTTCCTCTCCCAAAACGCTCAGGTTTAACAGAAGAACTCTGCTTTAGTTGCCGGTGGAACACAAGCAGCTTTTCTCCCACAGTGTACCCAAAGGGCCTTTGACAGAAAGAACCCCTATGCTCAAGGTGTCCCGCGTGGAGTGAAATGCCTGAACCAAGGCAGGCTCTAGTGAGGCCTGTAAGCATTTCCTCTCCCAAAACTCGGCAGTTTTACCCAAAGAACTCTGCTTTAGTACCAGGTGTATCACAAGCAGCGTTTCTCAATCAGTGCACACAATGGCCATTTCCCGAATGAACTTGTTTTATACGCAGGGTGTCCCGCATGCAGCGAACAGCCTCAACCATGGCAGGCTCTACTGTGGTCCCTAAGGCTTTCCTCTTTGAAAACACGGCACTTTTACCCAAAGAACTCTGCCTTAATTGCAGGTGGAACACAAGCTGCATTTCTCCCACACTGTATACAAAGGGCCCTTCCCTGAATGAACTTCTATATGCAGGGTGTCCTGCGTGGAGTGAACTACCTCAAGCAAGGCAGACTCTACTTATGCCTCTAAGCGTTTCCTCTCCCAAAACACGCAGTTTTATCCGTAGAACACTACTTTAGTTGCAGGTGGAACACAAGCAGCTTTTCTCCCACAGTGTACACAGTGGCCTTTGCCTGAAAGAACTTCTATACTCAAGGTGTACCACGTGGAGTGAAATGCCTAAACCAAGGCATGCTCTAGTGAGGCCTCTAAGAATTTCCTCTCCCAAAACACCGCAGTTTTACCCAAAGAACTCTGCTTTAGTTCCACGTGTAACACAAGCAGCATTTCTCCATCAGTGCACACAATGGGCACTTCCCTGAAAGAACTTGTTCTATACGCAGGGTTTCCCGCGTGGAGCGAACAGTGTCCACCATGGCAGGCTCTACTGTGGTCTCTAAGGATTTCTTCTCTGAAAACACGGCACTTGTACCCGTAGAACTCTGCCAAAATTGCACGTGGAACACAAGCTGCCTTTCTCCCACACTGTACACAAAGTGTCCTTCCCTGAATGAACTTCAATATGCAAGGTGTCCCGCATGGAGTGAGCTGCCTCAACCAAGGCAGGCTCTAGTAAGGGCTCTAAGCATTTCCTCTTCCAAAACACTCAGTTTTAACGGAAGAACTCTGCTTTAGTTGCAGGTGGAACACAAGCAATTTTTCTCCCACAGTGTACACAATGGGCACTTCCCCTAATAAACTTGCAGTATAAGAATGGGGTCCCGTGTGGAGCGAACTGCCTCTCCCATGGCAGGCTCTACTCTGGTCACTAAGGCTTTCCTCTCTGAAAACGCGGCACTTTTACCCAAAGAACTCTGCCTTAATTGCAGGTGGAACACAAGCTGCATTTCTCCCACACTGTACACAAAGGGCCTTTCCCCGAATAAACTTCTATATGCAGGGTGTCCCGCGTGCAGCGAACTGCCTAAACAAGGCAGGCTCTAGTAAGGACTGTAAGCATTTCCTCTCCCAGAACACGCAGTTTTACCCGTAGATCTCTGCCTTAGTTGCAGTTGGAACACAAGCACCTTTTATCCCAGGGTGTACACAATGCTCCTTTCCCCAAATGAAACTGTATACGCTGGGTGTCCCGCGTGGAGTGAACTACCTCAATCAAGGCAGGCTCTACTTATGCCTCTAAGAGTTTCCTCTCCCAAAACACGCAGTTTTGCCCGAAGAACTCTGCTTTAGTTGCCGGTGGAACACAAGCAGCTTTTCTCTCACAGTGTACCCAAAGGGCCTTTGCCCGAAAGAACTTCTATGCTCAAGGTGGCCCGCATGCAGTGAAATGCCTAAACCAAGGCAGGCTCTAGAGAGGGCTCTAAGCATTCCTCTCCCGAATCACGGCAGTTTTACCCAAAGAACTCTGCTTTAGTTCCAGGTGGAACACAAGCAGCATTTCTGCCACTGTGTACTCCATGGGCTCTTCCACGAATGAACTTCTATATGCAGGGTTTCCCTCGTGGAGCGAACTGCCTCAACCAAGGCAGGCTGTACTGTGTACTGTAAGCATTTCCTCTCCCAAAATATGCAGTTTTAATGGAAGAACTCTGCCTTAATTGCAGGTGGAACACAAGCTGCATTTCTCCCACACTGTACACAAAGGGCCCTTCCCTGAATGAACTTCTATATGCAGGGTGCCAGCGTGCAGCGAACTGCCTCAAGCAAGGCAGACTCTAGTAAGGACTGTAAGCATTTCCTATCCCAAAACACGCAGTTTTACCCGAAGAACTCTGCTTTAGTTGCCGGTGGAACACAAGCAGCATTTCTGCCACTTTGTACTCCTTGGGCTCTTCCACGAATGAACTTCTATATGCAGGGTTCCTCTTGTGGAGCGAACGGCCTCAACCAAGGCAGGCTGTACTGAGTACTGTAAGCATTTCCTCTCCCAAAATATGCAGTTTGAACGGAAGAACTCTGCTTTAGTTGCAGGCGGAACACAAGCAGGTTTTCTCCCAGAGTGTACACAATGGTCCTTTCCCCAAATGAATTTCTATACGCAGGGTGTCCTGCTTGGAGTGAACTACCTCAACCAAGGCAGGCTCTACTTATGCCTCTAAGAGTTTCCTCTCCCAAAACACGCAGTTTTCCCCAAAGAACTCTGCCTTAATTGCAGGTGGAACACAAGCCGCATTTCTCCCACACTGTACACAAAGGGCCCTTCCCTGAATGAACTTCTATATGCAGGGTGTCCCGCGTGCAGCGAACTGCCTCAAGCAAGGCAGAGTCTAGTGAGGACTGTAAGCATTTCCTCTCCCAGAACACGCAGTTTTACCCGAAGATCTCTGCTTTAGTTGCAGGTGGAACACAAGCAGCTTTTCTCCCACAGTGTACCCAAAGGGCCTTTCCCGAAAGAACTTCCTTGCTCAAGGTGTCCCGCGTGGAGTGAAATGCCTAAACCAAGGCAGGCTCTAGTGAGGCCTCTAAGCATTTCCTCTCCCATAACACGGCACTTTTACACAAAGAACTCTGCTTTAGTTGCAGGTGGAACACAAGCAGCCTTTCTGCCACTGTGTACTTTTTGGGCTCTTCCACGAATGAACTTCTATATGCAGGGTTTCCCACGTGGAGCGTACTGCCTCAACCAAGGCAGGCCGTAGTGAGGACTGTAAACATTTCCTCTCCCCAAACGCTCAGTTTTACAGAAGAACTCTGCTTTAGTTGCAGGTGGAACACAAGCAAGTTTTCTCCCAGAGTGTACACAATGTTTCTTTCCCCAAGTGAACTTCTATATGCAGGGTGTCCTGCGTGGAGTGAACTACCTCCAGCAAGGAGACTCTACTTATGCCTCTAAGCGTTTCCTCTCCCAAAACACGCAGTTTTGCCCGAAGAACTCTGCTTTAGTTGCCGGTGGAACACAAGCAGAATTTCTGCCACCTTGTACTCCTTGGGCTCTTCCACGAATGAACTTCTATATGCAGGGTTTCTCTCGTGGAGCGAACTGCCTCATCCAAGGCAGGCTGTACTGAGTACTGTAAGCATTTCCTCTCCCAAAATATGCAGTTTGAACGGAAGAACTCTGCTTTCGTTGCAGGTGGAACACAAGCAGGTTTTCTCCCAGAGTGTGCACAAGGGTCCTTTCCCCAAATGAATTTCTATATGCAGGGTGTCCCGCGTGGAGTGAACTACCTCAACCAAGGCAGGCTCTACTTATACCTCTAAGCGTTTCCTCTCCCAAAACACACAGTTTTATCCGAAGAAATCTGCTTTAGTTGCAGGTGGAACACAAGCAGCTTTTCTCCCACAGTGTACACAGTGGCCTTTGCCTGAAAGAACTTCTATACTCAAGGTGTACCACGTGGAGTGAAATGCCTAAACCAAGGCAGGCTCTAGTGAGGCCTCTAAGAATTTCGTCTCCCAAAACACGGCACTTTTACCCAAAGAACTCTGCTTTAGTTGCAGGTGGAACACAAGCAGCATTTCTGCCACTGTGTACTCTTTGGGCTCTTCCACGAATGAACCTCTATATGCAGGGTTTCCCACGTGGAGAGAACTGCCTTTACCAAGGCAGGCTGCAGTAAGGACTGTAAGCATTTCCTCTCCCAAAACACGCAGTTTTAATGGAAGAGCTCTACTTTAGTTGCAGTTGGAACACAAGCACCTTTTATCCCTGGGTGTACACAATGCTCAATTCCCCAAATGAAACTCTAAACGCAGGGTGTCCCACGTGGAGTGAACTACCTCAATCAAGGCAGGCTCTTCTTATGCCTCTAAGAGTTTCCTCTCCCAAAACATGCAGTTTTGCCCGAAGAACTCTGCTTTAGTTGCCGGTGGAACACAAGCAGCTTTTCTCTCACAGTGTACCCAAAGGGCCTTTGCCCGAAAGAACTTCTATGCTCAAGTTGGCCCGCATGCAGTAAAATGCCTAAACCAAGGCAGGCTCTAGAGAGGGCTCTAAGCATTTCCTCTCCCAAAACATGGCATTTATACCCAAAGAACTCTGCTTTAGTTGCAGGTGGAACACAAGCAGCATTTCTGCCACTGTGTACTCTTTGGGCTCTTCCACGAATGAACTTCTATATGCAGGGTTTCGCTCGTGG
This sequence comes from Mesoplodon bidens, assembly GCF_964165515.1. Lineage (NCBI taxonomy): Eukaryota > Metazoa > Chordata > Mammalia > Artiodactyla > Ziphiidae > Mesoplodon > Mesoplodon bidens. Next base: position 332,226 of record NW_027671593.1, on the reverse strand, counting down.
AGCGAACTGCCTCAACCAAGGCAGGCTGTACTGAGTACTGTAAGCATTTCCTCTCCCAAAATATGCAGTTTGAACGGAAGAACTCTGCTTTAGTTGCAGGCGGAACACAAGCAGCTTTTCTCCCACAGTGTACACAGTGGCTTTGCCTGAAAGAACTTCTATACTCAAGGTGTACCACGTGGAGTGAAATGCCAAAACCAAGGCATGCTCTAGGGAGGCATCTAAGAATTTCCTCTCGCAAAACACCGCAGTTTTACCCAAAGAACTCTGCTTTAGTTCCACGTGTAACACAAGCAGCATTTCTCCATCAGTGCACACAATGGGCACTTCCGTGAAAGAACTTGTTCTATACGCAGGGTGTCCCGCGTGGAGCGAACAGTGTCAACCATGGCAGGCTCTACTGTGGTCTCTAAGGATTTCCTCTCTGAAAACACGGCACTTGTACCCGTAGAACTCTGCCATAATTGCACGTGGAACACAAGCTGCCTTCTCCCACACTGTACACAAAGTGTCCTTCCCTGAATGAACTTCAATATGCAAGGTGTCCCGCATCGAGTGAGCTGCCTCAACCAAGGCAGGCTCTAGTAAGGGCTCTAAGCATTTCCTCTTCCAAAACACTCAGTTTTAACGGAAGAACTCTGCTTTAGTTGCAGGTGGCACACAAGCAATTTTTCTCCCACAGTGTACACAATGGGCACTTCCCCTAATAAACTTGCAGTATAAGAATGGTGTCCCGTGTGGAGCGAACTGCCTCACCCATGGCAGGCTCTACTGTGGTCACTAAGGCTTTCCTCTCTGAAAACGCGGCACTTTTACCCAAAGAACTCTGCCTTAATTGCAGGTGGAACACAAGCTGCATTTCTCCTACACTGTACACAAAGGGCCTTTCCCCGAAAAAACTTCTATATGCAGGGTGTCCAGCGTGCAGCGAACTGCCTCAAGCAAGGCAGGCTCTAGTAAGGACTGTAAGCATTTCCTCTCCCAAAACACACAGTTTTACCCGAAGAAGTCTTCTTTAGTTGCCGGTGGAACACAAGCAGCTTTTCTCCCACAGTGTACCCAAGGGCCTTTGCCCGAAAGAACTTCTATGCTCAAGGTGTCCCGCGTGGATTGAAATGCATAAACCAAGGCAGGCTCTAGTGAGGCCTGTAAGCATTTCCTCTCCCAAAACTCGGCAGTTTTACCCAAAGAACTCTGCTTTAGTACCAGGTGTATCACAAGCAGCGTTTCTCAATCAGTGCACACAATGGCCATTTCCCGAATGAACTTGTTTTATACGCAGGGTGTCCCGCATGCAGCGAACAGCCTCAACCATGGCAGGCTCTACTGTGGTCCCTAAGGCTTTCCTCTCTGAAAACACGGCACTTTTACCCAAAGAACTCTGCCTTAATTGCAGGTGGAACACAAGCTGCATTTCTCCCACACTGTATACAAAGGGCCCTTCCCTGAATGAACTTCTATATGCAGGGTGTCCTGCGTGGAGTGAACTACCTCAAGCAAGGCAGACTCTACTTATGCCTCTAAGCGTTTCCTCTCCCAAAACACGCAGTTTTATCCGTAGAACACTACTTTAGTTGCAGGTGGAACACAAGCAGCTTTTCTCCCACAGTGTACACAGTGGCCTTTGCCTGAAAGAACTTCTATACTCAAGGTGTACCACGTGGAGTGAAATGCCTAAACCAAGGCATGCTCTAGTGAGGCCTCTAAGAATTTCCTCTCCCAAAACACCGCAGTTTTACCCAAAGAACTCTGCTTTAGTTCCACGTGTAACACAAGCAGCATTTCTCCGTCAGTGCACACAATGGGCACTTCCCTGAAAGAACTTGTTCTATACGCAGGGTTTCCCGCGTGGAGCGAACAGTGTCCACCATGGCAGGCTCTACTGTGGTCTCTAAGGATTTCCTCTCTGAAAACACGGCACTTGTACCCGTAGAACTCTGCCATAATTGCACGTGGAACACAAGCTGCCTTTCTCCCACACTGTACACAAAGTGTCCTTCCCTGAATGAACTTCAATATGCAAGGTGTCCCGCATGGAGTGAGCTGCCTCAACCAAGGCAGGCTCTAGTAAGGGCTCTAAGCATTTCCTCTTCCAAAACACTCAGTTTTAACGGAAGAACTCTGCTTTAGTTGCACGTGGAACACAAGCAATTTTTCTCCCACAGTGTACACAATGGGCACTTCCCCTAATAAACTTGCAGTATAAGAATGGTGTCCCGTGTGGAGCGAACTGCCTCTCCCATGGCAGGCTCTACTGTGGTCACTAAGGCTTTCCTCTCTGAAAACGCGGCACTTTTACCCAAAGAACTCTGCCTTAATTGCAGGTGGAACACAAGCTGCATTTCTCCCACACTGTACACAAAGGGCCTTTCCCCGAATAAACTTCTATATGCAGGGTGTCCTGCGTGGTGTAAACTACCTCCAGCAAGGAGACTCTACTTATGCCTCTAAGCGTTTCCTCTCCCAAAACACGCAGTTTTGCCCGAAGAACTCTGCTTTAGTTGCCGGTGGAACACAAGCAGCATTTCTGCCACTTTGTACTCCTTGGGCTCTTCCACGAATGAACTTCTATATGCAGGGTTTCTCTCGTGGAGCGAACTGCCTCAACCAAGGCAGGCTCTACTGAGTACTGTAAGCATTTCCTCTCCCAAAATATGCAGTTTGAACGGAAGAACTCTGCTTTGGTTGCAGGTGGAACACAAGCAGGTTTTCTCCCAGAGTGTACACAAGGGTCCTTTCCCCAGATGAATTTCTATACGCAGGGTGTCCCGCGTGGAGTGAACTACCACAACCAAGGCAGGCTCTACTTATACCTCTAAGCGTTTCTTCTCCCAAAACACACAGTTTTATCCGAAGAAATCTGCTTTAGTTGCAGGTGGATCACAAGCAGCTTTTCTCCCACAGTGTACACAGTGGCCTTTGCCTGAAAGAACTTCTATACTCAAGGTGTACCACGTGGAGTGAAATGCCTAAACCAAGGCAGGCTCTAGTGAGGCCTCTAAGAATTTCCTCTCCCAAAACACGGCACTTTTACCCAAAGAACTCTGCTTTAGTTGCAGGTGGAACCCAAGCAGCATTTCTGCCACTGTGTACTCTTTGGGCTCTTCCACGAATGAACCTCTATATGCAGGGTTTCCCACGTGGAGAGAACTGCCTTTACCAAGGCAGGCTGCAGTAAGGACTGTAAGCATTTCCTCTCCCAAAACACGCAGTTTTAATGGAAGAGCTCTGCTTTAGTTGCAGTTGGAACACAAGCACCTTTTATCCCTGGGTGTACACAATGCTCCATTCCCCAAATGAAACTCTATACGCAGGGTGTCCCACGTGGAGTGAACTACCTCAATCAAGGCAGGCTCTTCTTATGCCTCTAAGAGTTTCCTCTCCCAAAACATGCAGTTTTGCCCGAAGAACTCTGCTTTAGTTGCCGGTGGAACACAAGCAGCTTTTCTCTCACAGTGTACCCAAAGGGCGTTTGCACGAAAGAACTTCTATGCTCAAGGTGGCCCGCATGCAGTAAAATGCCTAAACCAAGGCAGGCTCTAGAGAGGGCTCTAAGCATTTCCTCTCCCAAAACATGGCATTTATACCCAAAGAACTCTGCTTTAGTTGCAGGTGGAACACAAGCAGCATTTCTGCCACTGTGTACTCTTTGGGCTCTTCCACGAATGAACTTCTATATGCAGGGTTTTGCTCGTGGAGCGAACTGCCTCAACCAAGGCAGGCTGTACTGAGTACTGTAAGCATTTCCTCTCCCAAAATATGCAGTTTGAACGGAAGAACTCTGCTTTAGTTGCAGGCGGAACACAAGCAGGTTTTCTCCCAGTGTGTACACAATGGTCCTTTCCACAAATGAATTTCTATACGCAGGGTGTCCCGCGTGGAGTGAACTACCTCAACCAAGGCAGGCTCTACTTATGCCTCTAAGAGTTTCCTCTCCCAAAACACGCAGTTTTACCCAAAGAACTCTGCCTTAATTGCAGGTGGAACACAAGCTGCATTTCTCCCACACTGTACACAAAGGGCCCTTCCCTGAATGAACTTCTATATGCAGGGTGTCCCGCGTGCAGCGAACTGCCTCAAGCAAGGCAGGCTCTAATAAGCACTGTAAGCATTTCCTCTCCCAAAACACGCAGTTTTACCCGAAGAACTCTGCTTTAGTTGCCGGTGGAACACAAGCAGCTTTTCTCCCACAGTGTACCCAAAGGGCCTTTGACAGAAAGAACCCCTATGCTCAAGGTGTCCCGCGTGGAGTGAAATGCCTGAACCAAGGCAGGCTCTAGTGAGGCCTGTAAGCATTTCCTCTCACAAAACTCGGCAGTTTTACCCAAAGAACTCTGCTTTAGTACCAGGTGTATCACAAGCAGCGTTTCTCAATCAGTGCACACAATGGCCATTTCCCGAATGAACTTGTTTTATACGCAGGGTGTCCCGCATGCAGCGAACAGCCTCAACCATGGCAGGCTCTACTGTGGTCCCTAAGGCTTTCCTCTCTGAAAACACGGCACTTTTACCCAAAGAACTCTGCCTTAATTGCAGGTGGAACACAAGCTGCATTTCTCCCACACTGTACACAAAGGGCCCTTCCCTGAATGAACTTCTATATGCAGGGTGTCCCGCGTGCAGCGAACTGCCTCAAGCAAGGCAGACTCTAGTGAGGACTGTAAGCATTTCCTCTGCCAGAACACGCAGTTTTACCCGAAGATCTCTGCTTTAGTTTCAGGTGGAACACAAGCAGCTTTTCTCCCACAGTGTACCCAAAGGGCCTTTGCCCGAAAGAACTTCCTTGCTCAAGTTGTCCCGCGTGGAGTGAAATGCCTAAACCAAGGCAGGCTCTAGTGAGGCCTCTAAGCATTTCCTCTCCCAAAACACGCACTTTTACCCAAAGAACTCTGCTTTAGTTGCAGGTGGAACACAAGCAGCCTTTCTGCCACTGTGTACTTTTTGGGCTCTTCCACGAATGAACTTCTATATGCAGGGTTTCCCACGTGGAGCGAACTGCCTCAACCAAGGCAGGCTGTAGTGAGGACTGTAAGCATTTCCTCTCCCAAAACGCTCAGTTTTAACAGAAGAATTCTGCTTTAGTTGCAGTTGGAACACAAGCAAGTTTTCTCGCAGAGTGTACACAATGGTCCTTTCCCCAAGTGAACTTCTATATGCAGGGTGTCCTGCGTGGTGTAAACTACCTCCAGCAAGGAGACTCTACTTATGCCTCTAAGCGTTTCCTCTCCCAAAACACGCAGTTTTGCCCGAAGAACTCTGCTTTAGTTGCCGGTGGAACACAAGCAGCATTTCTGCCACTTTGTACTCCTTGGGCTCTTCCACGAATGAACTTCTATATGCAGGGTTTCTCTCGTGGAGCGAACTGCCTCAACCAAGGCAGGCTCTACTGAGTACTGTAAGCATTTCCTCTCCCAAAATATGCAGTTTGAACGGAAGAACTCTGCTTTGGTTGCAGGTGGAACACAAGCAGGTTTTCTCCCAGAGTGTACACAAGGGTCCTTTCCCCAGATGAATTTCTATACGCAGGGTGTCCCGCGTGGAGTGAACTACCACAACCAAGGCAGGCTCTACTTATACCTCTAAGCGTTTCCTCTCCCAAAACACACAGTTTTATCCGAAGAAATCTGCTTTAGTTGCAGGTGGATCACAAGCAGCTTTTCTCCCACAGTGTACACAGTGGCCTTTGCCTGAAAGAACTTCTATACTCAAGGTGTACCACGTGGAGTGAAATGCCTAAACCAAGGCAGGCTCTAGTGAGGCCTCTAAGAATTTCCTCTCCCAAAACACGGCACTTTTACCCAAAGAACTCTGCTTTAGTTGCAGGTGGAACCCAAGCAGCATTTCTGCCACTGTGTACTCTTTGGGCTCTTCCACGAATGAACCTCTATATGCAGGGTTTCCCACGTGGAGAGAACTGCCTTTACCAAGGCAGGCTGCAGTAAGGACTGTAAGCATTTCCTCTCCCAAAACACGCAGTTTTAATGGAAGAGCTCTGCTTTAGTTGCAGTTGGAACACAAGCACCTTTTATCCCTGGGTGTACACAATGCTCCATTCCCCAAATGAAACTCTATACGCAGGGTGTCCCACGTGGAGTGAACTACCTCAATCAAGGCAGGCTCTTCTTATGCCTCTAAGAGTTTCCTCTCCCAAAACATGCAGTTTTGCCCGAAGAACTCTGCTTTAGTTGCCGGTGGAACACATGCAGCTTTTCTCTCACAGTGTACCCAAAGGGCCTTTGCACGAAAGAACTTCTATGCTCAAGGTGGCCCGCATGCAGTAAAATGCCTAAACCAAGGCAGGCTCTAGAGAGGGCTCTAAGCATTTCCTCTCCCAAAACATGGCATTTATACCCAAAGAACTCTGCTTTAGTTGCAGGTGGAAAACAAGCAGCATTTCTGCCACTGTGTACTCTTTGGGCTCTTCCACGAATGAACTTCTATATGCAGGGTTTTGCTCGTGGAGCGAACTGCCTCAACCAAGGCAGGCTGTACTGAGTACTGTAAGCATTTCCTCTCCCAAAATATGCAGTTTGAACGGAAGAACTCTGCTTTAGTTGCAGGCGGAACACAAGCAGGTTTTCTCCCAGTGTGTACACAATGGTCCTTTCCACAAATGAATTTCTATACGCAGGGTGTCCCGCGTGGAGTGAACTACCTCAACCAAGGCAGGCTCTACTTATGCCTCTAAGAGTTTCCTCTCCCAAAACACGCAGTTTTACCCAAAGAACTCTGCCTTAATTGCAGGTGGAACACAAGCTGCATTTCTCCCACACTGTACACAAAGGGCCCTTCCCTGAATGAACTTCTATATGCAGGGTGTCCCGCGTGCAGCGAACTGCCTCAAGCAAGGCAGGCTCTAATAAGCACTGTAAGCATTTCCTCTCCCAAAACACGCAGTTTTACCCGAAGAACTATGCTTTAGTTGCCGGTGGAACACAAGCAGCTTTTCTCCCACAGTGTACCCAAAGGGCCTTTGCCCAAAAGAACCCCTATGCTCAAGGTGTCCCGCGTGGAGTGAAATGCCTGAACCAAGGCAGGCTCTAGTGAGGCCTGTAAGCATTTCCTCTCACAAAACTCGGCAGTTTTACCCAAAGAACTCTGCTTTAGTACCAGGTGTATCACAAGCAGCGTTTCTCAATCAGTGCACACAATGGCCATTTCCCGAATGAACTTGTTTTATACGCAGGGTGTCCCGCATGCAGCGAACAGCCTCAACCATGGCAGGCTCTACTGTGGTCCCTAAGGCTTTCCTCTCTGAAAACACGGCACTTTTACCCAAAGAACTCTGCCTTAATTGCAGGTGGAACACAAGCTGCATTTCTCCCACACTGTACACAAAGGGCCCTTCCCTGAATGAACTTCTATATGCAGGGTGTCCCGCGTGCAGCGAACTGCCTCAAGCAAGGCAGACTCTAGTGAGGACTGTAAGCATTTCCTCTGCCAGAACACGCAGTTTTACCCGAAGATCTCTGCTTTAGTTTCAGGTGGAACACAAGCAGCTTTTCTCCCACAGTGTACCCAAAGGGCCTTTGCCCGAAAGAACTTCCTTGCTCAAGTTGTCCCGCGTGGAGTGAAATGCCTAAACCAAGGCATGCTCTAGTGAGGCCTCTAAGCATTTCCTCTCCCAAAACACGGCACTTTTACCCAAAGAACTCTGCTTTAGTTGCAGGTGGAACACAAGCAGCCTTTCTGCCACTGTGTACTTTTTGGGCTCTTCCACGAATGAACTTCTATATGCAGGGTTTCCCACGTGGAGCGAACTGCCTCAACCAAGGCAGGCTGTAGTGAGGACTGTAAGCATTTCCTCTCCCAAAACGCTCAGTTTTAACAGAAGAACTCTGCTTTAGTTGCAGGTGGAACACAAGCAGGTTTTCTCCCAGAGTGTACACAATGGTCCTTTCCCCAAGTGAACTTCTATATGCAGGGTGTCCTGCGTGGTGTAAACTACCTCCAGCAAGGAGACTCTACTTATGCCTCTAAGCGTTTCCTCTCCCAAAACACGCAGTTTTGCCCGAAGAACTCTGCTTTAGTTGCCGGTGGAACACAAGCAGCATTTCTGCCACTTTGTACTCCTTGGGCTCTTCCACGAATGAACTTCTATATGCAGGGTTTCTCTCGTGGAGCGAACTGCCTCAACCAAGGCAGGCTCTACTGAGTACTGTAAGCATTTCCTCTCCCAAAATATGCAGTTTGAACGGAAGAACTCTGCTTTGGTTGCAGGTGGAACACAAGCAGGTTTTCTCCCCGAGTGTACACAAGGGTCCTTTCCCCAGATGAATTTCTATACGCAGGGTGTCCCGCGTGGAGTGAACTACCACAACCAAGGCAGGCTCTACTTATACCTCTAAGCGTTTCCTCTCCCAAAACACACAGTTTTATCCGAAGAAATCTGCTTTAGTTGCAGGTGGATCACAAGCAGCTTTTCTCCCACAGTGTACACAGTGGCCTTTGCCTGAAAGAAATTCTATACTCAAGGTGTACCACGTGGAGTGAAATGCCTAAACCAAGGCAGGCTCTAGTGAGGCCTCTAAGAATTTCCTCTCCCAAAACACGGCACTTTTACCCAAAGAACTCTGCTTTAGTTGCAGGTGGAACCCAAGCAGCATTTCTGCCACTGTGTACTCTTTGGGCTCTTCCACGAATGAACCTCTATATGCAGGGTTTCCCACGTGGAGAGAACTGCCTTTACCAAGGCAGGCTGCAGTAAGGACTGTAAGCATTTCCTCTCCCAAAACACGCAGTTTTAATGGAAGAGCTCTGCTTTAGTTGCAGTTGGAACACAAGCACCTTTTATCCCTGGGTGTACACAATGCTCCATTCCCCAAATGAAACTCTATACGCAGGGTGTCCCACGTGGAGTGAACTACCTCAATCAAGGCAGGCTCTTCTTATGCCTCTAAGAGTTTCCTCTCCCAAAACATGCAGTTTTGCCCGAAGAACTCTGCTTTAGTTGCCGGTGGAACACAAGCAGCTTTTCTCTCACAGTGTACCCAAAGGGCCTTTGCCCGAAAGAACTTCTATGCTCAAGGTGGACCGCATGCAGTAAAATGCCTAAACCAAGGCAGGCTCTAGAGAGGGCTCTAAGCATTTCCTCTCCCAAAACATGGCATTTATACCCAAAGAACTCTGCTTTAGTTGCAGGTGGAACACAAGCAGCATTTCTGCCACTGTGTACTCTTTGGGCTCTTCCACGAATGAACTTCTATATGCAGGGTTTTGCTCGTGGAGCGAACTGCCTCAACCAAGGCAGGCTGTACTGAGTACTGTAAGCATTTCCTCTCCCAAAATATGCAGTTTGAACGGAAGAACTCTGCTTTAGTTGCAGGCGGAACACAAGCAGGTTTTCTCCCAGAGTGTACACAATGGTCCTTTCCCCAAATGAAACTCTATACGCAGGGTGTCCCGCGTGGAGTGAACTACCTCAACCAAGGCAGGCTCTACTTATGCCTCTAAGAGTTTCCTCTCCCAAAACACGCAGTTTACCCAAAGAACTCTGCCTTAATTGCAGGTGGAAGACAAGCTGCATTTCTCCCACACTGTACACAAAGGGCCCTTCCCTGAATGAACTTGTATATGCAGGGTGTCCCGCGTGCAGCGAACTGCCTCAAGCAAGGCAGACTCTAGTAAGGACTGTAAGCATTTCCTCTGCCAGAACACGCAGTTTTACCCGAAGATCTCTGCTTTAGTTGCAGGTGGAAGACAAGCAGCTTTTCTCCCACAGTGTACCCAAAGGGCCTTTGCCCGAAAGAACTTCTATGCTCAAGGTGTCCCGCGTGGAGTGAAATGCTTATACCAAGGCAGGCTCTAGTGAGGCCTCTAAGCATTTCCTCTCCCAAAACACGGCACTTTTACCCAAAGAACTCTGCTTTAGTTGCAGGTGGAACACAAGCAGCATTTCTGCCACTGTGTACTCTTTGGGCTCTTCCACGAATGAACTTCTATATGCTGGGTTTCCCACGTGGAGCGAACTGCCTCAACCAAGGCAGGCTGTACTGAGTACTGTATGCATTTCCTCCCCCAAAATATGCAGTTTGAACGGAAGAACTCTGCTTTAGTTGCAGGTGGAACACAAGCAGGTTTTCTCCCAGAGTGTACACAATGGTCCTTTCCCCAAATGAATTTCTATACGCAGGATGTCCCGCGTGGAGTGAACTACCTCAACCAAGGCAGGCTCTGCTTATGCCTCTAAGAGTTTCCTCTCCCAAAACACGCAGTTTTACCCAAAGAACTCTGCCTTAATTGCAGGTGGAACACAAGCTGCATTTCTCCCACACTGTACACAAAGGGCCCTTCCCTGAAAGAACTTCTATATGCAGGGTGTCCCGCGTGCAGCGAACTGCCTCAAGCAAGGCAGGCTCTAATAAGCACTGTAAGCATTTCCTCTCCCAAAACGCTCAGGTTTAACAGAAGAACTGTGCTTTAGTTGCCGGTGGAACACAAGCAGCTTTTCTCCCACAGTGTACCCAAAGGGCCTTTGAGAGAAAGAACCCCTATGCTCAAGGTGTCCCGCGTGGAGTGAAATGCCTGAACCAAGGCAGGCTCTAGTGAGGCCTGTAAGCATTTCCTCTCACAAAACTCGGCAGTTTTACCCAAAGAACTCTGCTTTAGTACCAGGTGTATCACAAGCAGCGTTTCTCAATCAGTGCACACAATGGCCATTTCCCGAATGAACTTGTTTTATACGCAGGGTGTCCCGCATGCAGCGAACAGCCTCAACCATGGCAGGCTCTACTGTGGTCCCTAAGGCTTTCCTCTTTGAAAACACGGCACTTTTACCCAAAGAACTCTGCCTTAATTGCAGGTGGAACACAAGCTGCATTTCTCCCACACTGTATACAAAGGGCCCTTCCCTGAATGAACTTCTATATGCAGGGTGTCCTGCGTGGAGTGAACTACCTCAAGCAAGGCAGACTCTACTTATGCCTCTAAGCGTTTCCTCTCCCAAAACACGCAGTTTTATCCGTAGAACACTACTTTAGTTGCAGGTGGAACACAAGCAGCTTTTCTCCCACAGTGTACACAGTGGCCTTTGCCTGAAAGAACTTCTATACTCAAGGTGTACCACGTGGAGTGAAATGCCTAAACCAAGGCATGCTCTAGTGAGGCCTCTAAGAATTTCCTCTCCCAAAACACCGCAGTTTTACCCAAAGAACTCTGCTTTAGTTCCACGTGTAACACAAGCAGCATTTCTCCATCAGTGCACACAATGGGCACTTCCCTGAAAGAACTTGTTCTATACGCAGGGTTTCCCGCGTGGAGCGAACAGTGTCCACCATGGCAGGCTCTACTGTGGTCTCTAAGGATTTCTTCTCTGAAAACACGGCACTTGTACCCGTAGAACTCTGCCAAAATTGCACGTGGAACACAAGCTGCCTTTCTCCCACACTGTACACAAAGTGTCCTTCCCTGAATGAACTTCAATATGCAAGGTGTCCCGCATGGAGTGAGCTGCCTCAACCAAGGCAGGCTCTAGTAAGGGCTCTAAGCATTTCCTCTTCCAAAACACTCAGTTTTAACGGAAGAACTCTGCTTTAGTTGCAGGTGGAACACAAGCAATTTTTCTCCCACAGTGTACACAATGGGCACTTCCCCTAATAAACTTGCAGTATAAGAATGGTGTCCCGTGTGGAGCGAACTGCCTCTCCCATGGCAGGCTCTACTCTGGTCACTAAGGCTTTCCTCTCTGAAAACGCGGCACTTTTACCCAAAGAACTCTGCCTTAATTGCAGGTGGAACACAAGCTGCATTTCTCCCACACTGTACACAAAGGGCCTTTCCCCGAATAAACTTCTATATGCAGGGTGTCCCGCGTGCAGCGAACTGCCTAAACAAGGCAGGCTCTAGTAAGGACTGTAAGCATTTCCTCTCCCAGAACACGCAGTTTTACCCGTAGATCTCTGCCTTAGTTGCAGTTGGAACACAAGCACCTTTTATCCCAGGGTGTACACAATGCTCCTTTCCCCAAATGAAACTGTATACGCTGGGTGTCCCGCGTGGAGTGAACTACCTCAATCAAGGCAGGCTCTACTTATGCCTCTAAGAGTTTCCTCTCCCAAAACACGCAGTTTTGCCCGAAGAACTCTGCTTTAGTTGCCGGTGGAACACAAGCAGCTTTTCTCTCACAGTGTACCCAAAGGGCCTTTGCCCGAAAGAACTTCTATGCTCAAGGTGGCCCGCATGCAGTGAAATGCCTAAACCAAGGCAGGCTCTAGAGAGGGCTCTAAGCATTCCTCTCCCGAATCACGGCAGTTTTACCCAAAGAACTCTGCTTTAGTTCCAGGTGGAACACAAGCAGCATTTCTGCCACTGTGTACTCCATGGGCTCTTCCACGAATGAACTTCTATATGCAGGGTTTCCCTCGTGGAGCGAACTGCCTCAACCAAGGCAGGCTGTACTGTGTACTGTAAGCATTTCCTCTCCCAAAATATGCAGTTTTAATGGAAGAACTCTGCCTTAATTGCAGGTGGAACACAAGCTGCATTTCTCCCACACTGTACACAAAGGGCCCTTCCCTGAATGAACTTCTATATGCAGGGTGCCAGCGTGCAGCGAACTGCCTCAAGCAAGGCAGACTCTAGTAAGGACTGTAAGCATTTCCTATCCCAAAACACGCAGTTTTACCCGAAGAACTCTGCTTTAGTTGCCGGTGGAACACAAGCAGCATTTCTGCCACTTTGTACTCCTTGGGCTCTTCCACGAATGAACTTCTATATGCAGGGTTCCTCTTGTGGAGCGAACGGCCTCAACCAAGGCAGGCTGTACTGAGTACTGTAAGCATTTCCTCTCCCAAAATATGCAGTTTGAACGGAAGAACTCTGCTTTAGTTGCAGGCGGAACACAAGCAGGTTTTCTCCCAGAGTGTACACAATGGTCCTTTCCCCAAATGAATTTCTATACGCAGGGTGTCCTGCTTGGAGTGAACTACCTCAACCAAGGCAGGCTCTACTTATGCCTCTAAGAGTTTCCTCTCCCAAAACACGCAGTTTTCCCCAAAGAACTCTGCCTTAATTGCAGGTGGAACACAAGCCGCATTTCTCCCACACTGTACACAAAGGGCCCTTCCCTGAATGAACTTCTATATGCAGGGTGTCCCGCGTGCAGCGAACTGCCTCAAGCAAGGCAGAGTCTAGTGAGGACTGTAAGCATTTCCTCTCCCAGAACACGCAGTTTTACCCGAAGATCTCTGCTTTAGTTGCAGGTGGAACACAAGCAGCTTTTCTCCCACAGTGTACCCAAAGGGCCTTTCCCGAAAGAACTTCCTTGCTCAAGGTGTCCCGCGTGGAGTGAAATGCCTAAACCAAGGCAGGCTCTAGTGAGGCCTCTAAGCATTTCCTCTCCCATAACACGGCACTTTTACACAAAGAACTCTGCTTTAGTTGCAGGTGGAACACAAGCAGCCTTTCTGCCACTGTGTACTTTTTGGGCTCTTCCACGAATGAACTTCTATATGCAGGGTTTCCCACGTGGAGCGTACTGCCTCAACCAAGGCAGGCCGTAGTGAGGACTGTAAACATTTCCTCTCCCCAAACGCTCAGTTTTACAGAAGAACTCTGCTTTAGTTGCAGGTGGAACACAAGCAAGTTTTCTCCCAGAGTGTACACAATGTTTCTTTCCCCAAGTGAACTTCTATATGCAGGGTGTCCTGCGTGGAGTGAACTACCTCCAGCAAGGAGACTCTACTTATGCCTCTAAGCGTTTCCTCTCCCAAAACACGCAGTTTTGCCCGAAGAACTCTGCTTTAGTTGCCGGTGGAACACAAGCAGAATTTCTGCCACCTTGTACTCCTTGGGCTCTTCCACGAATGAACTTCTATATGCAGGGTTTCTCTCGTGGAGCGAACTGCCTCATCCAAGGCAGGCTGTACTGAGTACTGTAAGCATTTCCTCTCCCAAAATATGCAGTTTGAACGGAAGAACTCTGCTTTCGTTGCAGGTGGAACACAAGCAGGTTTTCTCCCAGAGTGTGCACAAGGGTCCTTTCCCCAAATGAATTTCTATATGCAGGGTGTCCCGCGTGGAGTGAACTACCTCAACCAAGGCAGGCTCTACTTATACCTCTAAGCGTTTCCTCTCCCAAAACACACAGTTTTATCCGAAGAAATCTGCTTTAGTTGCAGGTGGAACACAAGCAGCTTTTCTCCCACAGTGTACACAGTGGCCTTTGCCTGAAAGAACTTCTATACTCAAGGTGTACCACGTGGAGTGAAATGCCTAAACCAAGGCAGGCTCTAGTGAGGCCTCTAAGAATTTCGTCTCCCAAAACACGGCACTTTTACCCAAAGAACTCTGCTTTAGTTGCAGGTGGAACACAAGCAGCATTTCTGCCACTGTGTACTCTTTGGGCTCTTCCACGAATGAACCTCTATATGCAGGGTTTCCCACGTGGAGAGAACTGCCTTTACCAAGGCAGGCTGCAGTAAGGACTGTAAGCATTTCCTCTCCCAAAACACGCAGTTTTAATGGAAGAGCTCTACTTTAGTTGCAGTTGGAACACAAGCACCTTTTATCCCTGGGTGTACACAATGCTCAATTCCCCAAATGAAACTCTAAACGCAGGGTGTCCCACGTGGAGTGAACTACCTCAATCAAGGCAGGCTCTTCTTATGCCTCTAAGAGTTTCCTCTCCCAAAACATGCAGTTTTGCCCGAAGAACTCTGCTTTAGTTGCCGGTGGAACACAAGCAGCTTTTCTCTCACAGTGTACCCAAAGGGCCTTTGCCCGAAAGAACTTCTATGCTCAAGTTGGCCCGCATGCAGTAAAATGCCTAAACCAAGGCAGGCTCTAGAGAGGGCTCTAAGCATTTCCTCTCCCAAAACATGGCATTTATACCCAAAGAACTCTGCTTTAGTTGCAGGTGGAACACAAGCAGCATTTCTGCCACTGTGTACTCTTTGGGCTCTTCCACGAATGAACTTCTATATGCAGGGTTTCGCTCGTGGAGCGAACTGCCTCAACCAAGGCAGGCTGTACTGAGTACTGTAAGCATTTCCTCTCCCAAAATATGCAGTTTGAACGGAAGAACTCTGCTTTAGTTGCAGGCGGAACACAAGCAGCTTTTCTCCCACAGTGTACACAGTGGCTTTGCCTGAAAGAACTTCTATACTCAAGGTGTACCACGTGGAGTGAAATGCCAAAACCAAGGCATGCTCTAGGGAGGCATCTAAGAATTTCCTCTCGCAAAACACCGCAGTTTTACCCAAAGAACTCTGCTTTAGTTCCACGTGTAACACAAGCAGCATTTCTCCATCAGTGCACACAATGGGCACTTCCGTGAAAGAACTTGTTCTATACGCAGGGTGTCCCGCGTGGAGCGAACAGTGTCAACCATGGCAGGCTCTACTGTGGTCTCTAAGGATTTCCTCTCTGAAAACACGGCACTTGTACCCGTAGAACTCTGCCATAATTGCACGTGGAACACAAGCTGCCTTCTCCCACACTGTACACAAAGTGTCCTTCCCTGAATGAACTTCAATATGCAAGGTGTCCCGCATCGAGTGAGCTGCCTCAACCAAGGCAGGCTCTAGTAAGGGCTCTAAGCATTTCCTCTTCCAAAACACTCAGTTTTAACGGAAGAACTCTGCTTTAGTTGCAGGTGGCACACAAGCAATTTTTCTCCCACAGTGTACACAATGGGCACTTCCCCTAATAAACTTGCAGTATAAGAATGGTGTCCCGTGTGGAGCGAACTGCCTCACCCATGGCAGGCTCTACTGTGGTCACTAAGGCTTTCCTCTCTGAAAACGCGGCACTTTTACCCAAAGAACTCTGCCTTAATTGCAGGTGGAACACAAGCTGCATTTCTCCTACACTGTACACAAAGGGCCTTTCCCCGAAAAAACTTCTATATGCAGGGTGTCCAGCGTGCAGCGAACTGCCTCAAGCAAGGCAGGCTCTAGTAAGGACTGTAAGCATTTCCTCTCCCAAAACACACAGTTTTACCCGAAGAAGTCTTCTTTAGTTGCCGGTGGAACACAAGCAGCTTTTCTCCCACAGTGTACCCAAGGGCCTTTGCCCGAAAGAACTTCTATGCTCAAGGTGTCCCGCGTGGATTGAAATGCATAAACCAAGGCAGGCTCTAGTGAGGCCTGTAAGCATTTCCTCTCCCAAAACTCGGCAGTTTTACCCAAAGAACTCTGCTTTAGTACCAGGTGTATCACAAGCAGCGTTTCTCAATCAGTGCACACAATGGCCATTTCCCGAATGAACTTGTTTTATACGCAGGGTGTCCCGCATGCAGCGAACAGCCTCAACCATGGCAGGCTCTACTGTGGTCCCTAAGGCTTTCCTCTCTGAAAACACGGCACTTTTACCCAAAGAACTCTGCCTTAATTGCAGGTGGAACACAAGCTGCATTTCTCCCACACTGTATACAAAGGGCCCTTCCCTGAATGAACTTCTATATGCAGGGTGTCCTGCGTGGAGTGAACTACCTCAAGCAAGGCAGACTCTACTTATGCCTCTAAGCGTTTCCTCTCCCAAAACACGCAGTTTTATCCGTAGAACACTACTTTAGTTGCAGGTGGAACACAAGCAGCTTTTCTCCCACAGTGTACACAGTGGCCTTTGCCTGAAAGAACTTCTATACTCAAGGTGTACCACGTGGAGTGAAATGCCTAAACCAAGGCATGCTCTAGTGAGGCCTCTAAGAATTTCCTCTCCCAAAACACCGCAGTTTTACCCAAAGAACTCTGCTTTAGTTCCACGTGTAACACAAGCAGCATTTCTCCGTCAGTGCACACAATGGGCACTTCCCTGAAAGAACTTGTTCTATACGCAGGGTTTCCCGCGTGGAGCGAACAGTGTCCACCATGGCAGGCTCTACTGTGGTCTCTAAGGATTTCCTCTCTGAAAACACGGCACTTGTACCCGTAGAACTCTGCCATAATTGCACGTGGAACACAAGCTGCCTTTCTCCCACACTGTACACAAAGTGTCCTTCCCTGAATGAACTTCAATATGCAAGGTGTCCCGCATGGAGTGAGCTGCCTCAACCAAGGCAGGCTCTAGTAAGGGCTCTAAGCATTTCCTCTTCCAAAACACTCAGTTTTAACGGAAGAACTCTGCTTTAGTTGCACGTGGAACACAAGCAATTTTTCTCCCACAGTGTACACAATGGGCACTTCCCCTAATAAACTTGCAGTATAAGAATGGTGTCCCGTGTGGAGCGAACTGCCTCTCCCATGGCAGGCTCTACTGTGGTCACTAAGGCTTTCCTCTCTGAAAACGCGGCACTTTTACCCAAAGAACTCTGCCTTAATTGCAGGTGGAACACAAGCTGCATTTCTCCCACACTGTACACAAAGGGCCTTTCCCCGAATAAACTTCTATATGCAGGGTGTCCTGCGTGGTGTAAACTACCTCCAGCAAGGAGACTCTACTTATGCCTCTAAGCGTTTCCTCTCCCAAAACACGCAGTTTTGCCCGAAGAACTCTGCTTTAGTTGCCGGTGGAACACAAGCAGCATTTCTGCCACTTTGTACTCCTTGGGCTCTTCCACGAATGAACTTCTATATGCAGGGTTTCTCTCGTGGAGCGAACTGCCTCAACCAAGGCAGGCTCTACTGAGTACTGTAAGCATTTCCTCTCCCAAAATATGCAGTTTGAACGGAAGAACTCTGCTTTGGTTGCAGGTGGAACACAAGCAGGTTTTCTCCCAGAGTGTACACAAGGGTCCTTTCCCCAGATGAATTTCTATACGCAGGGTGTCCCGCGTGGAGTGAACTACCACAACCAAGGCAGGCTCTACTTATACCTCTAAGCGTTTCTTCTCCCAAAACACACAGTTTTATCCGAAGAAATCTGCTTTAGTTGCAGGTGGATCACAAGCAGCTTTTCTCCCACAGTGTACACAGTGGCCTTTGCCTGAAAGAACTTCTATACTCAAGGTGTACCACGTGGAGTGAAATGCCTAAACCAAGGCAGGCTCTAGTGAGGCCTCTAAGAATTTCCTCTCCCAAAACACGGCACTTTTACCCAAAGAACTCTGCTTTAGTTGCAGGTGGAACCCAAGCAGCATTTCTGCCACTGTGTACTCTTTGGGCTCTTCCACGAATGAACCTCTATATGCAGGGTTTCCCACGTGGAGAGAACTGCCTTTACCAAGGCAGGCTGCAGTAAGGACTGTAAGCATTTCCTCTCCCAAAACACGCAGTTTTAATGGAAGAGCTCTGCTTTAGTTGCAGTTGGAACACAAGCACCTTTTATCCCTGGGTGTACACAATGCTCCATTCCCCAAATGAAACTCTATACGCAGGGTGTCCCACGTGGAGTGAACTACCTCAATCAAGGCAGGCTCTTCTTATGCCTCTAAGAGTTTCCTCTCCCAAAACATGCAGTTTTGCCCGAAGAACTCTGCTTTAGTTGCCGGTGGAACACAAGCAGCTTTTCTCTCACAGTGTACCCAAAGGGCGTTTGCACGAAAGAACTTCTATGCTCAAGGTGGCCCGCATGCAGTAAAATGCCTAAACCAAGGCAGGCTCTAGAGAGGGCTCTAAGCATTTCCTCTCCCAAAACATGGCATTTATACCCAAAGAACTCTGCTTTAGTTGCAGGTGGAACACAAGCAGCATTTCTGCCACTGTGTACTCTTTGGGCTCTTCCACGAATGAACTTCTATATGCAGGGTTTTGCTCGTGGAGCGAACTGCCTCAACCAAGGCAGGCTGTACTGAGTACTGTAAGCATTTCCTCTCCCAAAATATGCAGTTTGAACGGAAGAACTCTGCTTTAGTTGCAGGCGGAACACAAGCAGGTTTTCTCCCAGTGTGTACACAATGGTCCTTTCCACAAATGAATTTCTATACGCAGGGTGTCCCGCGTGGAGTGAACTACCTCAACCAAGGCAGGCTCTACTTATGCCTCTAAGAGTTTCCTCTCCCAAAACACGCAGTTTTACCCAAAGAACTCTGCCTTAATTGCAGGTGGAACACAAGCTGCATTTCTCCCACACTGTACACAAAGGGCCCTTCCCTGAATGAACTTCTATATGCAGGGTGTCCCGCGTGCAGCGAACTGCCTCAAGCAAGGCAGGCTCTAATAAGCACTGTAAGCATTTCCTCTCCCAAAACACGCAGTTTTACCCGAAGAACTCTGCTTTAGTTGCCGGTGGAACACAAGCAGCTTTTCTCCCACAGTGTACCCAAAGGGCCTTTGACAGAAAGAACCCCTATGCTCAAGGTGTCCCGCGTGGAGTGAAATGCCTGAACCAAGGCAGGCTCTAGTGAGGCCTGTAAGCATTTCCTCTCACAAAACTCGGCAGTTTTACCCAAAGAACTCTGCTTTAGTACCAGGTGTATCACAAGCAGCGTTTCTCAATCAGTGCACACAATGGCCATTTCCCGAATGAACTTGTTTTATACGCAGGGTGTCCCGCATGCAGCGAACAGCCTCAACCATGGCAGGCTCTACTGTGGTCCCTAAGGCTTTCCTCTCTGAAAACACGGCACTTTTACCCAAAGAACTCTGCCTTAATTGCAGGTGGAACACAAGCTGCATTTCTCCCACACTGTACACAAAGGGCCCTTCCCTGAATGAACTTCTATATGCAGGGTGTCCCGCGTGCAGCGAACTGCCTCAAGCAAGGCAGACTCTAGTGAGGACTGTAAGCATTTCCTCTGCCAGAACACGCAGTTTTACCCGAAGATCTCTGCTTTAGTTTCAGGTGGAACACAAGCAGCTTTTCTCCCACAGTGTACCCAAAGGGCCTTTGCCCGAAAGAACTTCCTTGCTCAAGTTGTCCCGCGTGGAGTGAAATGCCTAAACCAAGGCAGGCTCTAGTGAGGCCTCTAAGCATTTCCTCTCCCAAAACACGCACTTTTACCCAAAGAACTCTGCTTTAGTTGCAGGTGGAACACAAGCAGCCTTTCTGCCACTGTGTACTTTTTGGGCTCTTCCACGAATGAACTTCTATATGCAGGGTTTCCCACGTGGAGCGAACTGCCTCAACCAAGGCAGGCTGTAGTGAGGACTGTAAGCATTTCCTCTCCCAAAACGCTCAGTTTTAACAGAAGAATTCTGCTTTAGTTGCAGTTGGAACACAAGCAAGTTTTCTCCCAGAGTGTACACAATGGTCCTTTCCCCAAGTGAACTTCTATATGCAGGGTGTCCTGCGTGGTGTAAACTACCTCCAGCAAGGAGACTCTACTTATGCCTCTAAGCGTTTCCTCTCCCAAAACACGCAGTTTTGCCCGAAGAACTCTGCTTTAGTTGCCGGTGGAACACAAGCAGCATTTCTGCCACTTTGTACTCCTTGGGCTCTTCCACGAATGAACTTCTATATGCAGGGTTTCTCTCGTGGAGCGAACTGCCTCAACCAAGGCAGGCTCTACTGAGTACTGTAAGCATTTCCTCTCCCAAAATATGCAGTTTGAACGGAAGAACTCTGCTTTGGTTGCAGGTGGAACACAAGCAGGTTTTCTCCCAGAGTGTACACAAGGGTCCTTTCCCCAGATGAATTTCTATACGCAGGGTGTCCCGCGTGGAGTGAACTACCACAACCAAGGCAGGCTCTACTTATACCTCTAAGCGTTTCCTCTCCCAAAACACACAGTTTTATCCGAAGAAATCTGCTTTAGTTGCAGGTGGATCACAAGCAGCTTTTCTCCCACAGTGTACACAGTGGCCTTTGCCTGAAAGAACTTCTATACTCAAGGTGTACCACGTGGAGTGAAATGCCTAAACCAAGGCAGGCTCTAGTGAGGCCTCTAAGAATTTCCTCTCCCAAAACACGGCACTTTTACCCAAAGAACTCTGCTTTAGTTGCAGGTGGAACCCAAGCAGCATTTCTGCCACTGTGTACTCTTTGGGCTCTTCCACGAATGAACCTCTATATGCAGGGTTTCCCACGTGGAGAGAACTGCCTTTACCAAGGCAGGCTGCAGTAAGGACTGTAAGCATTTCCTCTCCCAAAACACGCAGTTTTAATGGAAGAGCTCTGCTTTAGTTGCAGTTGGAACACAAGCACCTTTTATCCCTGGGTGTACACAATGCTCCATTCCCCAAATGAAACTCTATACGCAGGGTGTCCCACGTGGAGTGAACTACCTCAATCAAGGCAGGCTCTTCTTATGCCTCTAAGAGTTTCCTCTCCCAAAACATGCAGTTTTGCCCGAAGAACTCTGCTTTAGTTGCCGGTGGAACACATGCAGCTTTTCTCTCACAGTGTACCCAAAGGGCCTTTGCACGAAAGAACTTCTATGCTCAAGGTGGCCCGCATGCAGTAAAATGCCTAAACCAAGGCAGGCTCTAGAGAGGGCTCTAAGCATTTCCTCTCCCAAAACATGGCATTTATACCCAAAGAACTCTGCTTTAGTTGCAGGTGGAAAACAAGCAGCATTTCTGCCACTGTGTACTCTTTGGGCTCTTCCACGAATGAACTTCTATATGCAGGGTTTTGCTCGTGGAGCGAACTGCCTCAACCAAGGCAGGCTGTACTGAGTACTGTAAGCATTTCCTCTCCCAAAATATGCAGTTTGAACGGAAGAACTCTGCTTTAGTTGCAGGCGGAACACAAGCAGGTTTTCTCCCAGTGTGTACACAATGGTCCTTTCCACAAATGAATTTCTATACGCAGGGTGTCCCGCGTGGAGTGAACTACCTCAACCAAGGCAGGCTCTACTTATGCCTCTAAGAGTTTCCTCTCCCAAAACACGCAGTTTTACCCAAAGAACTCTGCCTTAATTGCAGGTGGAACACAAGCTGCATTTCTCCCACACTGTACACAAAGGGCCCTTCCCTGAATGAACTTCTATATGCAGGGTGTCCCGCGTGCAGCGAACTGCCTCAAGCAAGGCAGGCTCTAATAAGCACTGTAAGCATTTCCTCTCCCAAAACACGCAGTTTTACCCGAAGAACTATGCTTTAGTTGCCGGTGGAACACAAGCAGCTTTTCTCCCACAGTGTACCCAAAGGGCCTTTGCCCAAAAGAACCCCTATGCTCAAGGTGTCCCGCGTGGAGTGAAATGCCTGAACCAAGGCAGGCTCTAGTGAGGCCTGTAAGCATTTCCTCTCACAAAACTCGGCAGTTTTACCCAAAGAACTCTGCTTTAGTACCAGGTGTATCACAAGCAGCGTTTCTCAATCAGTGCACACAATGGCCATTTCCCGAATGAACTTGTTTTATACGCAGGGTGTCCCGCATGCAGCGAACAGCCTCAACCATGGCAGGCTCTACTGTGGTCCCTAAGGCTTTCCTCTCTGAAAACACGGCACTTTTACCCAAAGAACTCTGCCTTAATTGCAGGTGGAACACAAGCTGCATTTCTCCCACACTGTACACAAAGGGCCCTTCCCTGAATGAACTTCTATATGCAGGGTGTCCCGCGTGCAGCGAACTGCCTCAAGCAAGGCAGACTCTAGTGAGGACTGTAAGCATTTCCTCTGCCAGAACACGCAGTTTTACCCGAAGATCTCTGCTTTAGTTTCAGGTGGAACACAAGCAGCTTTTCTCCCACAGTGTACCCAAAGGGCCTTTGCCCGAAAGAACTTCCTTGCTCAAGTTGTCCCGCGTGGAGTGAAATGCCTAAACCAAGGCATGCTCTAGTGAGGCCTCTAAGCATTTCCTCTCCCAAAACACGGCACTTTTACCCAAAGAACTCTGCTTTAGTTGCAGGTGGAACACAAGCAGCCTTTCTGCCACTGTGTACTTTTTGGGCTCTTCCACGAATGAACTTCTATATGCAGGGTTTCCCACGTGGAGCGAACTGCCTCAACCAAGGCAGGCTGTAGTGAGGACTGTAAGCATTTCCTCTCCCAAAACGCTCAGTTTTAACAGAAGAACTCTGCTTTAGTTGCAGGTGGAACACAAGCAGGTTTTCTCCCAGAGTGTACACAATGGTCCTTTCCCCAAGTGAACTTCTATATGCAGGGTGTCCTGCGTGGTGTAAACTACCTCCAGCAAGGAGACTCTACTTATGCCTCTAAGCGTTTCCTCTCCCAAAACACGCAGTTTTGCCCGAAGAACTCTGCTTTAGTTGCCGGTGGAACACAAGCAGCATTTCTGCCACTTTGTACTCCTTGGGCTCTTCCACGAATGAACTTCTATATGCAGGGTTTCTCTCGTGGAGCGAACTGCCTCAACCAAGGCAGGCTCTACTGAGTACTGTAAGCATTTCCTCTCCCAAAATATGCAGTTTGAACGGAAGAACTCTGCTTTGGTTGCAGGTGGAACACAAGCAGGTTTTCTCCCCGAGTGTACACAAGGGTCCTTTCCCCAGATGAATTTCTATACGCAGGATGTCCCGCGTGGAGTGAACTACCTCAACCAAGGCAGGCTCTGCTTATGCCTCTAAGAGTTTCCTCTCCCAAAACACGCAGTTTTACCCAAAGAACTCTGCCTTAATTGCAGGTGGAACACAAGCTGCATTTCTCCCACACTGTACACAAAGGGCCCTTCCCTGAAAGAACTTCTATATGCAGGGTGTCCCGCGTGCAGCGAACTGCCTCAAGCAAGGCAGGCTCTAATAAGCACTGTAAGCATTTCCTCTCCCAAAACGCTCAGGTTTAACAGAAGAACTGTGCTTTAGTTGCCGGTGGAACACAAGCAGCTTTTCTCCCACAGTGTACCCAAAGGGCCTTTGAGAGAAAGAACCCCTATGCTCAAGGTGTCCCGCGTGGAGTGAAATGCCTGAACCAAGGCAGGCTCTAGTGAGGCCTGTAAGCATTTCCTCTCACAAAACTCGGCAGTTTTACCCAAAGAACTCTGCTTTAGTACCAGGTGTATCACAAGCAGCGTTTCTCAATCAGTGCACACAATGGCCATTTCCCGAATGAACTTGTTTTATACGCAGGGTGTCCCGCATGCAGCGAACAGCCTCAACCATGGCAGGCTCTACTGTGGTCCCTAAGGCTTTCCTCTCTGAAAACACGGCACTTTTACCCAAAGAACTCTGCCTTAATTGCAGGTGGAACACAAGCTGCATTTCTCCCACACTGTACACAAAGGGCCCTTCCCTGAATGAACTTCTATATGCAGGGTGTCCCGCGTGCAGCGAACTGCCTCAAGCAAGGCAGACTCTAGTGAGGACTGTAAGCATTTCCTCTGCCAGAACACGCAGTTTTACCCGAAGATCTCTGCTTTAGTTTCAGGTGGAACACAAGCAGCTTTTCTCCCACAGTGTACCCAAAGGGCCTTTGCCCGAAAGAACTTCCTTGCTCAAGTTGTCCCGCGTGGAGTGAAATGCCTAAACCAAGGCAGGCTCTAGTGAGGCCTCTAAGCATTTCCTCTCCCAAAACACGCACTTTTACCCAAAGAACTCTGCTTTAGTTGCAGGTGGAACACAAGCAGCCTTTCTGCCACTGTGTACTTTTTGGGCTCTTCCACGAATGAACTTCTATATGCAGGGTTTCCCACGTGGAGCGAACTGCCTCAACCAAGGCAGGCTGTAGTGAGGACTGTAAGCATTTCCTCTCCCAAAACGCTCAGTTTTAACAGAAGAATTCTGCTTTAGTTGCAGGTGGAACACAAGCAAGTTTTCTCCCAGAGTGTACACAATGGTCCTTTCCCCAAGTGAACTTCTATATGCAGGGTGTCCTGCGTGGTGTAAACTACCTCCAGCAAGGAGACTCTACTTATGCCTCTAAGCGTTTCCTCTCCCAAAACACGCAGTTTTGCCCGAAGAACTCTGCTTTAGTTGCCGGTGGAACACAAGCAGCATTTCTGCCACTTTGTACTCCTTGGGCTCTTCCACGAATGAACTTCTATATGCAGGGTTTCTCTCGTGGAGCGAACTGCCTCAACCAAAGCAGGCTCTACTGAGTACTGTAAGCATTTCCTCTCCCAAAATATGCAGTTTGAATGGAAGAACTCTGCTTTGGTTGCAGGTGGAACACAAGCAGGTTTTCTCCCAGAGTGTACACAAGGGTCCTTTCCCCAGATGAATTTCTATACGCAGGGTGTCCCGCGTGGAGTGAACTACCACAACCAAGGCAGGCTCTACTTATACCTCTAAGCCTTTCCTCTCCCAAAACACGCAGTTTTATCGAAGAACTCTGCTTTAGTTGCAGGTGGAACACAAGCAGCTTTTCTCCCACAGTGTACACAGTGGCCTTTGCCTGAAAGAACTATACTCAAGGTGTACCACGTGGAGTGAAATGCCAAAACCAAGGCATGCTCTAGTGAGGCCTCTAAGAATTTCCTCTCCCAAAACACGGCACTTTTACCCAAAGAACTCTCCTTTAGTTGCAGGTGGAACACAAGCAGCTTTTCTCCCACAGTGTACACAGTGGCCTTTGCCTAAAAGAACTATACTCATGGTGTACCACGTGGAGTGAAATGCCAAAACCAAGGCATGCTCTAGTGAGGCATCTAAGAATTTCCCCTCGCAAAACACCGCAGTTTTACCCAAAGAACTCTGCTTTAGTTCCACGTGTAACACAAGCAGCATTTCTCCATCAGTGCACACAATGGGCACTTCCGTGAAAGAACTTGTTCTATACGCAGGGTGTCCCGCGTGGAGCGAACAGTGTCAACCATGGCAGGCTCTACTGTGGTCTCTAAGGATTTCCTCTCTGAAAACACGGTACTTGTACCCGTAGAACTCTGCCATAATTGCACTTGGAACACAAGCTGCCTTTCTCCCACACTGTACACAAAGTTTCCTTCCCTGAATGAACTTCAATATGCAAGGTGTCCCGCATGGAGTGAGCTGCCTCAACCAAGGCAGGCTCTAGTAAGGGCTCTAAGCATTTCCTCTTCCAAAACACTCAGTTTTAACGGAAGAACTCTGCTTTAGTTGCAGGTGGAACACAAGCAATTTTTCTCCCACAGTGTACACAATGGGCACTTCCCCTAATAAACTTGCAGTATAAGAATGGTGTCCCGTGTGGAGCGAACTGCCTCTCCCATGGCAGGCTCTACTGTGGTCACTAAGGCTTTCCTCTCTGAAAACGCGGCACTTTTACCCAAAGAACTCTGCCTTAATTGCAGGTGGAACACAAGCAGCATTTCTCCCACACTGTACAAAAAGGGCCTTTCCCCGAATGAACTTCTATATGCAGGGTGTCCAGCGTGCAGCGAACTGCCTCAAGCTAGGCAGGCTCTAGTAAGGACTGTAAGCATTTCCTCTCCAAAACACGCAGTTTTACCCGAAGAAGTCTGCTTTAGTTGCGGGTGGAACACAAGCAGCTTTTCTGCCACTGTGTACTCCTTGGGCTCTTCCACGAATGAACTTCTATATGCAGGGTTTCTCTTGTGGAGCGAACTGCCTCAACCAAGGCAGTCTGTACTGAGTACTTTAAGCATTTCCTCTCCCAAAATATGCAGTTTGAACGGAAGAACTCTGCTTTAGTTGCAGGCGGAACACAAGCAGGTTTTCTCCCAGAGTGTACACAATGGTCCTTTCCCCAAATGAATTTCTATACGCAGGGTGCCCAGCTTGGAGTGAACTACCTCAACCAAGGCAGGCTCTACTTATGCCTCTAAGAGTTTCCTCTCTCAAAACACGCAGTTTTCCCCAAAGAACTCTGCCTTAATTGCAGGTGGAACACAAGCCGCATTTCTCCCACACTGTACACAAAGGGCCCTTCCCTGAATGAACTTCTATATGCAGGGTGTCCCGCGTGCAGCGAACTGCCTCAAGCAAGGCAGAGTCTAGTGAGGACTGTAAGCATTTCCTCTCCCAGAACACGCAGTTTTACCCGAAGATCTCTGCTTTAGTTGCGGGTGGAACACAAGGAGCTTTTCTGCCACTGTGTACTCGTTGGGCTCTTCCACGAATGAACTTCTATAAGCTGGGTTTCCCACGTGGAGCGAACTGCCTCAACCAAGGCAGGCTGTACTGAGTACTGTATGCATTTCCTCCCCCAAAATATGCAGTTTGAACGGAAGAACTCTGCTTTAGTTGCAGGTGGAACACAAGCAGGTTTTCTCCCAGTGTGTACACAATGGTCCTTTCCCCAAATGAATTTCTATACGCAGGGTGTCCCGCGTGGAGTGAACTACCTCAACCAAGGCAGGCTCTACTTATGCCTCTAAGAGTTTCCTCTCCCAAAACACGCAGTTTTACCCAAAGAACTCTGCCTTAATTGCAGGTGGAACACAAGCTGCATTTCTCCCACACTGTACACAAAGGGCCCTTCCCTGAATGAACTTCTATATGCAGGGTGTCCCGCGTGCAGCGAACTGCCTCAAGCAAGGCAGGCTCTAATAAGCACTGTAAGCATTTCCTCTCCCAAAACACGCAGTTTTACCCGAAGAACTCTGCTTTAGTTGCCAGTGGAACACAAGCAGCTTTTCTCCCACAGTGTACCCAAAGGGCCTTTGACAGAAAGAACCCCTATGCTCAAGGTGTCCCGCGTGGAGTGAAATGCCTGAACCAAGGCAGGCTCTAGTGAGGCCTGTAAGCATTTCCTCTCACAAAACTCGGCAGTTTTACCCAAAGAACTCTGCTTTAGTACCAGGTGAATCACAAGCAGCGTTTCTCAATCAGTGCACACAATGGACATTTCCCGAATGAACTTGTTTTATACGCAGGGTGTCCCGCATGCAGCGAACAGCCTCAACCATGGCAGGCTCTACTGTGGTCCCTAAGGCTTTCCTCTCTGAAAACACGGCACTTTTACCCAAAGAACTCTGCCTTAATTGCAGGTGGAACACAAGCTGCATTTCTCCCACACTGTACACAAAGGGCCCTTCCCTGAATGAACTTCTATATGCAGGGTGTCCCGCGTGCAGCGAACTGCCTCAAGCAAGGCAGACTCTAGTGAGGACTGTAAGCATTTCCTCTGCCAGAACACGCAGTTTTACCCGAAGATCTCTGCTTTAGTTTCAGGTGGAACACAAGCAGCTTTTCTCCCACAGTGTACCCAAAGGGCCTTTGCCCGAAAGAACTTCCTTGCTCAAGTTGTCCCGCGTGGAGTGAAATGCCTAAACCAAGGCAGGCTCTAGTGAGGCCTCTAAGCATTTCCTCTCCCAAAACACGCACTTTTACCCAAAGAACTCTGCTTTAGTTGCAGGTGGAACACAAGCAGCCTTTCTGCCACTGTGTACTTTTTGGGCTCTTCCACGAATGAACTTCTATATGCAGGGTTTCCCACGTGGAGCGAACTGCCTCAACCAAGGCAGGCTGTAGTGAGGACTGTAAGCATTTCCTCTCCCAAAACGCTCAGTTTTAACACAAGAATTCTGCTTTAGTTGCAGGTGGAACACAAGCAAGTTTTCTCCCAGAGTGTACACAATGGTCCTTTCCCCAAGTGAACTTCTATATGCAGGGTGTCCTGCGTGGTGTAAACTACCTCCAGCAAGGAGACTCTACTTATGCCTCTAAGCGTTTCCTCTCCCAAAACACGCAGTTTTGCCCGAAGAACTCTGCTTTAGTTGCCGGTGGAACACAAGCAGCATTTCTGCCACTTTGTACTCCTTGGGCTCTTCCACGAATGAACTTCTATATGCAGGGTTTCTCTCGTGGAGCGAACTGCCTCAACCAAGGCAGGCTCTACTGAGTACTGTAAGCATTTCCTCTCCCAAAATATGCAGTTTGAACGGAAGAACTCTGCTTTGGTTGCAGGTGGAACACAAGCAGGTTTTCTCCCAGAGTGTACACAAGGGTCCTTTCCCCAGATGAATTTCTATACGCAGGGTGTCCCGCGTGGAGTGAACTACCACAACCAAGGCAGGCTCTACTTATACCTCTAAGCGTTTCGTCTCCGAAAACACACAGTTTTATCCGAAGAAATCTGCTTTAGTTGCAGGTGGATCACAAGCAGCTTTTCTCCCACAGTGTACACAGTGGCCTTTGCCTGGAAGAACTTCTATACTCAAGGTGTACCACGTGGAGTGAAATGCCTAAACCAAGGCAGGCTCTAGTGAGGCCTCTAAGAATTTCCTCTCCCAAAACACGGCACTTTTACCCAAAGAACTCTGCTTTAGTTGCAGGTGGAACCCAAGCAGCATTTCTGCCACTGTGTACTCTTTGGGCTCTTCCACGAATGAACCTCTATATGCAGGGTTTCCCACGTGGAGAGAACTGCCTTTACCAAGGCAGGCTGCAGTAAGGACTGTAAGCATTTCCTCTCCCAAAACACGCAGTTTTAATGGAAGAGCTCTGCTTTAGTTGCAGTTGGAACACAAGCACCTTTTATCCCTGGGTGTACACAATGCTCCATTCCCCAAATGAAACTCTATACGCAGGGAGTCCCACGTGGAGTGAACTACCTCAATCAAGGCAGGCTCTTTTTATGCCTCTAAGAGTTTCCTCTCCCAAAACATGCAGTTTTGCCCGAAGAACTCTGCTTCAGTTGCCGGTGGAACACAAGCAGCTTTTCTCTCACAGTGTACCCAAAGGGCCTTTGCACGAAAGAACTTCTATGCTCAAGGTGGCCCGCATGCAGTAAAATGCCTAAACCAAGGCAGGCTCTAGAGAGGGCTCTAAGCATTTCCTCTCCCAAAACATGGCACTTATACCCAAAGAACTCTGCTTTAGTTGCAGGTGGAACACAAGCAGCATTTCTGCCACTGTGTACTCTTTGGGCTCTTCCACGAATGAACTTGTATATGCAGGGTTTTGCTCGTGGAGCGAACTGCCTCAACCAAGGCCGGCTGTACTGAGTACTGTAAGCATTTCCTCTCCCAAAATATGCAGTTTGAACGGAAGAACTCTGCTTTAGTTGCAGGCGGAACACAAGCAGGTTTTCTCCCAGAGTGTACACAATGGTCCTTTCCCCAAATGAAACTCTATACGCAGGGTGTCCCGCGTGGAGTGAACTACCTCAACCAAGGCAGGCTCTACTTATGCCTCTAAGAGTTTCCTCTCCCAAAACACGCAGTTTTACCCAAAGAACTCTGCCTTAATTGCAGGTGGAAGACAAGCTGCATTTCTCCCACACTGTACACAAAGGGCCCTTCCCTGAATGAACTTGTATATGCAGGGTGTCCCGCGTGCAGCGAACTGCCTCAAGCAAGGCAGACTCTAGTAAGGACTGTAAGCATTTCCTCTGCCAGAACACGCAGTTTTACCCGAAGATCTCTGCTTTAGTTGCAGGTGGAAGACAAGCAGCTTTTCTCCCACAGTGTACCCAAAGGGCCTTTGCCCGAAAGAACTTCTATGCTCAAGGTGTCCCGCGTGGAGTGAAATGCTTAAACCAAGGCAGGCTCTAGTGAGGCCTCTAAGCATTTCCTCTCCCAAAACACGGCACTTTTACCCAAAGAACTCTGCTTTAGTTGCAGGTGGAACACAAGCAGCATTTCTGCCACTGTGTACTCTTTGGGCTCTTCCACGAATGAACTTCTATATGCTGGGTTTCCCACGTGGAGCGATCTGCCTCAACCAAGGCAGGCTGTAGTGAGGACTGTAAGCATTTCCTCTCCCAAAACGCGCAGTTTTAACAGAAGAACTCTGCTTTAGTTGCAGGTGGAACACAAGCAAGTTTTCTCCCAGAGTGTACACAATGGTCCTTTCTCCAAGTGAACTTCTATATGCAGGGTGTCCTGCGTGGAGTGAACTACCTCCAGCAAGGCAGACTCTACTTATGCCTCTAAGCCTTTCCTCTCCCAAAACACGCAGTTTTATCGAAGAACTCTGCTTTAGTTGCAGGTGGAACACAAGCAGCTTTTCTCCCACAGTGTACACAGTGGCCTTTGCCTAAAAGAACTATACTCAAGGTGTACCACGTGGAGTGAAATGCCAAAACCAAGGCATGCTCTAGTGAGGCATCTAAGAATTTCCCCTCGCAAAACACCGCAGTTTTACCCAAAGAACCCTGCGTTAGTTCCACGTGTAACACAAGCAGCATTTCTCCATCAGTGCACACAATGGGCACTTCCGTGAAAGAACTTGTTCTATACGCAGGGTGTCCCGCGTGGAGCGAACAGTGTCAACCATGGCAGGCTCTACTGTGGTCTCTAAGGATTTCCTCTCTGAAAACACGGTACTTGTACCCGTAGAACTCTGCCATAATTGCACTTGGAACACAAGCTGCCTTTCTCCCACACTGTACACAAAGTGTCCTTCCCTGAATGAACTTCAATATGCAAGGTGTCCCGCATGGAGTGAGCTGCCTCAACCAAGGCAGGCTCTAGTAAGGGCTCTAAGCATTTCCTCTTCCAAAACACTCAGTTTTAACGGAAGAACTCTGCTTTAGTTGCAGGTGGAACACAAGCAATTTTTCTCCCACAGTGTACACAATGGGCACTTCCCCTAATAAACTTGCAGTATAAGAATGGTGTCCCGTGTGGAGCGAACTGCCTCACCCATGGCAGGCTCTACTGTGGTCACTAAGGCTTTCCTCTCTGAAAACGCGGCACTTTTACCCAAAGAACTCTGCCTTAATTGCAGGTGGAACACAAGCAGCATTTCTCCCACACTGTACAAAAAGGGCCTTTCCCCGAATGAACTTCTATATGCAGGGTGTCCAGCGTGCAGCGAACTGCCTCAAGCAAGGCAGGCTCTAGTAAGGACTGTAAGCATTTCCTCTCCAAAACACGCAGTTTTACCCGAAGAAGTCTGCTTTAGTTGCGGGTGGAACACAAGCAGCTTTTCTGCCACTGTGTACTCCTTGGGCTCTTCCACGAATGAACTTCTATATGCAGGGTTTCTCTTGTGGAGCGAACTGCCTCAACCAAGGCAGGCTGTACTGAGTACTTTAAGCATTTCCTCTCCCAAAATATGCAGTTTGAACGGAAGAACTCTGCTTTAGTTGCAGGCGGAACACAAGCAGGTTTTCTCCCAGAGTGTACACAATGGTCCTTTCCCCAAATGAATTTCTATACGCAGGGTGTCCTGCTTGGAGTGAACTACCTCAACCAAGGCAAGCTCTACTTATGCCTCTAAGAGTTTCCTCTCCCAAAACACGCAGTTTTCCCCAAAGAACTCTGCCTTAATTGCAGGTGGAACACAAGCCGCATTTCTCCCACACTGTACACAAAGGGCCCTTCCCTGAATGAACTTCTATATGCAGGGTGTCCCGCGTGCAGCGAACTGCCTCAAGCAAGGCAGAGTCTAGTGAGGACTGTAAGCATTTCCTCTCCCAGAACACGCAGTTTTACCCGAAGATCTCTGCTTTAGTTGCAGGTGGAACACAAGCAGCTTTTCTCCCACAGTGTACCCAAAGGGCCTTTCCCGAAAGAACTTCCTTGCTCAAGGTGTCCCGCGTGGAGTGAAATGCCTAAACCAAGGCAGGATCTAGTGAGGCCTCTAAGCATTTCCTCTCCCATAACACGGCACTTTTACCCAAAGAACTCTGCTTTAGTTGCAGGTGGAACACAAGCAGCCTTTCTGCCTCTGTGTACTTTTTGGGCTCTTCCACGAATGAACTTCTATATGCAGGGTTTCCCACGTGGAGCGAACTGCCTCAACCAAGGCAGGCCGTAGTGAGGACTGTAAACATTTCCTCTCCCCAAACGCTCAGTTTTACAGAAGAACTCTGCTTTAGTTGCAGGTGGAACACAAGCAAGTTTTCTCCCAGAGTGTACACAATGTTTCTTTCCCCAAGTGAACTTCTATATGCAGGGTGTCCTGCGTGGAGTGAACTACCTCCAGCAAGGAGACTCTACTTATGCCTCTAAGCGTTTCCTCTCCCAAAACACGCAGTTGGCCCGAAGAACTCTGCTTTAGTTGCCGGTGGAACACAAGCAGCATTTCTGCCACCTTGTACTCCTTGGGCTCTTCCACGAATGAACTTCTATATGCAGGGTTTCTCTC
This sequence comes from Mesoplodon bidens, assembly GCF_964165515.1. NCBI lineage: Eukaryota > Metazoa > Chordata > Mammalia > Artiodactyla > Ziphiidae > Mesoplodon > Mesoplodon bidens. Next base: position 299,594 of record NW_027671593.1, on the reverse strand, counting down.
GTGGAGCGAACTGCCTCAACCAAGGCAGGCTGTACTGAGTACTGTAAGCATTTCCTCTCCCAAAATATGCAGTTTGAACGGAAGAACTCTGCTTTGGTTGCAGGAGGAACACAAGCTGGTTTTCTCCCAGAGTGTACACAAGGGTCCTTTCCCCAGATGAATTTCTATACGCAGGGTGTCCCGCGTGGAGTGAACTACCTCAACCAAGGCAGGCTCTACTTATACCTCTAAGCGTTTCGTCTCCGAAAACACACAGTTTTATCCGAAGAAATCGCTTTAGTTGCAGGTGGAACACAAGCAGCTTTTCTCCCACAGTGTACACAGTGGCCTTTGCCTGAAAGAACTTCTATACTCAAGGTGTACCACGTGGAGTGAAATGCCTAAACCAAGGCAGGCTCTAGTGAGGCCTCTAAGAATTTCCTCTCCCAAAACACGGCACTTTTACCCAAAGAACTCTGCTTTAGTTGCAGGTGGAACACAAGCAGCATTTCTGCAACTGTGTACTCTTTGGGCTCTTCCACGAATGAACCTCTATATGCAGGGTTTCCCTCGTGGAGAGAACTGCCTTTACCAAGGCAGGCTGCAGTAAGGACTGTTAGCATTTCCTCTCCCAAAACACGCAGTTTTAATGGAAGAGCTCTGCTTTAGTTGCAGTTGGAACACAAGCACCTTTTATCCCTGGGTGTACACAATGCTCCATTCCCAAAATGAAACTCTAAACGCAGGGTGTCCCACGTGGAGTGAACTACCTCAATCAAGGCAGGCTCTTCTTATGCCTCTAAGAGTTTCCTCTCCCAAAACATGCAGTTTTGCCCGAAGAACTCTGCTTTAGTTGCCGGTGGAACACAAGCAGCTTTTCTCTCACAGTGTACCCAAAGGTCCTTTGCCCGAAAGAACTTCTATGCTCAAGGTGGCCCGCATGCAGTAAAATGCCTAAACCAAGGCAGGCTCTAGAGAGGGCTCTAAGCATTTCCTCTACCAAAACATGGCATTTATACCCAAAGAACTCTGCTTTAGTTGCAGGTGGAACACAAGCAGCATTTCTGCCACTGTGTACTCTTTGGGCTCTTCCACGAATGAACTTCTATATGCAGGGTTTTGCTCGTGGAGCGAACTGCCTCAACCAAGGCAGGCTGTACTGAGTACTGTAAGCATTTCCTCTCCCAAAATATGCAGTTTGAACGGAAGAACTCTGCTTTAGTTGCAGGTGGAACACAAGCAGGTTTTCTCCCAGAGTGTACACAATGGTCCTTTCCCCAAATGAAATTCTATACGCAGGGTGTCCCGCGTGGAGTGAACTACCTCAACCAAGGCAGGCTCTACTTATGCCTCTAAGAGTTTCCACTCCCAAAACACGCAGTTTTACCCAAAGAACTCTGCCTAAATTGCAGGTGGAACACAAGCTGCATTTCTCCCACACTGTACACAAAGGGCCCTTCCCTGAAAGAACTTCTATATGCAGGGTGTCCCGCGTGCAGCGAACTGCCTCAAGCATGGCAGGCTGTAGTGAGGACTGTAAGCATTTCCTCTGCCAGAACACGCAGTTTTACCCGAAGATCTCTGCTTTAGTTGCAGGTGGAAGACAAGCAGCTTTTCTCCCACAGTGTACACAGTGGCATTTGCCTGAAAGAACTTCTATACTCAAGGTGAACTACGTGGAGTGAAATGCCTAAACCAAGGCATGCTCTAGTGAGGCCTCTAAGAATTTCCTCTCCCAAAACACCGCAGTTTTACCCAAGGAACTCTGCTTTAGTTCCACGTGTCACACAAGCAGCATTTCTCCATCAGTGCACACAATGGGCACTTCCCCGAAAGAACTTGCTCTATACGCAGGGTGTCCCGCGTGGAGCGAACAGTGTCAACCATGGCAGGCTCTACTGTGGTCTCTAAGGATTTCCTCTCTGAAAACACGGCACTTTTACCCAAAGAACTCTGCTTTAGTTGCAGGTGGAACACAAGCAGCATTTCTGCCACTGTGTACTCTTTGGGCTCTTCCACGAATGAACTTCTATATGCAGGGTTTCCCACGTGGAGCGAACTGCCTCAACCAAGGCAGGCTGTAGTGAGGACTGTAAGCATTTCCTCTCCCAAAACGCGCAGTTTTAACAGAAGAACTCTGCTTTAGTGGCAGGTGGAACACAAGCAAGTTTTCTCCCAGAGTGTACACAATGGTCCTTTCCCCAAGTGAACTTCTAAATGCAGGGTGTCCTGCGTGGAGTGAACTTCCTCCAGCAAGGCAGACTCTATTTATGCCTCTAAGCGTTTCCTCTCCCAAAACACGCAGTTTTCCCCGAAAAACTCTGCTTTAGTTGCCGGTGGAACACAAGCAGCTTTTCTCTCACAGTGTACCGAAAGGGCCTTTGCCCAAAAGAACTTCTATGCTCAAGGTGGCCCGCATGCAGTGAAATGCCAAAACCAAGGCAGGCTCTAGAGAGGGCTCTAAGCATCTCCTCTCCCAAAACACGGCAGTTTTACCCAAAGAACTCTGCTTTAGTTCCAGGTGGAACACAAGCAGCATTTCTGCCACTGTGTACTCCTTGGGCTCTTCCACGAATGAACTTCTATATGCAGGGTTTCCCTCGTGGAGCGAACTGCCTCAACCAAGGCAGGCTGTACTGAGTACTGTAAGCATTTCCTCTCCCAAAATATGCAGTTTGAGCGGAAGAACTCTACTTTAGTTGCAGGTGGAACACAAGCAGGTTTTCTCCCAGAGTGTACACAATGGTCCTTTCCCCAAATGAATTTCTATACGCAGGGTGTCCCGCGTGGAGTGAACTACCTCAACCAAGGCAGGCTCTACTTATGCGTCTAAGCGTTTCCTCTCCCAAAACACGCAGTTTTACCCAAAGAACTCTGCCTTAATTGCAGGTGGAACACAAGCTGCATTTTACCCACACTGTACACGAAGGGCCCTTCCCTGAATGAACTTCTATATGCAGGGTTTCCCGCGTGCAGCGAACTGCCTCAAGCAAGGCAGACTCTAGTAAGGACTGTAAGCATTTCCTCTGCCTGAACACGCAGTTTTACCCGAAAATCTCTGCTTTAGTTGCAGGTGGAAGACAAGCAGCTTTTCTCTCACAGTGTACCCAAAGGGCCTTTGCCCGAAAGAACTTCTATGCTCAAGGTGTCCCGCGTGGAGTGAAATGCCTAAACCAAGGCAGGCTCTAGTGAGGCCTCAAAGCATTTCCTCTCCCAAAACACGGCACTTTTACCCAAAGAACTCTGCTTTAGTTGCAGGTGGAACACAAGAAGCATTTCTGCCACTGTGTACTCTTTGGGCTCTTCCACGAATGAACTTCTCTATGCAGGGTTTCCCACGTGGAGCGAACTCCCTCAACCAAGGCAGGCTGTAGTGAGGACTGTAAGCATTTCCTCTCCCAAAACGCGCAGTTTTAACAGAAGAACTCTGCTTTAGTTGCAGGAGGAACACAAGCAAGTTTTCTCCCAGAGTGTACACAATGGTCCTTTCCCCAAGTGAACTTCTATACGCAGGGTGTCCCGCGTGGAGTGAACTACCTCAACCAAGGCAGGCTCTACTTATGCCTCTAAGAGTTTCCTCTCCCAAAACACGCAGTTTTACCCAAAGAACTCTGCCTTAACTGCAGGTGGAACACAAGCAGCATTTCTCCCACACTGTACACAAAGGGCCCTTCCCTGAAAGAACTTCTATATGCAGGGTGTCCCGCGGGCAGCGAACTGCCTCAAGCAAGGCAGGCTCTAGTAAGCACTGTAAGCATTTCCTCTCCCAAAACACGCAGTTTTACCCGAAGAACTCTGCTTTAGTTGCCGGTGGAACACAAGCAGCTTTTCTCCCACAGTGTACCCAAAGGGCCTTTGACCGAAAGAACCCCTATGCTCAAGGTGTCCAGCGTGGAGTGAAATGCCTGAATCAAGGCAGGCTCTAGTGAGGCCTGTAAGCATTTCCTCTCACAAAACTCGGCAGTTTTACCCAAAGAACTCTGCTTTAGTACCAGGTGTATCACAAGCAGCGTTTCTCAATCAGTGCACACAATGGGCATTTCCCGAATGAACTTGTTCTATACGCAGGGTGTGCCGTATGGAGCGAACTGCCTCACCCATGGCAGGCTCTACTGTGGTCCCTAAGGCTTTCCTCTCTGAAAACACGGCACTTTTACCCAAAGAACTCTGCCTTAATTGCAGGTGGCATACAAGCTGCATTTCTCCCACACTGTACACAAAGGGCCCTTCCCTGAATGAACTTCTATATGCAGGGTGTCCCGCGTGCAGCGAACTGCCTCAAGCAACGCAGACTCTAGTGAGGACTGTAAGCATTTCCTCTGCCAGAACACGCAGTTTTACCCGAAGATCTCTGCTTTAGTTACAGGTGGAAGACAAGCAGCTTTTCTCCCACAGTGTACCCAAAGGGCCTTTGCCCGAAAGAATTTCTATGCTCAAGGTGTCCCGCGTGGAGTGAAATGCCTAAACCAAGGCAGGCTCTAGTGAGGCCTCTAAGCATTTCCTCTCCCAAAACACGGCACTTTTACCCAAAGAACTCTGCTTTAGTTGCAGGTGGAACACAAGCAGCATTTCTGCCACTGTGTACTCTTTGGGCTCTTCCACGAATGAACTTCTATATGCAGGGTTTCCCACGTGGAGCGAACTGCCTCAACCAAGGCAGGCTGTAGTGAGGACTGTAAGCATTTCCTCTCCCCAAACGCGCAGTTTAACAGAAGAACTCTGCTTTAGTTGCAGGGGGAACACAAGCAAGTTTTCTCCCAGAGTGTACACAATGGTCCTTTCCCCAAGTGAACTTCTATATGCAGGGTGTCCTGCGTGGAGTGAACTACCTCCAGCAAGGCAGACTCTACGTATGCCTCTAAGCGTTTCCTCTCCCAAAACACGCAGTTTTATCCGAAGAACTCTGCTTTAGTTGCAGGTGGAACACAAGCAGCTTTTCTCCCACAGTGTTCACAGTGGCATTTGCCTGAAAGAACTTCTATACTCAAGGTGAACTACGTGGAGTGAAATGCCTAAACCAAGGCATGCTCAAGTGAGGCCTCTAAGAATTTCCTCTCCCAAAACACCGCAGTTTTACCCAAGGAACTCTGCTTTAGTTCCACGTGTCACACAAGCAGCATTTCTCCATCAGTGCACACAATGGGCACTTCCCCGAAAGAACTTGCTCTATACGCAGGGTGTCCCGCGTGGAGCGAACAGTGTCAACCATGGCAGGCTCTACTGTGGTCTCTAAGGATTTCCTCTCTGAAAACACGGCACTTTTACCCAAAGAACTCTGCTTTAGTTGCAGGTGGAACACAAGCAGCCTTTCTGCCACTGTGTACTCTTTGGGCTCTTCCACGAATGAACTACTATATGCAGGGTTTCCCACGTGGAGCGAACTGCCTCAACCAAGGCAGGCTGTAGTGAGGATTGTAAGCATTTCCTCTCCCAAAACGCGCAGTTTTAACAGAAGAACTCTGCTTTAGTGGCAGGTGGAACACAAGCAAGTTTTCTCCCAGAGTGTACACAATGGTCCTTTCCCCAAGTGAACTTCTAAATGCAGGGTGTCCTGCGTGGAGTGAACTACCTCCAGCAAGGCAGACTCTACTTATGCCTCTAAGGGTTTCCTCTCCCAAAACACGCAGTTTTCCCCGAAGAACTCTGCTTTAGTTGCCGGTGGAACACAAGCAGCTTTTCTCTCACAGTGTACCCAAAGGGCCTTTGCCCGAAAGAATTTCTATGCTCAAGGTGGCCCGCATGCAGTGAAATGCCAAAACCAAGGCAGGCTCTAGAGAGGGCTCTAAGCATCTCCTCTCCCAAAACACGGCAGTTTTACCCAAAGAACTCTGCTTTAGTTCCAGGTGGAACACAAGCAGCATTTCTGCCACTGTGTTCTCCTTGGGCTCTTCCACGAATGAACTTCTATATGCAGGGTTTCCCTCGTGGAGCGAACTGCCTCAACCAAGGCAGGCTGTACTGAGTACTGTAAGCATTTCCTCTCCCAAAATATGCAGTTTGAACGGAAGAACTCTACTTTAGTTGCAGTTGGAACACAAGCAGGTTTTCTCCCAGAGTGACACAATGGTCCTTTCCCCAAATGAATTTCTATACGCAGGGTGTCCCGCGTGGAGTGAACTACCTCAACCAAGGCTGGCTCTACTTATACCTCTAAGCGATTCCTCTCCCAAAACACACAGTTTTATCCGAAGAACTCTGCTTTAGTTGCAGGTGGAACACAAGCAGCTTTTCTCCCACAGTGTACACGGTGGCCTTTGCCTGAAAGAACTTCTATACTCAAGGTGTACCACGTGGAGTGAAATGCCTAAACCAAGGCAGGCTCTAGTGACGCCTCTAAACATTTCCTCTCTCAAAACACGGCACTTTTACCCAAAGAACTCTGCTTTAGTTGCAGGTGGAACACAAGCAGCATTTCTGCCACTGTGTACTCTTTGGGCTCTTCCACGAATGAACCTCTATATGCAGGGTTTCCCACGTGGAGAGAACTGCCTTTACCAAGGCAGGCTGTAGTAAGGACTGTAAGCATTTCCTCTCCCAAAACACGCAGTTTTAATGGAAGAGCTCTGCTTTAGTTGCAGTTGGAACACAAGCACCTTTTATCCCTGGGTGTACACAATGCTCCTTTCCCCAAATGAAACTCTATACGCAGGGTGACCCGCGTGGAGTGAACTACCTCAATCAAGGGAGGCTCTTCTTATGCCTCTAAGAGTTTCCTCTCCCAAAACATGCAGTTTTGCCCGAAGAACTCTGCTTTAGTTGACGGTGGAACACAAGCAGCTTTTCTCTCACAGTGTACCCAAAGGGCCTTTGCCCGAAAGAACTTCTATGCTCAATGTGTCCCGCGTGGAGTGAAATGCCTAAACCAAGGCAGGCTCTAGTGAGGCCTCTAAGCAATTCCTCTCCCCAAACACGGCACTTTTACCCAAAGAACTCTGCTTTAGTACCAGGTGTATCACAAGCATCGTTTCTCAATCAGTGCACACAATGGGCATTTCCCGAATGAACTTGTTCTATACGCAGGGGTGCCGTGTGGAGCGAACTGCCTCACCCATGGCAGGCTCTACTGTGGTCCCTAAGGCTTTCCTCTCTGAAAACACGGCACTTTTACCCAAAGAAATCTGCCTTAATTGCAGATGGCATACAAGCTGCATTTCTCCCACACTGTACACAAAGGGCCCTTCCCTGAATGAACTTTTTATGCAGGGAGTCCCGCGTGCAGCGAACTGCCTCAAGCAAGGCAGACTCTAGTGAGGACTCTAAGCATTTCCTCTGCCAGGACACGCAGTTTTACCCGAAGATCACTGCTTTTGTTGCAGGTGGAACACAAGCAAGTTTTCTCCCAGAGTGTACACAATGGTCCTTTCCCCAAGTGAACTTCTAAATGCAGGGTGTCCTGCGTGGAGTGAACTACCTCCAGCAAGGCAGACTCTACTTATGCCTCTAAGCGTTTCCTCTCCCAAAACACGCAGTTTTCCCCGAAGAACTCTGCTTTAGTTGCCGGTGGAACACAAGCAGCTTTTCTCTCACAGTGTACCGAAAGGGCCTTTGCCCGAAAGAACTTCTATGCTCAAGGTGGCCCGCATGCAGTGAAATGCCAAAACCAAGGCAGGCTCTAGAGAGGGCTCTAAGCATCTCCTCTCCCAAAACACGGCAGTTTTACCCAAAGAACTCTGCTTTAGTTCCAGGTGGAACACAAGCAGCATTTCTGCCACTGTGTACTCCTTGGGCTCTTCCACGAATGAACTTCTATATGCAGGGTTTCCCTCGTGGAGCGAACTACCTCAACCAAGGCAGGCTGTACTGAGTACTGTAAGCATTTCCTCTCCCAAAATATGCAGTTTGAGCGGAAGAACTCTACTTTAGTTGCAGGTGGAACACAAGCAGGTTTTCTCCCAGAGTGTACACAATGGTCCTTTCCCCAAATGAATTTCTATACGCAGGGTGTCCCGCGTGGAGTGAACTACCTCAACCAAGGCAGGCTCTACTTATACCTCTAAGCGTTTCCTCTCCCAAAACACACAGTTTTATCCGAAGAAATCTGCTTTAGTTGCAGGTGGATCACAAGCAGCTTTTCTCCCACAGTGTACACAGTGGCCTTTGCCTGAAAGAAATTCTATACTCAAGGTGTACCACGTGGAGTGAAATGCCTAAACCAAGGCAGGCTCTAGTGAGGCCTCTAAGAATTTCCTCTCCCAAAACACGGCACTTTTACCCAAAGAACTCTGCTTTAGTTGCAGGTGGAACCCAAGCAGCATTTCTGCCACTGTGTACTCTTTGGGCTCTTCCACGAATGAACCTCTATATGCAGGGTTTCCCACGTGGAGAGAACTGCCTTTACCAAGGCAGGCTGCAGTAAGGACTGTAAGCATTTCCTCTCCCAAAACACGCAGTTTTAATGGAAGAGCTCTGCTTTAGTTGCAGTTGGAACACAAGCACCTTTTATCCCCGGGTGTACACAATGCTCCATTCCCCAAATGAAACTCTATACGCAGGGTGTCCCACGTGGAGTGAACTACCTCAATCAAGGCAGGCTCTTCTTATGCCTCTAAGAGTTTCCTCTCCCAAAACATGCAGTTTTGCCCGAAGAACTCTGCTTTAGTTGCCGGTGGAACACAAGCAGCTTTTCTCTCACAGTGTACCCAAAGGGCCTTTGCCCGAAAGAACTTCTATGCTCAAGGTGGCCCGCAGGCAGTAAAATGCCTAAACCAAGGCAGGCTCAAGAGAGGGCTCTAAGCATTTCCTCTCCCAAAACATGGCATTTATACCCAAAGAACTCTGCTTTAGTTGCAGGTGGAACACAAGCAGCATTTCTGCCACTGTGTACTCTTTGGGCTCTTCCACGAATGAACTTCTATATGCAGGGTTTTGCTCGTGGAGCGAACTGCCTCAACCAAGGCAGGCTGTACTGAGTACTGTAAGCATTTCCTCTCCCAAAATATGCAGTTTGAACGGAAGAACTCTGCTTTAGTTGCAGGCGGAACACAAGCAGGTTTTCTCCCAGAGTGTACACAATGGTCCTTTCCCCAAATGAAACTCTATACGCAGGGTGTCCCGCGTGGAGTGAACTACCTCAACCAAGGCAGGCTCTACTTATGCCTCTAAGAGTTTCCTCTCCCAAAACACGCAGTTTTACCCAAAGAACTCTGCCTTAATTGCAGGTGGAAGACAAGCTGCATTTCTCCCACACTGTACACAAAGGGCCCTTCCCTGAATGAACTTGTATATGCAGGGTGTCCCGTGTGCAGCGAACTGCCTCAAGCAAGGCAGACTCTAGTAAGGACTGTAAGCATTTCCTCTGCCAGAACACGCAGTTTTACCCGAAGATCTCTGCTTTAGTTGCAGGTGGAAGACAAGCAGCTTTTCTCCCACAGTGTACCCAAAGGGCCTTTGCCCGAAAGAACTTCTATGCTCAAGGTGTCCCGCGTGGAGTGAAATGCTTAAACCAAGGCAGGCTCTAGTGAGGCCTCTAAGCATTTCCTCTCCCAAAACACGGCACTTTTACCCAAAGAACTCTGCTTTAGTTGCAGGTGGAACACAAGCAGCATTTCTGCCACTGTGTACTCTTTGGGCTCTTCCACGAATGAACTTCTATATGCTGGGTTTCCCACGTGGAGCGAACTGCCTCAACCAAGGCAGGCTGTACTGAGTACTGTATGCATTTCCTCCCCCAAAATATGCAGTTTGAACGGAAGAACTCTGCTTTAGTTGCAGGTGGAACACAAGCAGGTTTTCTCCCAGAGTGTACACAATGGTCCTTTCCCCAAATGAATTTCTATACGCAGGATGTCCCGCGTGGAGTGAACTACCTCAACCAAGGCAGGCTCTACTTATGCTTCTAAGAGTTTCCTCTCCCAAAACACGCAGTTTTACCCGAAGAACTCTGCCTTAATTGCAGGTGGAACACAAGCTGCATTTCTCCCACACTGTACACAAAGGGCCCTTCCCTGAAAGAACTTCTATATGCAGGGTGTCCTGCGTGCAGCGAACTGCCTCAAGCAAGGCAGGCTCTAATAAGCACTGTAAGCATTTCCTCTCCCAAAACGCTCAGGTTTAACAGAAGAACTGTGCTTTAGTTGCCGGTGGAACACAAGCAGCTTTTCTCCCACAGTGTACCCAAAGGGCCTTTGACAGAAAGAACCCCTATGCTCAAGGTGTCCCGCGTGGAGTGAAATGCCTGAACCAAGGCAGGCTCTAGTGAGGCCTGTAAGCATTTCCTCTCACAAAACTCGGCAGTTTTACCCAAAGAACTCTGCTTTAGTACCAGGTGTATCACAAGCAGCGTTTCTCAATCAGTGCACACAATGGCCATTTCCCGAATGAACTTGTTTTATACGCAGGGTGTCCCGCATGCAGCGAACAGCCTCAACCATGGCAGGCTCTACTGTGGTCCCTAAGGCTTTCCTCTCTGAAAACACGGCACTTTTACCCAAAGAACTCTGCCTTAATTGCAGGTGGAACACAAGCTGCATTTCTCCCACACTGTATACAAAGGGCCCTTCCCTGAATGAACTTCTATATGCAGGGTGTCCTGCGTGGAGTGAACTACCTCAAGCAAGGCAGACTCTACTTATGCCTCTAAGCGTTTCCTCTCCCAAAACACGCAGTTTTATCCGTAGAACACTACTTTAGTTGCAGGTGGAACACAAGCAGCTTTTCTCCCACAGTGTACACAGTGGCCTTTGCCTGAAAGAACTTCTATACTCAAGGTGTACCACGTGGAGTGAAATGCCTAAACCAAGGCATGCTCTAGTGAGGCCTCTAAGAATTTCCTCTCCCAAAACACCGCAGTTTTACCCAAAGAACTCTGCTTTAGTTCCACGTGTAACACAAGCAGCATTTCTCCATCAGTGCACACAATGGGCACTTCCCTGAAAGAACTTGTTCTATACGCAGGGTTTCCCGCGTGGAGCGAACAGTGTCCACCATGGCAGGCTCTACTGTGGTCTCTAAGGATTTCTTCTCTGAAAACACGGCACTTGTACCCGTAGAACTCTGCCAAAATTGCACGTGGAACACAAGCTGCCTTTCTCCCACACTGTACACAAAGTGTCCTTCCCTGAATGAACTTCAATATGCAAGGTGTCCCGCATGGAGTGAGCTGCCTCAACCAAGGCAGGCTCTAGTAAGGGCTCTAAGCATTTCCTCTTCCAAAACACTCAGTTTTAACGGAAGAACTCTGCTTTAGTTGCAGGTGGAACACAAGCAATTTTTCTCCCACAGTGTACACAATGGGCACTTCCCCTAATAAACTTGCAGTATAAGAATGGTGTCCCGTGTGGAGCGAACTGCCTCACCCATGGCAGGCTCTACTGTGGTCACTAAGGCTTTCCTCTCTGAAAACGCGGCACTTTTACCCAAAGAACTCTGCCTTAATTGCAGGTGGAACACAAGCTGCATTTCTCCCACACTGTACACAAAGGGCCTTTCCCCGAATAAACTTCTATATGCAGGGTGTCCCGCGTGCAGCGAACTGCCTAAAGCAAGGCAGGCTCTAGTAAGGACTGTAAGCATTTCCTCTCCCAGAACACGCAGTTTTACCCGTAGATCTCTGCCTTAGTTGCAGTTGGAACACAAGCACCTTTTATCCCAGGGTGTACACAATGCTCCTTTCCCCAAATGAAACTGTATACGCTGGGTGTCCCGCGTGGAGTGAACTACCTCAATCAAGGCAGGCTCTACTTATGCCTCTAAGAGTTTCCTCTCCCAAAACACGCAGTTTTGCCCGAAGAACTCTGCTTTAGTTGCCGGTGGAACACAAGCAGCTTTTCTCTCACAGTGTACCCAAAGGGCCTTTGCCCGAAAGAACTTCTATGCTCAAGGTGGCCCGCATGCAGTGAAATGCCTAAACCAAGGCAGGCTCTAGAGAGGGCTCTAAGCATTCCTCTCCCGAATCACGGCAGTTTTACCCAAAGAACTCTGCTTTAGTTCCAGGTGGAACACAAGCAGCATTTCTGCCACTGTGTACTCCATGGGCTCTTCCACGAATGAACTTCTATATGCAGGGTTTCCCTCGTGGAGCGAACTGCCTCAACCAAGGCAGGCTGTACTGTGTACTGTAAGCATTTCCTCTCCCAAAATATGCAGTTTTAACGGAAGAACTCTGCCTTAATTGCAGGTGGAACACAAGCTGCATTTCTCCCACACTGTACACAAAGGGCCCTTCCCTGAATGAACTTCTATATGCAGGGTGCCAGCGTGCAGCGAACTGCCTCAAGCAAGGCAGACTCTAGTAAGGACTGTAAGCATTTCCTATCCCAAAACACGCAGTTTTACCCGAAGAACTCTGCTTTAGTTGCCGGTGGAACACAAGCAGCATTTCTGCCACTTTGTACTCCTTGGGCTCTTCCAAGAATGAACTTCTATATGCAGGGTTCCTCTTGTGGAGCGAACGGCCTCAACCAAGGCAGGCTGTACTGAGTACTGTAAGCATTTCCTCTCCCAAAATATGCAGTTTGAACGGAAGAACTCTGCTTTAGTTGCAGGCGGAACACAAGCAGGTTTTCTCCCAGAGTGTACACAATGGTCCTTTCCCCAAATGAATTTCTATACGCAGGGTGTCCTGCTTGGAGTGAACTACCTCAACCAAGGCAGGCTCTACTTATGCCTCTAAGAGTTTCCTCTCCCAAAACACGCAGTTTTCCCCAAAGAACTCTGCCTTAATTGCAGGTGGAACACAAGCCGCATTTCTCCCACACTGTACACAAAGGGCCCTTCCCTGAATGAACTTCTATATGCAGGGTGTCCCGCGTGCAGCGAACTGCCTCAAGCAAGGCAGAGTCTAGTGAGGACTGTAAGCATTTCCTCTCCCAGAACACGCAGTTTTACCCGAAGATCTCTGCTTTAGTTGCAGGTGGAACACAAGCAGCTTTTCTCCCACAGTGTACCCAAAGGGCCTTTCCCGAAAGAACTTCCTTGCTCAAGGTGTCCCGCGTGGAGTGAAATGCCTAAACCAAGGCAGGCTCTAGTGAGGCCTCTAAGCATTTCCTCTCCCATAACACGGCACTTTTACACAAAGAACTCTGCTTTAGTTGCAGGTGGAACACAAGCAGCCTTTCTGCCACTGTGTACTTTTTGGGCTCTTCCACGAATGAACTTCTATATGCAGGGTTTCCCACGTGGAGCGTACTGCCTCAACCAAGGCAGGCCGTAGTGAGGACTGTAAACATTTCCTCTCCCCAAACGCTCAGTTTTACAGAAGAACTCTGCTTTAGTTGCAGGTGGAACACAAGCAAGTTTTCTCCCAGAGTGTACACAATGTTTCTTTCCCCAAGTGAACTTCTATATGCAGGGTGTCCTGCGTGGAGTGAACTACCTCCAGCAAGGAGACTCTACTTATGCCTCTAAGCGTTTCCTCTCCCAAAACACGCAGTTTTGCCCGAAGAACTCTGCTTTAGTTGCCGGTGGAACACAAGCAGAATTTCTGCCACCTTGTACTCCTTGGGCTCTTCCACGAATGAACTTCTATATGCAGGGTTTCTCTCGTGGAGCGAACTGCCTCATCCAAGGCAGGCTGTACTGAGTACTGTAAGCATTTCCTCTCCCAAAATATGCAGTTTGAACGGAAGAACTCTGCTTTCGTTGCAGGTGGAACACAAGCAGGTTTTCTCCCAGAGTGTGCACAAGGGTCCTTTCCCCAAATGAATTTCTATATGCAGGGTGTCCCGCGTGGAGTGAACTACCTCAACCAAGGCAGGCTCTACTTATACCTCTAAGCGTTTCCTCTCCCAAAACACACAGTTTTATCCGAAGAAATCTGCTTTAGTTGCAGGTGGAACACAAGCAGCTTTTCTCCCACAGTGTACACAGTGGCCTTTGCCTGAAAGAACTTCTATACTCAAGGTGTACCACGTGGAGTGAAATGCCTAAACCAAGGCAGGCTCTAGTGAGGCCTCTAAGAATTTCGTCTCCCAAAACACGGCACTTTTACCCAAAGAACTCTGCTTTAGTTGCAGGTGGAACACAAGCAGCATTTCTGCCACTGTGTACTCTTTGGGCTCTTCCACGAATGAACCTCTATATGCAGGGTTTCCCACGTGGAGAGAACTGCCTTTACCAAGGCAGGCTGCAGTAAGGACTGTAAGCATTTCCTCTCCCAAAACACGCAGTTTTAATGGAAGAGCTCTACTTTAGTTGCAGTTGGAACACAAGCACCTTTTATCCCTGGGTGTACACAATGCTCCATTCCCCAAATGAAACTCTAAACGCAGGGTGTCCCACGTGGAGTGAACTACCTCAATCAAGGCAGGCTCTTCTTATGCCTCTAAGAGTTTCCTCTCCCAAAACATGCAGTTTTGCCCGAAGAACTCTGCTTTAGTTGCCGGTGGAACACAAGCAGCTTTTCTCTCACAGTGTACCCAAAGGGCCTTTGCCCGAAAGAACTTCTATGCTCAAGTTGGCCCGCATGCAGTAAAATGCCTAAACCAAGGCAGGCTCTAGAGAGGGCTCTAAGCATTTCCTCTCCCAAAACATGGCATTTATACCCAAAGAACTCTGCTTTAGTTGCAGGTGGAACACAAGCAGCATTTCTGCCACTGTGTACTCTTTGGGCTCTTCCACGAATGAACTTCTATATGCAGGGTTTTGCTCGTGGAGCGAACTGCCTCAACCAAGGCAGGCTGTACTGAGTACTGTAAGCATTTCCTCTCCCAAAATATGCAGTTTGAACGGAAGAACTCTGCTTTAGTTGCAGGCGGAACACAAGCAGGTTTTCTCCCAGAGTGTACACAATGGTCCTTTCCCCAAATGAAACTCTATACGCAGGGTGTCCCGCGTGGAGTGAACTACCTCAACCAAGGCAGGCTCTACTTATGCCTCTAAGAGTTTCCTCCCCCAAAACACGCAGTTTTACCCAAAGAACTCTGCCTTAATTGCAGGTGGAAGACAAGCTGCATTTCTCCCACACTGTACACAAAGGGCCCTTCCCTGAATGAACTTGTATATGCAGGGTGTCCCGTGTGCAGCGAACTGCCTCAAGCAAGGCAGACTCTAGTAAGGACTGTAAGCATTTCCTCTGCCAGAACACGCAGTTTTACCCGAAGATCTCTGCTTTAGTTGCAGGTGGAAGACAAGCAGCTTTTCTCCCACAGTGTACCCAAAGGGCCTTTGCCCGAAAGAACTTCTATGCTCAAGGTGTCCCGCGTGGAGTGAAATGCTTAAACCAAGGCAGGCTCTAGTGAGGCCTCTAAGCATTTCCTCTCCCAAAACACGGCACTTTTACCCAAAGAACTCTGCTTTAGTTGCAGGTGGAACACAAGCAGCATTTCTGCCACTGTGTACTCTTTGGGCTCTTCCACGAATGAACTTCTATATGCTGGGTTTCCCACGTGGAGCGAACTGCCTCAACCAAGGCAGGCTGTACTGAGTACTGTATGCATTTCCTCCCCAAAAATATGCAGTTTGAACGGAAGAACTCTGCTTTAGTTGCAGGTGGAACACAAGCAGGTTTTCTCCCAGAGTGTACACAATGGTCCTTTCCCCAAATGAATTTCTATACGCAGGATGTCCCGCGTGGAGTGAACTACCTCAACCAAGGCAGGCTCTACTTATGCTTCTAAGAGTTTCCTCTCCCAAAACACGCAGTTTTACCCAAAGAACTCTGCCTTAATTGCAGGTGGAACACAAGCTGCATTTCTCCCACACTGTACACAAAGGGCCCTTCCCTGAAAGAACTTCTATATGCAGGGTGTCCTGCGTGCAGCGAACTGCCTCAAGCAAGGCAGGCTCTAATAAGCACTGTAAGCATTTCCTCTCCCAAAACGCTCAGGTTTAACAGAAGAACTGTGCTTTAGTTGCCGGTGGAACACAAGCAGCTTTTCTCCCACAGTGTACCCAAAGGGCCTTTGACAGAAAGAACCCCTATGCTCAAGGTGTCCCGCGTGGAGTGAAATGCCTGAACCAAGGCAGGCTCTAGTGAGGCCTGTAAGCATTTCCTCTCACAAAACTCGGCAGTTTTACCCAAAGAACTCTGCTTTAGTACCAGGTGTATCACAAGCAGCGTTTCTCAATCAGTGCACACAATGGCCATTTCCCGAATGAACTTGTTTTATACGCAGGGTGTCCCGCATGCAGCGAACAGCCTCAACCATGGCAGGCTCTACTGTGGTCCCTAAGGCTTTCCTCTCTGAAAACACGGCACTTTTACCCAAAGAACTCTGCCTTAATTGCAGGTGGAACACAAGCTGCATTTCTCCCACACTGTACACAAATGGCCCTTCCCTGAATGAACTTCTATATGCAGGGTGTCCCGCGTGCAGCGAACTGCCTCAAGCAAGGCAGACTCTAGTGAGGACTGTAAGCATTTCCTCTGCCAGAACACGCAGTTTTACCCGAAGATCTCTGCTTTAGTTTCAGGTGGAACACAAGCAGCTTTTCTCCCACAGTGTACCCAAAGGGCCTTTGCCCGAAAGAACTTCCTTGCTCAAGTTGTTCCGCGTGGAGTGAAATGCCTAAACCAAGGCAGACTCTAGTGAGGCCTCTAAGCATTTCCGCTCCCAAAACACGGCACTTTTACCCAAAGAACTCTGCTTTAGTTGCAGGTGGAACACAAGCAGCCTTTCTGCCACTGTGTACTTTTTGGGCTCTTCCACGAATGAACTTCTATATGCAGGGTTTCCCACGTGGAGCGAACTGCCTCAACCAAGGCAGGCTGTAGTGAGTACTGTAAGCATTTCCTCTCCCAAAATATGCAGTTTGAACGGAAGAACTCTGCTTTAGTTGCAGGCGGAACACAAGCAGCTTTTCTCCCACAGTGTACACAGTGGCTTTGCCTGAAAGAACTTCTATACTCAAGGTGTACCACGTGGAGTGAAATGCCAAAACCAAGGCATGCTCTAGGGAGGCATCTAAGAATTTCCTCTCGCAAAACACCGCAGTTTTACCCAAAGAACTCTGCTTTAGTTCCACGTGTAACACAAGCAGCATTTCTCCATCAGTGCACACAATGGGCACTTCCGTGAAAGAACTTGTTCTATACGCAGGTTGTCCCGCGTGGAGCGAACAGTGTCAACCATGACAGGCTCTACTGTGGTCTCTAAGGATTTCCTCTCTGAAAACACGGCACTTGTACCCGTAGAACTCTGCCATAATTGCACGTGGAACACAAGCTGCCTTTCTCCCACACTGTACACAAAGTGTCCTTCCCTGAATGAACTTCAATATGCAAGGTGTCCCGCATGGAGTGAGCTGCCTCAACCAAGGCAGGCTCTAGTAAGGGCTCTAAGCATTTCCTCTTCCAAAACACTCAGTTTTAACGGAAGAACTCTGCTTTAGTTGCAGGTGGCACACAAGCAATTTTTCTCCCACAGTGTACACAATGGGCACTTCCCCTAATAAACTTGCAGTATAAGAATGGTGTCCCGTGTGGAGCGAACTGCCTCACCCATGGCAGGCTCTACTGTGGTCACTAAGGCTTTCCTCTCTGAAAACGCGGCACTTTTACCCAAAGAACTCTGCATTAATTGCAGGTGGAACACAAGCTGCATTTCTCCTACACTGTACACAAAGGGCCTTTCCCCGAATGAACTTCTATATGCAGGGTGTCCAGCGTGCAGCGAACTGCCTCAAGCAAGGCAGGCTCTAGTAAGGACTGTAAGCATTTCCTCTCCCAAACCACACAGTTTTACCCGAAGAAGTCTTCTTTAGTTGCCGGTGGAACACAAGCAGCTTTTCTCCCACAGTGTACCCAAGGGCCTTTGCCCGAAAGAACTTCTATGCTCAAGGTGTCCCGCGTGGATTGAAATGCATAAACCAAGGCAGGCTCTAGTGAGGCCTGTAAGCATTTCCTCTCCCAAAACTCGGCAGTTTTACCCAAAGAACTCTGCTTTAGTAACAGGTGTATCACAAGCAGCGTTTCTCAATCAGTGCACACAATGGCCATTTCCCGAATGAACTTGTTTTATACGCAGGGTGTCCCGCATGCAGCGAACAGCCTCAACCATGGCAGGCTCTACTGTGGTCCCTAAGGCTTTCCTCTCTGAAAACACGGCACTTTTACCCAAAGAACTCTGCCTTAATTGCAGGTGGAACACAAGCTGCATTTCTCCCACACTGTATACAAAGGGCCCTTCCCTGAATGAACTTCTATATGCAGGGTGTCCTGCGTGGAGTGAACTACCTCAAGCAAGGCAGACTCTACTTATGCCTCTAAGCGTTTCCTCTCCCAAAATACGCAGTTTTATCCGTAGAACACTACTTTAGTTGCAGGTGGAACACAAGCAGCTTTTCTCCCACAGTGTACACAGTGGCCTTTGCCTGAAAGAACTTCTATACTCAAGGTGTACCACGTGGAGTGAAATGCCTAAACCAAGGCATGCTCTAGTGAGGCCTCTAAGAATTTCCTCTCCCAAAACACCGCAGTTTTACCCAAAGAACTCTGCTTTAGTTCCACGTGTAACACAAGCAGCATTTCTCCATCAGTGCACACAATGGGCACTTCCCTGAAAGAACTTGTTCTATACGCAGGGTTTCCCGCGTGGAGCGAACAGTGTCCACCATGGCAGGCTCTACTGTGGTCTCTAAGGATTTCCTCTCTGAAAACACGGCACTTGTACCCGTAGAACTCTGCCATAATTGCACGTGGAACACAAGCTGCCTTTCTCCCACACTGTACACAAAGTGTCCTTCCCTGAATGAACTTCAATATGCAAGGTGTCCCGCATGGAGTGAGCTGCCTCAACCAAGGCAGGCTCTAGTAAGGGCTCTAAGCATTTCCTCTTCCAAAACACTCAGTTTTAACGGAAGAACTCTGCTTTAGTTGCACGTGGAACACAAGCAATTTTTCTCCCACAGTGTACACAATGGGCACTTCCCCTAATAAACTTGCAGTATAAGAATGGTGTCCCGTGTGGAGCGAACTGCCTCTCCCATGGCAGGCTCTACTGTGGTCACTAAGTCTTTCCTCTCTGAAAACGCGGCACTTTTACCCAAAGAACTCTGCCTTAATTGCAGGTGGAACACAAGCTGCATTTCTCCCACACTGTACACAAAGGGCCTTTCCCCGAATGAACTTCTATATGCAGGGTGTCCCGCGTGCAGCGAACTGTCTAAAGCAAGGCAGGCTCTAGTAAGGACTGTAAGCATTTCCTCTCCCAGAACACGCAGTTTTACCCGAAGATCTCTGCTTTAGTTGCAGTTGGAACACAAGCACCTTTTATCCCAGGGTGTACACAATGCTCCTTTCCCCAAATGAAACTCTATACGCTGGGTGTCCCGCGTGGAGTGAACTACCTCAATCAAGGCAGGCTCTACTTATGCCTCTAAGAGTTTCCTCTCCCAAAACACGCAGTTTTGCCCGAAGAACTCTGCTTTAGTTGCCGGTGGAACACAAGCAGCTTTTCTCTCACAGTGTACCCAAAGGGCCTTTGCCCGAAAGAAATTCTATGCTCAAGGTGGCCCGCATGCAGTGAAATGCCTAAACCAAGGCAGGCTCTAGAGAGGACTCTAAGCATTCCTCTCCCGAATCACGGCAGTTTTACCCAAAGAACTCTGCTTTAGTTCCAGGTGGAACACAAGCAGCATTTCTGCCACTGTGTACTCCATGGGCTCTTCCACGAATGAACTTCTATATGCAGGGTTTCCCTCGTGGAGCGAACTGCCTCAACCAAGGCAGGCTGTACTGTGTACTGTAAGCATTTCCTCTCCCAAAATATGCAGTTTTAATGGAAGAACTCTGCCTTAATTGCAGGTGGAACACAAGCTGCATTTCTCCCACACTGTACACAAAGGGCCCTTCCCTGAATGAACTTCTATATGCAGGGTGTCCCGCGTGCAGCGAACTGCCTCAAGCAAGGCAGAGTCTAGTGAGGACTGTAAGCATTTCCTCTCCCAGAACACGCAGTTTTACCCGAAGATCTCTGCTTTAGTTGCGGGTGGAACACAAGCAGCTTTTCTGCCACTGTGTACTCCTTGGGCTCTTCCACGAATGAACTTCTATATGCTGGGTTTCCCACGTGGAGCGAACTGCCTCAACCAAGGCAGGCTGTACTGAGTACTGTATGCATTTCCTCCCCCAAAATATGCAGTTTGAACGGAAGAACTCTGCTTTAGTTGCAGGTGGAACACAAGCAGGTTTTCTCCCAGTGTGTACACAATGAACCTTTCCACAAATGAATTTCTATACGCAGGGTATCCCGCGTGGAGTGAACTACCTCAACCAAGGCAGGCTCTACTTATGCTTCTAAGAGTTTCCTCTCCCAAAACACGCAGTTTTACCCAAAGAACTCTGCCTTAATTGCAGGTGGAACACAAGCTGCATTTCTCCCACACTGTACACAAAGGGCCCTTCCCTGAATGAACTTCTATATGCAGGGTGTCCCGCGTGCAGCGAACTGCCTCAAGCAAGGCAGGCTCTAATAAGCACTGTAAGCATTTCCTCTCCCAAAACACGCAGTTTTACCCGAAGAACTCTGCTTTAGTTGCCGGTGGAACACAAGCAGCTTTTCTCCCACAGTGTACCCAAAGGGCCTTTGACAGAAAGAACCCCTATGCTCAAGGTGTCCCGCGTGGAGTGAAATGCCTGAACCAAGGCAGGCTCTAGTGAGGCCTGTAAGCATTTCCTCTCACAAAACTCGGCAGTTTTACCCAAAGAACTCTGCTTTAGTACCAGGTGTATCACAAGCAGCGTTTCTCAATCAGTGCACACAATGGCCATTTCCCGAATGAACTTGTTTTATACGCAGGGTGTCCCGCATGCAGCGAACAGCCTCAACCATGGCAGGCTCTACTGTGGTCCCTAAGGCTTTCCTCTCTGAAAACACGGCACTTTTACCCAAAGAACTCTGCTTTAGTTGCAGGTGGAACACAAGCAGCCTTTCTGCCACTGTGTACTTTTTGGGCTCTTCCACGAATGAACTTCTATATGCAGGGTTTCCCACGTGGAGCGAACTGCCTCAACCAAGGCAGGCTGTAGTGAGGACTGTAAGCATTTCCTCTCCCAAAACGCTCAGTTTTAACAGAAGAACTCTGCTTTAGTTGCAGGTGGAACACAAGCAAGTTTTCTCCCAGAGTGTACACAATGGTCCTTTCCCCAAGTGAACTTCTATATGCAGGGTGTCCTGCGTGGTGTAAACTACCTCCAGCAAGGAGACTCTACTTATGCCTCTAAGCGTTTCCTCTCCCAAAACACGCAGTTTTGCCCGAAGAACTCTGCTTTAGTTGCCGGTGGAACACAAGCAGCATTTCTGCCACTTTGTACTCCTTGGGCTCTTCCACGAATGAACTTCTATATGCAGGGTTTCTCTCGTGGAGCGAACTGCCTCAACCAAGGCAGGCTCTACTGAGTACTGTAAGCATTTCCTCTCCCAAAATATGCAGTTTGAACGGAAGAACTCTGCTTTGGTTGCAGGTGGAACACAAGCAGGTTTTCTCCCAGAGTGTACACAAGGGTCCTTTCCCCAGATGAATTTCTATACGCAGGGTGTCCCGCGTGGAGTGAACTACCACAACCAAGGCAGGCTCTACTTATACCTCTAAGCGTTTCCTCTCCCAAAACACACAGTTTTATCCGAAGAAATCTGCTTTAGTTGCAGGTGGATCACAAGCAGCTTTTCTCCCACAGTGTACACAGTGGCCTTTGCCTGAAAGAAATTCTATACTCAAGGTGTACCACGTGGAGTGAAATGCCTAAACCAAGGCAGGCTCTAGTGAGGCCTCTAAGAATTTCCTCTCCCAAAACACGGCACTTTTACCCAAAGAACTCTGCTTTAGTTGCAGGTGGAACACAAGCAGCATTTCTGCCACTGTGTACTCTTTGGGCTCTTCCACGAATGAACCTCTATATGCAGGGTTTCCCACGTGGAGAGAACTGCCTTTACCAAGGCAGGCTGCAGTAAGGACTGTAAGCATTTCCTCTCCCAAAACACGCAGTTTTAATGGAAGAGCTCTGCTTTAGTTGCAGTTGGAACACAAGCACCTTTTATCCCCGGGTGTACACAATGCTCCATTCCCCAAATGAAACTCTATACGCAGGGTGTCCCACGTGGAGTGAACTACCTCAATCAAGGCAGGCTCTTCTTCTGCCTCTAAGAGTTTCCTCTCCCAAAACATGCAGTTTTGCCCGAAGAACTCTGCTTTAGTTGCCGGTGGAACACAAGCAGCTTTTCTCTCACAGTGTACCCAAAGGGCCTTTGCCCGAAAGAACTTCTATGCTCAAGGTGGCCCGCAGGCAGTAAAATGCCTAAACCAAGGCAGGCTCAAGAGAGGGCTCTAAGCATTTCCTCTCCCAAAACATGGCATTTATACCCAAAGAACTCTGCTTTAGTTGCAGGTGGAACACAAGCAGCATTTCTGCCACTGTGTACTCTTTGGGCTCTTCCACGAATGAACTTCTATATGCAGGGTTTTGCTCGTGGAGCGAACTGCCTCAACCAAGGCAGGCTGTACTGAGTACTGTAAGCATTTCCTCTCCCAAAATATGCAGTTTGAACGGAAGAACTCTGCTTTAGTTGCAGGCGGAACACAAGCAGGTTTTCTCCCAGAGTGTACACAATGGTCCTTTCCCCAAATGAAACTCTATACGCAGGGTGTCCCGCGTGGAGTGAACTACCTCAACCAAGGCAGGCTCTACTTATGCCTCTAAGAGTTTCCTCTCCCAAAACACGCAGTTTTACCCAAAGAACTCTGCCTTAATTGCAGGTGGAAGACAAGCTGCATTTCTCCCACACTGTACACAAAGGGCCCTTCCCTGAATGAACTTGTATATGCAGGGTGTCCCGTGTGCAGCGAACTGCCTCAAGCAAGGCAGACTCTAGTAAGGACTGTAAGCATTTCCTCTGCCAGAACACGCAGTTTTACCCGAAGATCTCTGCTTTAGTTGCAGGTGGAAGACAAGCAGCTTTTCTCCCACAGTGTACCCAAAGGGCCTTTGCCCGAAAGAACTTCTATGCTCAAGGTGTCCCGCGTGGAGTGAAATGCTTAAACCAAGGCAGGCTCTAGTGAGGCCTCTAAGCATTTCCTCTCCCAAAACACGGCACTTTTACCCAAAGAACTCTGCTTTAGTTGCAGGTGGAACACAAGCAGCATTTCTGCCACTGTGTACTCTTTGGGCTCTTCCACGAATGAACTTCTATATGCTGGGTTTCCCACGTGGAGCGAACTGCCTCAACCAAGGCAGGCTGTACTGAGTACTGTATGCATTTCCTCCCCCAAAATATGCAGTTTGAACGGAAGAACTCTGCTTTAGTTGCAGGCGGAACACAAGCAGGTTTTCTCCCAGAGTGTACACAATGGTCCTTTCCCCAAATGAATTTCTATACGCAGGATGTCCCACGTGGAGTGAACTACCTCAACCAAGGCAGGCTCTACTTATGCTTCTAAGAGTTTCCTCTCCCAAAACACGCAGTTTTACCCAAAGAACTCTGCCTTAATTGCAGGTGGAACACAAGCTGCATTTCTCCCACACTGTACACAAAGGGCCCTTCCCTGAAAGAACTTCTATATGCAGGGTGTCCTGCGTGCAGCGAACTGCCTCAAGCAAGGCAGGCTCTAATAAGCACTGTAAGCATTTCCTCTCCCAAAACGCTCAGGTTTAACAGAAGAACTGTGCTTTAGTTGCCGGTGGAACACAAGCAGCTTTTCTCCCACAGTGTACCCAAAGGGCCTTTGACAGAAAGAACCCCTATGCTCAAGGTGTCCCGCGTGGAGTGAAATGCCTGAACCAAGGCAGGCTCTAGTGAGGCCTGTAAGCATTTCCTCTCACAAAACTCGGCAGTTTTACCCAAAGAACTCTGCTTTAGTACCAGGTGTATCACAAGCAGCGTTTCTCAATCAGTGCACACAATGGCCATTTCCCGAATGAACTTGTTTTATACGCAGGGTGTCCCGCATGCAGCGAACAGCCTCAACCATGGCAGGCTCTACTGTGGTCCCTAAGGCTTTCCTCTCTGAAAACACGGCACTTTTACCCAAAGAACTCTGCCTTAATTGCAGGTGGAACACAAGCTGCATTTCTCCCACACTGTACACAAATGGCCCTTCCCTGAATGAACTTCTATATGCAGGGTGTCCCGCGTGCAGCGAACTGCCTCAAGCAAGGCAGACTCTAGTGAGGACTGTAAGCATTTCCTCTGCCAGAACACGCAGTTTTACCCGAAGATCTCTGCTTTAGTTTCAGGTGGAACACAAGCAGCTTTTCTCCCACAGTGTACCCAAAGGGCCTTTGCCCGAAAGAACTTCCTTGCTCAAGTTGTTCCGCGTGGAGTGAAATGCCTAAACCAAGGCAGACTCTAGTGAGGCCTCTAAGCATTTCCGCTCCCAAAACACGGCACTTTTACCCAAAGAACTCTGCTTTAGTTGCAGGTGGAACACAAGCAGCCTTTCTGCCACTGTGTACTTTTTGGGCTCTTCCACGAATGAACTTCTATATGCAGGGTTTCCCACGTGGAGCGAACTGCCTCAACCAAGGCAGGCTGTAGTGAGGACTGTAAGCATTTCCTCTCCCAAAACGCTCAGTTTTAACAGAAGAACTCTGCTTTAGTTGCAGGTGGAACACAAGCAAGTTTTCTCCCAGAGTGTACACAATGGTCCTTTCCCCAAGTGAACTTCTATATGCAGGGTGTCCTGCGTGGTGTAAACTACCTCCAGCAAGGAGACTCTACTTATGCCTCTAAGCGTTTCCTCTCCCAAAACACGCAGTTTTGCCCGAAGAACTCTGCTTTAGTTGCCGGTGGAACACAAGCAGCATTTCTGCCACTTTGTACTCCTTGGGCTCTTCCACGAATGAACTTCTATATGCAGGGTTTCTCTCGTGGAGCGAACTGCCTCAACCAAGGCAGGCTCTACTGAGTACTGTAAGCATTTCCTCTCCCAAAATATGCAGTTTGAACGGAAGAACTCTGCTTTGGTTGCAGGTGGAACACAAGCAGGTTTTCTCCCAGAGTGTACACAAGGGTCCTTTCCCCAGATGAATTTCTATACGCAGGGTGTCCCGCGTGGAGTGAACTACCACAACCAAGGCAGGCTCTACTTATACCTCTAAGCGTTTCCTCTCCCAAAACACACAGTTTTATCCGAAGAAATCTGCTTTAGTTGCAGGTGGATCACAAGCAGCTTTTCTCCCACAGTGTACACAGTGGCCTTTGCCTGAAAGAACTTCTATACTCAAGGTGTACCACGTGGAGTGAAATGCCTAAACCAAGGCAGGCTCTAGTGAGGCCTCTAAGAATTTCCTCTCCCAAAACACGGCACTTTTACCCAAAGAACTCTGCTTTAGTTGCAGGTGGAACCCAAGCAGCATTTCTGCCACTGTGTACTCTTTGGGCTCTTCCACGAATGAACCTCTATATGCAGGGTTTCCCACGTGGAGAGAACTGCCTTTACCAAGGCAGGCTGCAGTAAGGACTGTAAGCATTTCCTCTCCCAAAACACGCAGTTTTAATGGAAGAGCTCTGCTTTAGTTGCAGTTGGAACACAAGCACCTTTTATCCCTGGGTGTACACAATGCTCCATTCCCCAAATGAAACTCTATACGCAGGGTGTCCCACGTGGAGTGAACTACCTCAATCAAGGCAGGCTCTTCTTATGCCTCTAAGAGTTTCCTCTCCCAAAACATGCAGTTTTGCCCGAAGAACTCTGCTTTAGTTGCCGGTGGAACACAAGCAGCTTTTCTCTCACAGTGTACCCAAAGGGCCTTTGTCCGAAAGAACTTCTATGCTCAAGGTGGCCCGCATGCAGTAAAATGCCTAAACCAAGGCAGGCTCTAGAGAGGGCTCTAAGCATTTCCTCTCCCAAAACATGGCATTTATACCCAAAGAACTCTGCTTTAGTTGCAGGTGGAACACAAGCAGCATTTCTGCCACTGTGTACTCTTTGGGCTCTTCCACGAATGAACTTCTATATGCAGGGTTTTGCTCGTGGAGCGAACTGCCTCAACCAAGGCAGGCTGTACTGAGTACTGTAAGCATTTCCTCTCCCAAAATATGCAGTTTGAACGGAAGAACTCTGCTTTAGTTGCAGGCGGAACACAAGCAGGTTTTCTCCCAGAGTGTACACAATGGTCCTTTCCCCAAATGAAACTCTATACGCAGGGTGTCCCGCGTGGAGTGAACTACCTCAACCAAGGCAGGCTCTACTTATGCCTCTAAGAGTTTCCTCTCCCAAAACACGCAGTTTACCCAAAGAACTCTGCCTTAATTGCAGGTGGAAGACAAGCTGCATTTCTCCCACACTGTACACAAAGGGCCCTTCCCTGAATGAACTTGTATATGCAGGGTGTCCCGCGTGCAGCGAACTGCCTCAAGCAAGGCAGACTCTAGTAAGGACTGTAAGCATTTCCTCTGCCAGAACACGCAGTTTTACCCGAAGATCTCTGCTTTAGTTGCAGGTGGAAGACAAGCAGCTTTTCTCCCACAGTGTACCCAAAGGGCCTTTGCCCGAAAGAACTTCTATGCTCAAGGTGTCCCGCGTGGAGTGAAATGCTTAAACCAAGGCAGGCTCTAGTGAGGCCTCTAAGCATTTCCTCTCCCAAAACACGGCACTTTTACCCAAAGAACTCTGCTTTAGTTGCAGGTGGAACACAAGCAGCATTTCTGCCACTGTGTACTCTTTGGGCTCTTCCACGAATGAACTTCTATATGCTGGGTTTCCCACGTGGAGCGAACTGCCTCAACCAAGGCAGGCTGTACTGAGTACTGTATGCATTTCCTCCCCCAAAATATGCAGTTTGAACGGAAGAACTCTGCTTTAGTTGCAGGTGGAACACAAGCAGGTTTTCTCCCAGAGTGTACACAATGGTCCTTTCCCCAAATGAATTTCTATACGCAGGATGTCCCGCGTGGAGTGAACTACCTCAACCAAGGCAGGCTCTACTTATGCTTCTAAGAGTTTCCTCTCCCAAAACACGCAGTTTTACCCAAAGAACTCTGCCTTAATTGCAGGTGGAACACAAGCTGCATTTCTCCCACACTGTACACAAAGGGCCCTTCCCTGAAAGAACTTCTATATGCAGGGTGTCCTGCGTGCAGCGAACTGCCTCAAGCAAGGCAGGCTCTAATAAGCACTGTAAGCATTTCCTCTCCCAAAACGCTCAGGTTTAACAGAAGAACTGTGCTTTAGTTGCCGGTGGAACACAAGCAGCTTTTCTCCCACAGTGTACCCAAAGGGCCTTTGACAGAAAGAACCCCTATGCTCAAGGTGTCCCGCGTGGAGTGAAATGCCTGAACCAAGGCAGGCTCTAGTGAGGCCTGTAAGCATTTCCTCTCACAAAACTCGGCAGTTTTACCCAAAGAACTCTGCTTTAGTACCAGGTGTATCACAAGCAGCGTTTCTCAATCAGTGCACACAATGGCCATTTCCCGAATGAACTTGTTTTATACGCAGGGTGTCCCGCATGCAGCGAACAGCCTCAACCATGGCAGGCTCTACTGTGGTCCCTAAGGCTTTCCTCTCTGAAAACACGGCACTTTTACCCAAAGAACTCTGCCTTAATTGCAGGTGGAACACAAGCTGCATTTCTCCCACACTGTACACAAATGGCCCTTCCCTGAATGAACTTCTATATGCAGGGTGTCCCGCGTGCAGCGAACTGCCTCAAGCAAGGCAGACTCTAGTGAGGACTGTAAGCATTTCCTCTGCCAGAACACGCAGTTTTACCCGAAGATCTCTGCTTTAGTTTCAGGTGGAACACAAGCAGCTTTTCTCCCACAGTGTACCCAAAGGGCCTTTGCCCGAAAGAACTTCCTTGCTCAAGTTGTTCCGCGTGGAGTGAAATGCCTAAACGAAGGCAGACTCTAGTGAGGCCTCTAAGCATTTCCGCTCCCAAAACACGGCACTTTTACCCAAAGAACTCTGCTTTAGTTGCAGGTGGAACACAAGCAGCCTTTCTGCCACTGTGTACTTTTTGGGCTCTTCCACGAATGAACTTCTATATGCAGGGTTTCCCACGTGGAGCGAACTGCCTCAACCAAGGCAGGCTGTAGTGAGGACTGTAAGCATTTCCTCTCCCAAAACGCTCAGTTTTAACAGAAGTACTCTGCTTTAGTTGCAGGTGGAACACAAGCAGGTTTTCTCCCAGAGTGTACACAATGGTCCATTCCCCAAGTGAACTTCTATATGCAGGGTGTCCTGCGTGGTGTAAACTACCTCCAGCAAGGAGACTCTACTTATGCCTCTAAGCGTTTCCTCTCCCAAAACACGCAGTTTTGCCCGAAGAACTCTGCTTTAGTTGCCGGTGGAACACAAGCAGCATTTCTGCCACTTTGTACTCCTTGGGCTCTTCCACGAATGAACTTCTATATGCAGGGTTTCTCTCGTGGAGCGAACTGCCTCAACCAAGGCAGGCTCTACTGAGTACTGTAAGCATTTCCTCTCCCAAAATATGCAGTTTGAACGGAAGAACTCTGCTTTGGTTGCAGGTGGAACACAAGCAGGTTTTCTCCCAGAGTGTACACAAGGGTCCTTTCCCCAGATGAATTTCTATACGCAGGGTGTCCCGCGTGGAGTGAACTACCACAACCAAGGCAGGCTCTACTTATACCTCTAAGCGTTTCCTCTCCCAAAACACACAGTTTTATCCGAAGAAATCTGCTTTAGTTGCAGGTGGATCACAAGCAGCTTTTCTCCCACAGTGTACACAGTGGCCTTTGCCTGAAAGAAATTCTATACTCAAGGTGTACCACGTGGAGTGAAATGCCTAAACCAAGGCAGGCTCTAGTGAGGCCTCTAAGAATTTCCTCTCCCAAAACACGGCACTTTTACCCAAAGAACTCTGCTTTAGTTGCAGGTGGAACCCAAGCAGCATTTCTGCCACTGTGTACTCTTTGGGCTCTTCCACGAATGAACCTCTATATGCAGGGTTTCCCACGTGGAGAGAACTGCCTTTACCAAGGCAGGCTGCAGTAAGGACTGTAAGCATTTCCTCTCCCAAAACACGCAGTTTTAATGGAAGAGCTCTGCTTTAGTTGCAGTTGGAACACAAGCACCTTTTATCCCTGGGTGTACACAATGCTCCATTCCCCAAATGAAACTCTATACGCAGGGTGTCCCACGTGGAGTGAACTACCTCAATCAAGGCAGGCTCTTCTTATGCCTCTAAGAGTTTCCTCTCCCAAAACATGCAGTTTTGCCCGAAGAACTCTGCTTTAGTTGCCGGTGGAACACAAGCAGCTTTTCTCTCACAGTGTACCCAAAGGGCCTTTGCCCGAAAGAACTTCTATGCTCAAGGTGGCCCGCATGCAGTAAAATGCCTAAACCAAGGCAGGCTCTAGAGAGGGCTCTAAGCATTTCCTCTCCCAAAACATGGCATTTATACCCAAAGAACTCTGCTTTAGTTGCAGGTGGAACACAAGCAGCATTTCTGCCACTGTGTACTCTTTGGGCTCTTCCACGAATGAACTTCTATATGCAGGGTTTCGCTCGTGGAGCGAACTGCCTCAACCAAGGCAGGCTGTACTGAGTACTGTAAGCATTTCCTCTCCCAAAATATGCAGTTTGAACGGAAGAACTCTGCTTTAGTTGCAGGTGGAACACAAGCAGGTTTTCTCCCAGAGTGTACACAATGGTCCTTTCCCCAAATGAAATTCTATACGCAGGGTGTCCCGCGTGGAGTGAACTACCTCAACCAAGGCAGGCTCTACTTATGCCTCTAAGAGTTTCCTCTCCCAAAACACGCAGTTTTACCCAAAGAACTCTGCCTAAATTGCAGGTGGAACACAAGCTGCATTTCTCCCACACTGTACACAAAGGGCCCTTCCCTGAAAGAACTTCTATATGCAGGGTGTCCCGCGTGCAGCGAACTGCCTCAAGCATGGCAGGCTGTAGTGAGGACTGTAAGCATTTCCTCTCCCAAAACGCTCAGGTTTAACAGAAGAACTCTGCTTTAGTTGCCGGTGGAACACAAGCAGCTTTTCTCCCACAGTGTACCCAAAGGGCCTTTGACAGAAAGAACCCCTATGCTCAAGGTGTCCCGCGTGGAGTGAAATGCCTGAACCAAGGCAGGCTCTAGTGAGGCCTGTAAGCATTTCCTCTCCCAAAACTCGGCAGTTTTACCCAAAGAACTCTGCTTTAGTACCAGGTGTATCACAAGCAGCGTTTCTCAATCAGTGCACACAATGGCCATTTCCCGAATGAACTTGTTTTATACGCAGGGTGTCCCGCATGCAGCGAACAGCCTCAACCATGGCAGGCTCTACTGTGGTCCCTAAGGCTTTCCTCTTTGAAAACACGGCACTTTTACCCAAAGAACTCTGCCTTAATTGCAGGTGGAACACAAGCTGCATTTCTCCCACACTGTATACAAAGGGCCCTTCCCTGAATGAACTTCTATATGCAGGGTGTCCTGCGTGGAGTGAACTACCTCAAGCAAGGCAGACTCTACTTATGCCTCTAAGCGTTTCCTCTCCCAAAACACGCAGTTTTATCCGTAGAACACTACTTTAGTTGCAGGTGGAACACAAGCAGCTTTTCTCCCACAGTGTACACAGTGGCCTTTGCCTGAAAGAACTTCTATACTCAAGGTGTACCACGTGGAGTGAAATGCCTAAACCAAGGCATGCTCTAGTGAGGCCTCTAAGAATTTCCTCTCCCAAAACACCGCAGTTTTACCCAAAGAACTCTGCTTTAGTTCCACGTGTAACACAAGCAGCATTTCTCCATCAGTGCACACAATGGGCACTTCCCTGAAAGAACTTGTTCTATACGCAGGGTTTCCCGCGTGGAGCGAACAGTGTCCACCATGGCAGGCTCTACTGTGGTCTCTAAGGATTTCTTCTCTGAAAACACGGCACTTGTACCCGTAGAACTCTGCCAAAATTGCACGTGGAACACAAGCTGCCTTTCTCCCACACTGTACACAAAGTGTCCTTCCCTGAATGAACTTCAATATGCAAGGTGTCCCGCATGGAGTGAGCTGCCTCAACCAAGGCAGGCTCTAGTAAGGGCTCTAAGCATTTCCTCTTCCAAAACACTCAGTTTTAACGGAAGAACTCTGCTTTAGTTGCAGGTGGAACACAAGCAATTTTTCTCCCACAGTGTACACAATGGGCACTTCCCCTAATAAACTTGCAGTATAAGAATGGTGTCCCGTGTGGAGCGAACTGCCTCTCCCATGGCAGGCTCTACTCTGGTCACTAAGGCTTTCCTCTCTGAAAACGCGGCACTTTTACCCAAAGAACTCTGCCTTAATTGCAGGTGGAACACAAGCTGCATTTCTCCCACACTGTACACAAAGGGCCTTTCCCCGAATAAACTTCTATATGCAGGGTGTCCCGCGTGCAGCGAACTGCCTAAAGCAAGGCAGGCTCTAGTAAGGACTGTAAGCATTTCCTCTCCCAGAACACGCAGTTTTACCCGTAGATCTCTGCCTTAGTTGCAGTTGGAACACAAGCACCTTTTATCCCAGGGTGTACACAATGCTCCTTTCCCCAAATGAAACTGTATACGCTGGGTGTCCCGCGTGGAGTGAACTACCTCAATCAAGGCAGGCTCTACTTATGCCTCTAAGAGTTTCCTCTCCCAAAACACGCAGTTTTGCCCGAAGAACTCTGCTTTAGTTGGCGGTGGAACACAAGCAGCTTTTCTCTCACAGTGTACCCAAAGGGCCTTTGCCCGAAAGAACTTCTATGCTCAAGGTGGCCCGCATGCAGTGAAATGCCTAAACCAAGGCAGGCTCTAGAGAGGGCTCTAAGCATTCCTCTCCCGAATCACGGCAGTTTTACCCAAAGAACTCTGCTTTAGTTCCAGGTGGAACACAAGCAGCATTTCTGCCACTGTGTACTCCATGGGCTCTTCCACGAATGAACTTCTATATGCAGGGTTTCCCTCGTGGAGCGAACTGCCTCAACCAAGGCAGGCTGTACTGTGTACTGTAAGCATTTCCTCTCCCAAAATATGCAGTTTTAATGGAAGAACTCTGCCTTAATTGCAGGTGGAACACAAGCTGCATTTCTCCCACACTGTACACAAAGGGCCCTTCCCTGAATGAACTTCTATATGCAGGGTGCCAGCGTGCAGCGAACTGCCTCAAGCAAGGCAGACTCTAGTAAGGACTGTAAGCATTTCCTATCCCAAAACACGCAGTTTTACCCGAAGAACTCTGCTTTAGTTGCCGGTGGAACACAAGCAGCATTTCTGCCACTTTGTACTCCTTGGGCTCTTCCACGAATGAACTTCTATATGCAGGGTTCCTCTTGTGGAGCGAACGGCCTCAACCAAGGCAGGCTGTACTGAGTACTGTAAGCATTTCCTCTCCCAAAATATGCAGTTTGAACGGAAGAACTCTGCTTTAGTTGCAGGCGGAACACAAGCAGGTTTTCTCCCAGAGTGTACACAATGGTCCTTTCCCCAAATGAATTTCTATACGCAGGGTGTCCTGCTTGGAGTGAACTACCTCAACCAAGGCAGGCTCTACTTATGCCTCTAAGAGTTTCCTCTCCCAAAACACGCAGTTTTCCCCAAAGAACTCTGCCTTAATTGCAGGTGGAACACAAGCCGCATTTCTCCCACACTGTACACAAAGGGCCCTTCCCTGAATGAACTTCTATATGCAGGGTGTCCCGCGTGCAGCGAACTGCCTCAAGCAAGGCAGAGTCTAGTGAGGACTGTAAGCATTTCCTCTCCCAGAACACGCAGTTTTACCCGAAGATCTCTGCTTTAGTTGCAGGTGGAACACAAGCAGCTTTTCTCCCACAGTGTACCCAAAGGGCCTTTCCCGAAAGAACTTCCTTGCTCAAGGTGTCCCGCGTGGAGTGAAATGCCTAAACCAAGGCAGGCTCTAGTGAGGCCTCTAAGCATTTCCTCTCCCATAACACGGCACTTTTACACAAAGAACTCTGCTTTAGTTGCAGGTGGAACACAAGCAGCCTTTCTGCCACTGTGTACTTTTTGGGCTCTTCCACGAATGAACTTCTATATGCAGGGTTTCCCACGTGGAGCGTACTGCCTCAACCAAGGCAGGCCGTAGTGAGGACTGTAAACATTTCCTCTCCCCAAACGCTCAGTTTTACAGAAGAACTCTGCTTTAGTTGCAGGTGGAACACAAGCAAGTTTTCTCCCAGAGTGTACACAATGTTTCTTTCCCCAAGTGAACTTCTATATGCAGGGTGTCCTGCGTGGAGTGAACTACCTCCAGCAAGGAGACTCTACTTATGCCTCTAAGCGTTTCCTCTCCCAAAACACGCAGTTTTGCCCGAAGAACTCTGCTTTAGTTGCCGGTGGAACACAAGCAGAATTTCTGCCACCTTGTACTCCTTGGGCTCTTCCACGAATGAACTTCTATATGCAGGGTTTCTCTCGTGGAGCGAACTGCCTCATCCAAGGCAGGCTGTACTGAGTACTGTAAGCATTTCCTCTCCCAAAATATGCAGTTTGAACGGAAGAACTCTGCTTTCGTTGCAGGTGGAACACAAGCAGGTTTTCTCCCAGAGTGTGCACAAGGGTCCTTTCCCCAAATGAATTTCTATATGCAGGGTGTCCCGCGTGGAGTGAACTACCTCAACCAAGGCAGGCTCTACTTATACCTCTAAGCGTTTCCTCTCCCAAAACACACAGTTTTATCCGAAGAAATCTGCTTTAGTTGCAGGTGGAACACAAGCAGCTTTTCTCCCACAGTGTACACAGTGGCCTTTGCCTGAAAGAACTTCTATACTCAAGGTGTACCACGTGGAGTGAAATGCCTAAACCAAGGCAGGCTCTAGTGAGGCCTCTAAGAATTTCGTCTCCCAAAACACGGCACTTTTACCCAAAGAACTCTGCTTTAGTTGCAGGTGGAACACAAGCAGCATTTCTGCCACTGTGTACTCTTTGGGCTCTTCCACGAATGAACCTCTATATGCAGGGTTTCCCACGTGGAGAGAACTGCCTTTACCAAGGCAGGCTGCAGTAAGGACTGTAAGCATTTCCTCTCCCAAAACACGCAGTTTTAATGGAAGAGCTCTACTTTAGTTGCAGTTGGAACACAAGCACCTTTTATCCCTGGGTGTACACAATGCTCAATTCCCCAAATGAAACTCTAAACGCAGGGTGTCCCACGTGGAGTGAACTACCTCAATCAAGGCAGGCTCTTCTTATGCCTCTAAGAGTTTCCTCTCCCAAAACATGCAGTTTTGCCCGAAGAACTCTGCTTTAGTTGCCGGTGGAACACAAGCAGCTTTTCTCTCACAGTGTACCCAAAGGGCCTTTGCCCGAAAGAACTTCTATGCTCAAGTTGGCCCGCATGCAGTAAAATGCCTAAACCAAGGCAGGCTCTAGAGAGGGCTCTAAGCATTTCCTCTCCCAAAACATGGCATTTATACCCAAAGAACTCTGCTTTAGTTGCAGGTGGAACACAAGCAGCATTTCTGCCACTGTGTACTCTTTGGGCTCTTCCACGAATGAACTTCTATATGCAGGGTTTCGCTCGTGGAGCGAACTGCCTCAACCAAGGCAGGCTGTACTGAGTACTGTAAGCATTTCCTCTCCCAAAATATGCAGTTTGAACGGAAGAACTCTGCTTTAGTTGCAGGCGGAACACAAGCAGCTTTTCTCCCACAGTGTACACAGTGGCTTTGCCTGAAAGAACTTCTATACTCAAGGTGTACCACGTGGAGTGAAATGCCAAAACCAAGGCATGCTCTAGGGAGGCATCTAAGAATTTCCTCTCGCAAAACACCGCAGTTTTACCCAAAGAACTCTGCTTTAGTTCCACGTGTAACACAAGCAGCATTTCTCCATCAGTGCACACAATGGGCACTTCCGTGAAAGAACTTGTTCTATACGCAGGGTGTCCCGTGTGGAGCGAACAGTGTCAACCATGGCAGGCTCTACTGTGGTCTCTAAGGATTTCCTCTCTGAAAACACGGCACTTGTACCCGTAGAACTCTGCCATAATTGCACGTGGAACACAAGCTGCCTTCTCCCACACTGTACACAAAGTGTCCTTCCCTGAATGAACTTCAATATGCAAGGTGTCCCGCATCGAGTGAGCTGCCTCAACCAAGGCAGGCTCTAGTAAGGGCTCTAAGCATTTCCTCTTCCAAAACACTCAGTTTTAACGGAAGAACTCTGCTTTAGTTGCAGGTGGCACACAAGCAATTTTTCTCCCACAGTGTACACAATGGGCACTTCCCCTAATAAACTTGCAGTATAAGAATGGTGTCCCGTGTGGAGCGAACTGCCTCACCCATGGCAGGCTCTACTGTGGTCACTAAGGCTTTCCTCTCTGAAAACGCGGCACTTTTACCCAAAGAACTCTGCCTTAATTGCAGGTGGAACACAAGCTGCATTTCTCCTACACTGTACACAAAGGGCCTTTCCCCGAAAAAACTTCTATATGCAGGGTGTCCAGCGTGCAGCGAACTGCCTCAAGCAAGGCAGGCTCTAGTAAGGACTGTAAGCATTTCCTCTCCCAAAACACACAGTTTTACCCGAAGAAGTCTTCTTTAGTTGCCGGTGGAACACAAGCAGCTTTTCTCCCACAGTGTACCCAAGGGCCTTTGCCCGAAAGAACTTCTATGCTCAAGGTGTCCCGCGTGGATTGAAATGCATAAACCAAGGCAGGCTCTAGTGAGGCCTGTAAGCATTTCCTCTCCCAAAACTCGGCAGTTTTACCCAAAGAACTCTGCTTTAGTACCAGGTGTATCACAAGCAGCGTTTCTCAATCAGTGCACACAATGGCCATTTCCCGAATGAACTTGTTTTATACGCAGGGTGTCCCGCATGCAGCGAACAGCCTCAACCATGGCAGGCTCTACTGTGGTCCCTAAGGCTTTCCTCTCTGAAAACACGGCACTTTTACCCAAAGAACTCTGCCTTAATTGCAGGTGGAACACAAGCTGCATTTCTCCCACACTGTATACAAAGGGCCCTTCCCTGAATGAACTTCTATATGCAGGGTGTCCTGCGTGGAGTGAACTACCTCAAGCAAGGCAGACTCTACTTATGCCTCTAAGCGTTTCCTCTCCCAAAACACGCAGTTTTATCCGTAGAACACTACTTTAGTTGCAGGTGGAACACAAGCAGCTTTTCTCCCACAGTGTACACAGTGGCCTTTGCCTGAAAGAACTTCTATACTCAAGGTGTACCACGTGGAGTGAAATGCCTAAACCAAGGCATGCTCTAGTGAGGCCTCTAAGAATTTCCTCTCCCAAAACACCGCAGTTTTACCCAAAGAACTCTGCTTTAGTTCCACGTGTAACACAAGCAGCATTTCTCCGTCAGTGCACACAATGGGCACTTCCCTGAAAGAACTTGTTCTATACGCAGGGTTTCCCGCGTGGAGCGAACAGTGTCCACCATGGCAGGCTCTACTGTGGTCTCTAAGGATTTCCTCTCTGAAAACACGGCACTTGTACCCGTAGAACTCTGCCATAATTGCACGTGGAACACAAGCTGCCTTTCTCCCACACTGTACACAAAGTGTCCTTCCCTGAATGAACTTCAATATGCAAGGTGTCCCGCATGGAGTGAGCTGCCTCAACCAAGGCAGGCTCTAGTAAGGGCTCTAAGCATTTCCTCTTCCAAAACACTCAGTTTTAACGGAAGAACTCTGCTTTAGTTGCACGTGGAACACAAGCAATTTTTCTCCCACAGTGTACACAATGGGCACTTCCCCTAATAAACTTGCAGTATAAGAATGGTGTCCCGTGTGGAGCGAACT
The DNA here is from genome assembly GCF_964165515.1 of Mesoplodon bidens. NCBI lineage: Eukaryota > Metazoa > Chordata > Mammalia > Artiodactyla > Ziphiidae > Mesoplodon > Mesoplodon bidens. The sequence goes on along the minus strand of NW_027671593.1, from coordinate 263,056 downwards.
GCCTCTCCCATGGCAGGCTCTACTGTGGTCACTAAGGCTTTCCTCTCTGAAAACGCGGCACTTTTACCCAAAGAACTCTGCCTTAATTGCAGGTGGAACACAAGCTGCATTTCTCCCACACTGTACACAAAGGGCCTTTCCCCGAATAAACTTCTATATGCAGGGTGTCCTGCGTGGTGTAAACTACCTCCAGCAAGGAGACTCTACTTATGCCTCTAAGCGTTTCCTCTCCCAAAACACGCAGTTTTGCCCGAAGAACTCTGCTTTAGTTGCCGGTGGAACACAAGCAGCATTTCTGCCACTTTGTACTCCTTGGGCTCTTCCACGAATGAACTTCTATATGCAGGGTTTCTCTCGTGGAGCGAACTGCCTCAACCAAGGCAGGCTCTACTGAGTACTGTAAGCATTTCCTCTCCCAAAATATGCAGTTTGAACGGAAGAACTCTGCTTTGGTTGCAGGTGGAACACAAGCAGGTTTTCTCCCAGAGTGTACACAAGGGTCCTTTCCCCAGATGAATTTCTATACGCAGGGTGTCCCGCGTGGAGTGAACTACCACAACCAAGGCAGGCTCTACTTATACCTCTAAGCGTTTCCTCTCCCAAAACACACAGTTTTATCCGAAGAAATCTGCTTTAGTTGCAGGTGGATCACAAGCAGCTTTTCTCCCACAGTGTACACAGTGGCCTTTGCCTGAAAGAACTTCTATACTCAAGGTGTACCACGTGGAGTGAAATGCCTAAACCAAGGCAGGCTCTAGTGAGGCCTCTAAGAATTTCCTCTCCCAAAACACGGCACTTTTACCCAAAGAACTCTGCTTTAGTTGCAGGTGGAACCCAAGCAGCATTTCTGCCACTGTGTACTCTTTGGGCTCTTCCACGAATGAACCTCTATATGCAGGGTTTCCCACGTGGAGAGAACTGCCTTTACCAAGGCAGGCTGCAGTAAGGACTGTAAGCATTTCCTCTCCCAAAACACGCAGTTTTAATGGAAGAGCTCTGCTTTAGTTGCAGTTGGAACACAAGCACCTTTTATCCCTGGGTGTACACAATGCTCCATTCCCCAAATGAAACTCTATACGCAGGGTGTCCCACGTGGAGTGAACTACCTCAATCAAGGCAGGCTCTTCTTATGCCTCTAAGAGTTTCCTCTCCCAAAACATGCAGTTTTGCCCGAAGAACTCTGCTTTAGTTGCCGGTGGAACACATGCAGCTTTTCTCTCACAGTGTACCCAAAGGGCCTTTGCACGAAAGAACTTCTATGCTCAAGGTGGCCCGCATGCAGTAAAATGCCTAAACCAAGGCAGGCTCTAGAGAGGGCTCTAAGCATTTCCTCTCCCAAAACATGGCATTTATACCCAAAGAACTCTGCTTTAGTTGCAGGTGGAAAACAAGCAGCATTTCTGCCACTGTGTACTCTTTGGGCTCTTCCACGAATGAACTTCTATATGCAGGGTTTTGCTCGTGGAGCGAACTGCCTCAACCAAGGCAGGCTGTACTGAGTACTGTAAGCATTTCCTCTCCCAAAATATGCAGTTTGAACGGAAGAACTCTGCTTTAGTTGCAGGCGGATCACAAGCAGGTTTTCTCCCAGTGTGTACACAATGGTCCTTTCCACAAATGAATTTCTATACGCAGGGTGTCCCGCGTGGAGTGAACTACCTCAACCAAGGCAGGCTCTACTTATGCCTCTAAGAGTTTCCTCTCCCAAAACACGCAGTTTTACCCAAAGAACTCTGCCTTAATTGCAGGTGGAACACAAGCTGCATTTCTCCCACACTGTACACAAAGGGCCCTTCCCTGAATGAACTTCTATATGCAGGGTGTCCCGCGTGCAGCGAACTGCCTCAAGCAAGGCAGGCTCTAATAAGCACTGTAAGCATTTCCTCTCCCAAAACACGCAGTTTTACCCGAAGAACTCTGCTTTAGTTGCCGGTGGAACACAAGCAGCTTTTCTCCCACAGTGTACCCAAAGGGCCTTTGCCCAAAAGAACCCCTATGCTCAAGGTGTCCCGCGTGGAGTGAAATGCCTGAACCAAGGCAGGCTCTAGTGAGGCCTGTAAGCATTTCCTCTCACAAAACTCGGCAGTTTTACCCAAAGAACTCTGCTTTAGTACCAGGTGTATCACAAGCAGCGTTTCTCAATCAGTGCACACAATGGCCATTTCCCGAATGAACTTGTTTTATACGCAGGGTGTCCCGCATGCAGCGAACAGCCTCAACCATGGCAGGCTCTACTGTGGTCCCTAAGGCTTTCCTCTCTGAAAACACGGCACTTTTACCCAAAGAACTCTGCCTTAATTGCAGGTGGAACACAAGCTGCATTTCTCCCACACTGTACACAAAGGGCCCTTCCCTGAATGAACTTCTATATGCAGGGTGTCCCGCGTGCAGCGAACTGCCTCAAGCAAGGCAGACTCTAGTGAGGACTGTAAGCATTTCCTCTGCCAGAACACGCAGTTTTACCCGAAGATCTCTGCTTTAGTTGCAGGTGGAACACAAGCAGCTTTTCTCCCACAGTGTACCCAAAGGGCCTTTGCCCGAAAGAACTTCCTTGCTCAAGTTGTCCCGCGTGGAGTGAAATGCCTAAACCAAGGCATGCTCTAGTGAGGCCTCTAAGCATTTCCTCTCCCAAAACACGGCACTTTTACCCAAAGAACTCTGCTTTAGTTGCAGGTGGAACACAAGCAGCCTTTCTGCCACTGTGTACTTTTTGGGCTCTTCCACGAATGAACTTCTATATGCAGGGTTTCCCACGTGGAGCGAACTGCCTCAACCAAGGCAGGCTGTAGTGAGGACTGTAAGCATTTCCTCTCCCAAAACGCTCAGTTTTAACAGAAGAACTCTGCTTTAGTTGCCGGTGGAACACAAGCAGGTTTTCTCCCAGAGTGTACACAATGGTCCTTTCCCCAAGTGAACTTCTATATGCAGGGTGTCCTGCGTGGTGTAAACTACCTCCAGCAAGGAGACTCTACTTATGCCTCTAAGCGTTTCCTCTCCCAAAACACGCAGTTTTGCCCGAAGAACTCTGCTTTAGTTGCCGGTGGAACACAAGCAGCATTTCTGCCACTTTGTACTCCTTGGGCTCTTCCACGAATGAACTTCTATATGCAGGGTTTCTCTCGTGGAGCGAACTGCCTCAACCAAGGCAGGCTCTACTGAGTACTGTAAGCATTTCCTCTCCCAAAATATGCAGTTTGAACGGAAGAACTCTGCTTTGGTTGCAGGTGGAACACAAGCAGGTTTTCTCCCCGAGTGTACACAAGGGTCCTTTCCCCAGATGAATTTCTATACGCAGGGTGTCCCGCGTGGAGTGAACTACCACAACCAAGGCAGGCTCTACTTATACCTCTAAGCGTTTCCTCTCCCAAAACACACAGTTTTATCCGAAGAAATCTGCTTTAGTTGCAGGTGGATCACAAGCAGCTTTTCTCCCACAGTGTACACAGTGGCCTTTGCCTGAAAGAACTTCTATACTCAAGGTGTACCACGTGGAGTGAAATGCCTAAACCAAGGCAGGCTCTAGTGAGGCCTCTAAGAATTTCCTCTCCCAAAACACGGCACTTTTACCCAAAGAACTCTGCTTTAGTTGCAGGTGGAACCCAAGCAGCATTTCTGCCACTGTGTACTCTTTGGGCTCTTCCACGAATGAACCTCTATATGCAGGGTTTCCCACGTGGAGAGAACTGCCTTTACCAAGGCAGGCTGCAGTAAGGACTGTAAGCATTTCCTCTCCCAAAACACGCAGTTTTAATGGAAGAGCTCTGCTTTAGTTGCAGTTGGAACACAAGCACCTTTTATCCCTGGGTGTACACAATGCTCCATTCCCCAAATGAAACTCTATACGCAGGGTGTCCCACGTGGAGTGAACTACCTCAATCAAGGCAGGCTCTTCTTATGCCTCTAAGAGTTTCCTCTCCCAAAACATGCAGTTTTGCCCGAAGAACTCTGCTTTAGTTGCCGGTGGAACACAAGCAGCTTTTCTCTCACAGTGTATCCAAAGGGCCTTTGCCCGAAAGAACTTCTATGCTCAAGGTGGACCGCATGCAGTAAAATGCCTAAACCAAGGCAGGCTCTAGAGAGGGCTCTAAGCATTTCCTCTCCCAAAACATGGCATTTATACCCAAAGAACTCTGCTTTAGTTGCAGGTGGAACACAAGCAGCATTTCTGCCACTGTGTACTCTTTGGGCTCTTCCACGAATGAACTTCTATATGCAGGGTTTTGCTCGTGGAGCGAACTGCCTCAACCAAGGCAGGCTGTACTGAGTACTGTAAGCATTTCCTCTCCCAAAATATGCAGTTTGAACGGAAGAACTCTGCTTTAGTTGCAGGCGGAACACAAGCAGGTTTTCTCCCAGAGTGTACACAATGGTCCTTTCCCCAAATGAAACTCTATACGCAGGGTGTCCCGCGTGGAGTGAACTACCTCAACCAAGGCAGGCTCTACTTATGCCTCTAAGAGTTTCCTCTCCCAAAACACGCAGTTTACCCAAAGAACTCTGCCTTAATTGCAGGTGGAAGACAAGCTGCATTTCTCCCACACTGTACACAAAGGGCCCTTCCCTGAATGAACTTGTATATGCAGGGTGTCCCGCGTGCAGCGAACTGCCTCAAGCAAGGCAGACTCTAGTAAGGACTGTAAGCATTTCCTCTGCCAGAACACGCAGTTTTACCCGAAGATCTCTGCTTTAGTTGCAGGTGGAAGACAAGCAGCTTTTCTCCCACAGTGTACCCAAAGGGCCTTTGCCCGAAAGAACTTCTATGCTCAAGGTGTCCCGCGTGGAGTGAAATGCTTAAACCAAGGCAGGCTCTAGTGAGGCCTCTAAGCATTTCCTCTCCCAAAACACGGCACTTTTACCCAAAGAACTCTGCTTTAGTTGCAGGTGGAACACAAGCAGCATTTCTGCCACTGTGTACTCTTTGGGCTCTTCCACGAATGAACTTCTATATGCTGGGTTTCCCACGTGGAGCGAACTGCCTCAACCAAGGCAGGCTGTACTGAGTACTGTATGCATTTCCTCCCCCAAAATATGCAGTTTGAACGGAAGAACTCTGCTTTAGTTGCAGGTGGAACACAAGCAGGTTTTCTCCCAGAGTGTACACAATGGTCCTTTCCCCAAATGAATTTCTATACGCAGGATGTCCCGCGTGGAGTGAACTACCTCAACCAAGGCAGGCTCTACTTATGCCTCTAAGAGTTTCGTCTCCCAAAACACGCAGTTTTACCCAAAGAACTCTGCCTTAATTGCAGGTGGAACACAAGCTGCATTTCTCCCACACTGTACACAAAGGGCCCTTCCCTGAAAGAACTTCTATATGCAGGGTGTCCCGCGTGCAGCGAACTGCCTCAAGCAAGGCAGGCTCTAATAAGCACTGTAAGCATTTCCTCTCCCAAAACGCTCAGGTTTAACAGAAGAACTGTGCTTTAGTTGCCGGTGGAACACAAGCAGCTTTTCTCCCACAGTGTACCCAAAGGGCCTTTGACAGAAAGAACCCCTATGCTCAAGGTGTCCCGCGTGGAGTGAAATGCCTGAACCAAGGCAGGCTCTAGTGAGGCCTGTAAGCATTTCCTCTCACAAAACTCGGCAGTTTTACCCAAAGAACTCTGCTTTAGTACCAGGTGTATCACAAGCAGCGTTTCTCAATCAGTGCACACAATGGCCATTTCCCGAATGAACTTGTTTTATACGCAGGGTGTCCCGCATGCAGCGAACAGCCTCAACCATGGCAGGCTCTACTGTGGTCCCTAAGGCTTTCCTCTCTGAAAACACGGCACTTTTACCCAAAGAACTCTGCCTTAATTGCAGGTGGAACACAAGCTGCATTTCTCCCACACTGTACACAAAGGGCCCTTCCCTGAATGAACTTCTATATGCAGGGTGTCCCGCGTGCAGCGAACTGCCTCAAGCAAGGCAGACTCTAGTGAGGACTGTAAGCATTTCCTCTGCCAGAACACGCAGTTTTACCCGAAGATCTCTGCTTTAGTTTCAGGTGGAACACAAGCAGCTTTTCTCCCACAGTGTACCCAAAGGGCCTTTGCCCGAAAGAACTTCCTTGCTCAAGTTGTCCCGCGTGGAGTGAAATGCCTAAACCAAGGCAGGCTCTAGTGAGGCCTCTAAGCATTTCCTCTCCCAAAACACGCACTTTTACCCAAAGAACTCTGCTTTAGTTGCAGGTGGAACACAAGCAGCCTTTCTGCCACTGTGTACTTTTTGGGCTCTTCCACGAATGAACTTCTATATGCAGGGTTTCCCACGTGGAGCGAACTGCCTCAACCAAGGCAGGCTGTAGTGAGGACTGTAAGCATTTCCTCTCCCAAAACGCTCAGTTTTAACAGAAGAATTCTGCTTTAGTTGCAGGTGGAACACAAGCAAGTTTTCTCCCAGAGTGTACACAATGGTCATTTCCCCAAGTGAACTTCTATATGCAGGGTGTCCTGCGTGGTGTAAACTACCTCCAGCAAGGAGACTCTACTTATGCCTCTAAGCGTTTCCTCTCCCAAAACACGCAGTTTTGCCCGAAGAACTCTGCTTTACTTGCCGGTGGAACACAAGCAGCATTTCTGCCACTTTGTACTCCTTGGGCTCTTCCATGAATGAACTTCTATATGCAGGGTTTCTCTCGTGGAGCGAACTGCCTCAACCAAAGCAGGCTCTACTGAGTACTGTAAGAATTTCCTCTCCCAAAATATGCAGTTTGAACGGAAGAACTCTGCTTTGGTTGCAGGTGGAACACAAGCAGGTTTTCTCCCAGAGTGTACACAAGGGTCCTTTCCCCAGATGAATTTCTATACGCAGGGTGTCCCGCGTGGAGTGAACTACCACAACCAAGGCAGGCTCTACTTATACCTCTAAGCCTTTCCTCTCCCAAAACACGCAGTTTTATCGAAGAACTCTGCTTTAGTTGCAGGTGGAACACAAGCAGCTTTTCTCCCACAGTGTACACAGTGGCCTTTGCCTGAAAGAACTATACTCAAGGTGTACCACGTGGAGTGAAATGCCAAAACCAAGGCATGCTCAAGTGAGGCCTCTAAGAATTTCCTCTCCCAAAACACGGCACTTTTACCCAAAGAACTCTCCTTTAGTTGCAGGTGGAACACAAGCAGCTTTTCTCCCACAGTGTACACAGTGGCCTTTGCCTAAAAGAACTATACTCATGGTGTACCACGTGGAGTGAAATGCCAAAACCAAGGCATGCTCTAGTGAGGCATCTAAGAATTTCCCCTCGCAAAACACCGCAGTTTTACCCAAAGAACTCTGCTTTAGTTCCACGTGTAACACAAGCAGCATTTCTCCATCAGTGCACACAATGGGCACTTCCGTGAAAGAACTTGTTCTATACGCAGGGTGTCCCGCGTGGAGCGAACAGTGTCAACCATGGAAGGCTCTACTGTGGTCTCTAAGGATTTCCTCTCTGAAAACACGGTACTTGTACCCGTAGAACTCTGCCATAATTGCACTTGGAACACAAGCTGCCTTTCTCCCACACTGTACACAAAGTTTCCTTCCCTGAATGAACTTCAATATGCAAGGTGTCCCGCATGGAGTGAGCTGCCTCAACCAAGGCAGGCTCTAGTAAGGGCTCTAAGCATTTCCTCTTCCAAAACACTCAGTTTTAACGGAAGAACTCTGCTTTAGTTGCAGGTGGAACACAAGCAATTTTTCTCCCACAGTGTACACAATGGGCACTTCCCCTAATAAACTTGCAGTATAAGAATGGTGTCCCGTGTGGAGCGAACTGCCTCTCCCATGGCAGGCTCTACTGTGGTCACTAAGGCTTTCCTCTCTGAAAACGCGGCACTTTTACCCAAAGAACTCTGCCTTAATTGCAGGTGGAACACAAGCAGCATTTCTCCCACACTGTACAAAAAGGGCCTTTCCCCGAATGAACTTCTATATGCAGGGTGTCCAGCGTGCAGCGAACTGCCTCAAGCTAGGCAGGCTCTAGTAAGGACTGTAAGCATTTCCTCTCCAAAACACGCAGTTTTACCCGAAGAAGTCTGCTTTAGTTGCGGGTGGAACACAAGCAGCTTTTCTGCCACTGTGTACTCCTTGGGCTCTTCCACGAATGAACTTCTATATGCAGGGTTTCTCTTGTGGAGCGAACTGCCTCAACCAAGGCAGTCTGTACTGAGTACTTTAAGCATTTCCTCTCCCAAAATATGCAGTTTGAACGGAAGAACTCTGCTTTAGTTGCAGGCGGAACACAAGCAGGTTTTCTCCCAGAGTGTACACAATGGTCCTTTCCCCAAATGAATTTCTATACGCAGGGTGCCCAGCTTGGAGTGAACTACCTCAACCAAGGCAGGCTCTACTTATGCCTCTAAGAGTTTCCTCTCTCAAAACACGCAGTTTTCCCCAAAGAACTCTGCCTTAATTGCAGGTGGAACACAAGCCGCATTTCTCCCACACTGTACACAAAGGGCCCTTCCCTGAATGAACTTCTATATGCAGGGTGTCCCGCGTGCAGCGAACTGCCTCAAGCAAGGCAGAGTCTAGTGAGGACTGTAAGCATTTCCTCTCCCAGAACACGCAGTTTTACCCGAAGATCTCTGCTTTAGTTGCGGGTGGAACACAAGGAGCTTTTCTGCCACTGTGTACTCGTTGGGCTCTTCCACGAATGAACTTCTATAAGCTGGGTTTCCCACGTGGAGCGAACTGCCTCAACCAAGGCAGGCTGTACTGAGTACTGTATGCATTTCCTCCCCCAAAATATGCAGTTTGAACGGAAGAACTCTGCTTTAGTTGCAGGTGGAACACAAGCAGGTTTTCTCCCAGTGTGTACACAATGGTCCTTTCCCCAAATGAATTTCTATACGCAGGGTGTCCCGCGTGGAGTGAACTACCTCAACCAAGGCAGGCTCTACTTATGCCTCTAAGAGTTTCCTCTCCCAAAACACGCAGTTTTACCCAAAGAACTCTGCCTTAATTGCAGGTGGAACACAAGCTGCATTTCTCCCACACTGTACACAAAGGGCCCTTCCCTGAATGAACTTCTATATGCAGGGTGTCCCGCGTGCAGCGAACTGCCTCAAGCAAGGCAGGCTCTAATAAGCACTGTAAGCATTTCCTCTCCCAAAACACGCAGTTTTACCCGAAGAACTCTGCTTTAGTTGCCAGTGGAACACAAGCAGCTTTTCTCCCACAGTGTACCCAAAGGGCCTTTGACAGAAAGAACCCCTATGCTCAAGGTGTCCCGCGTGGAGTGAAATGCCTGAACCAAGGCAGGCTCTAGTGAGGCCTGTAAGCATTTCCTCTCACAAAACTCGGCAGTTTTACCCAAAGAACTCTGCTTTAGTACCAGGTGAATCACAAGCAGCGTTTCTCAATCAGTGCACACAATGGCCATTTCCCGAATGAACTTGTTTTATACGCAGGGTGTCCCGCATGCAGCGAACAGCCTCAACCATGGCAGGCTCTACTGTGGTCCCTAAGGCTTTCCTCTCTGAAAACACGGCACTTTTACCCAAAGAACTCTGCCTTAATTGCAGGTGGAACACAAGCTGCATTTCTCCCACACTGTACACAAAGGGCCCTTCCCTGAATGAACTTCTATATGCAGGGTGTCCCGCGTGGAGTGAAATGCCTAAACCAAGGCAGGCTCTAGTGAGGCCTCTAAGCATTTCCTCTCCCAAAACACGCACTTTTACCCAAAGAACTCTGCTTTAGTTGCAGGTGGAACACAAGCAGCCTTTCTGCCACTGTGTACTTTTTGGGCTCTTCCACGAATGAACTTCTATATGCAGGGTTTCCCACGTGGAGCGAACTGCCTCAACCAAGGCAGGCTGTAGTGAGGACTGTAAGCATTTCCTCTCCCAAAACGCTCAGTTTTAACACAAGAATTCTGCTTTAGTTGCAGGTGGAACACAAGCAAGTTTTCTCCCAGAGTGTACACAATGGTCCTTTCCCCAAGTGAACTTCTATATGCAGGGTGTCCTGCGTGGTGTAAACTACCTCCAGCAAGGAGACTCTACTTATGCCTCTAAGCGTTTCCTCTCCCAAAACACGCAGTTTTGCCCGAAGAACTCTGCTTTAGTTGCCGGTGGAACACAAGCAGCATTTCTGCCACTTTGTACTCCTTGGGCTCTTCCACGAATGAACTTCTATATGCAGGGTTTCTCTCGTGGAGCGAACTGCCTCAACCAAGGCAGGCTCTACTGAGTACTGTAAGCATTTCCTCTCCCAAAATATGCAGTTTGAACGGAAGAACTCTGCTTTGGTTGCAGGTGGAACACAAGCAGGTTTTCTCCCAGAGTGTACACAAGGGTCCTTTCCCCAGATGAATTTCTATACGCAGGGTGTCCCGCGTGGAGTGAACTACCACAACCAAGGCAGGCTCTACTTATACCTCTAAGCGTTTCGTCTCCGAAAACACACAGTTTTATCCGAAGAAATCTGCTTTAGTTGCAGGTGGATCACAAGCAGCTTTTCTCCCACAGTGTACACAGTGGCCTTTGCCTGGAAGAACTTCTATACTCAAGGTGTACCACGTGGAGTGAAATGCCTAAACCAAGGCAGGCTCTAGTGAGGCCTCTAAGAATTTCCTCTCCCAAAACACGGCACTTTTACCCAAAGAACTCTGCTTTAGTTGCAGGTGGAACCCAAGCAGCATTTCTGCCACTGTGTACTCTTTGGGCTCTTCCACGAATGAACCTCTATATGCAGGGTTTCCCACGTGGAGAGAACTGCCTTTACCAAGGCAGGCTGCAGTAAGGACTGTAAGCATTTCCTCTCCCAAAACACGCAGTTTTAATGGAAGAGCTCTGCTTTAGTTGCAGTTGGAACACAAGCACCTTTTATCCCTGGGTGTACACAATGCTCCATTCCCCAAATGAAACTCTATACGCAGGGAGTCCCACGTGGAGTGAACTACCTCAATCAAGGCAGGCTCTTTTTATGCCTCTAAGAGTTTCCTCTCCCAAAACATGCAGTTTTGCCCGAAGAACTCTGCTTCAGTTGCCGGTGGAACACAAGCAGCTTTTCTCTCACAGTGTACCCAAAGGGCCTTTGCACGAAAGAACTTCTATGCTCAAGGTGGCCCGCATGCAGTAAAATGCCTAAACCAAGGCAGGCTCTAGAGAGGGCTCTAAGCATTTCCTCTCCCAAAACATGGCACTTATACCCAAAGAACTCTGCTTTAGTTGCAGGTGGAACACAAGCAGCATTTCTGCCACTGTGTACTCTTTGGGCTCTTCCACGAATGAACTTCTATATGCAGGGTTTTGCTCGTGGAGCGAACTGCCTCAACCAAGGCCGGCTGTACTGAGTACTGTAAGCATTTCCTCTCCCAAAATATGCAGTTTGAACGGAAGAACTCTGCTTTAGTTGCAGGCGGAACACAAGCAGGTTTTCTCCCAGAGTGTACACAATGGTCCTTTCCCCAAATGAAACTCTATACGCAGGGTGTCCCGCGTGGAGTGAACTACCTCAACCAAGGCAGGCTCTACTTATGCCTCTAAGAGTTTCCTCTCCCAAAACACGCAGTTTTACCCAAAGAACTCTGCCTTAATTGCAGGTGGAAGACAAGCTGCATTTCTCCCACACTGTACACAAAGGGCCCTTCCCTGAATGAACTTGTATATGCAGGGTGTCCCGCGTGCAGCGAACTGCCTCAAGCAAGGCAGACTCTAGTAAGGACTGTAAGCATTTCCTCTGCCAGAACACGCAGTTTTACCCGAAGATCTCTGCTTTAGTTGCAGGTGGAAGACAAGCAGCTTTTCTCCCACAGTGTACCCAAAGGGCCTTTGCCCGAAAGAACTTCTATGCTCAAGGTGTCCCGCGTGGAGTGAAATGCTTAAACCAAGGCAGGCTCTAGTGAGGCCTCTAAGCATTTCCTCTCCCAAAACACGGCACTTTTACCCAAAGAACTCTGCTTTAGTTGCAGGTGGAACACAAGCAGCATTTCTGCCACTGTGTACTCTTTGGGCTCTTCCACGAATGAACTTCTATATGCTGGGTTTCCCACGTGGAGCGAACTGCCTGAACCAAGGCAGGCTGTAGTGAGGACTGTAAGCATTTCCTCTCCCAAAACGCGCAGTTTTAACAGAAGAACTCTGCTTTAGTTGCAGGTGGAACACAAGCAAGTTTTCTCCCAGAGTGTACACAATGGTCCTTTCTCCAAGTGAACTTCTATATGCAGGGTGTCCTGCGTGGAGTGAACTACCTCCAGCAAGGCAGACTCTACTTATGCCTCTAAGCCTTTCCTCTCCCAAAACACGCAGTTTTATCGAAGAACTCTGCTTTAGTTGCAGGTGGAACACAAGCAGCTTTTCTCCCACAGTGTACACAGTGGCCTTTGCCTAAAAGAACTATACTCAAGGTGTACCACGTGGAGTGAAATGCCAAAACCAAGGCATGCTCAAGTGAGGCCTCTAAGAATTTCCTCTCCCAAAACACGGCACTTTTACCCAAAGAACTCTCCTTTAGTTGCAGGTGGAACACAAGCAGCTTTTCTCCCACAGTGTACACAGTGGCCTTTGCCTAAAAGAACTATACTCATGGTGTACCACGTGGAGTGAAATGCCAAAACCAAGGCATGCTCTAGTGAGGCATCTAAGAATTTCCCCTCGCAAAACACCGCAGTTTTACCCAAAGAACTCTGCTTTAGTTCCACGTGTAACACAAGCAGCATTTCTCCATCAGTGCACACAATGGGCACTTCCGTGAAAGAACTTGTTCTATACGCAGGGTGTCCCGCGTGGAGCGAACAGTGTCAACCATGGCAGGCTCTACTGTGGTCTCTAAGGATTTCCTCTCTGAAAACACGGTACTTGTACCCGTAGAACTCTGCCATAATTGCACTTGGAACACAAGCTGCCTTTCTCCCACACTGTACACAAAGTTTCCTTCCCTGAATGAACTTCAATATGCAAGGTGTCCCGCATGGAGTGAGCTGCCTCAACCAAGGCAGGCTCTAGTAAGGGCTCTAAGCATTTCCTCTTCCAAAACACTCAGTTTTAACGGAAGAACTCTGCTTTAGTTGCAGGTGGAACACAAGCAATTTTTCTCCCACAGTGTACACAATGGGCACTTCCCCTAATAAACTTGCAGTATAAGAATGGTGTCCCGTGTGGAGCGAACTGCCTCTCCCATGGCAGGCTCTACTGTGGTCACTAAGGCTTTCCTCTCTGAAAACGCGGCACTTTTACCCAAAGAACTCTGCCTTAATTGCAGGTGGAACACAAGCAGCATTTCTCCCACACTGTACAAAAAGGGCCTTTCCCCGAATGAACTTCTATATGCAGGGTGTCCAGCGTGCAGCGAACTGCCTCAAGCTAGGCAGGCTCTAGTAAGGACTGTAAGCATTTCCTCTCCAAAACACGCAGTTTTACCCGAAGAAGTCTGCTTTAGTTGCGGGTGGAACACAAGCAGCTTTTCTGCCACTGTGTACTCCTTGGGCTCTTCCACGAATGAACTTCTATATGCAGGGTTTCTCTTGTGGAGCGAACTGCCTCAACCAAGGCAGTCTGTACTGAGTACTTTAAGCATTTCCTCTCCCAAAATATGCAGTTTGAACGGAAGAACTCTGCTTTAGTTGCAGGCGGAACACAAGCAGGTTTTCTCCCAGAGTGTACACAATGGTCCTTTCCCCAAATGAATTTCTATACGCAGGGTGCCCAGCTTGGAGTGAACTACCTCAACCAAGGCAGGCTCTACTTATGCCTCTAAGAGTTTCCTCTCTCAAAACACGCAGTTTTCCCCAAAGAACTCTGCCTTAATTGCAGGTGGAACACAAGCCGCATTTCTCCCACACTGTACACAAAGGGCCCTTCCCTGAATGAACTTCTATATGCAGGGTGTCCCGCGTGCAGCGAACTGCCTCAAGCAAGGCAGAGTCTAGTGAGGACTGTAAGCATTTCCTCTCCCAGAACACGCAGTTTTACCCGAAGATCTCTGCTTTAGTTGCGGGTGGAACACAAGGAGCTTTTCTGCCACTGTGTACTCGTTGGGCTCTTCCACGAATGAACTTCTATAAGCTGGGTTTCCCACGTGGAGCGAACTGCCTCAACCAAGGCAGGCTGTACTGAGTACTGTATGCATTTCCTCCCCCAAAATATGCAGTTTGAACGGAAGAACTCTGCTTTAGTTGCAGGTGGAACACAAGCAGGTTTTCTCCCAGTGTGTACACAATGGTCCTTTCCCCAAATGAATTTCTATACGCAGGGTGTCCCGCGTGGAGTGAACTACCTCAACCAAGGCAGGCTCTACTTATGCCTCTAAGAGTTTCCTCTCCCAAAACACGCAGTTTTACCCAAAGAACTCTGCCTTAATTGCAGGTGGAACACAAGCTGCATTTCTCCCACACTGTACACAAAGGGCCCTTCCCTGAATGAACTTCTATATGCAGGGTGTCCCGCGTGCAGCGAACTGCCTCAAGCAAGGCAGGCTCTAATAAGCACTGTAAGCATTTCCTCTCCCAAAACACGCAGTTTTACCCGAAGAACTCTGCTTTAGTTGCCAGTGGAACACAAGCAGCTTTTCTCCCACAGTGTACCCAAAGGGCCTTTGACAGAAAGAACCCCTATGCTCAAGGTGTCCCGCGTGGAGTGAAATGCCTGAACCAAGGCAGGCTCTAGTGAGGCCTGTAAGCATTTCCTCTCACAAAACTCGGCAGTTTTACCCAAAGAACTCTGCTTTAGTACCAGGTGAATCACAAGCAGCGTTTCTCAATCAGTGCACACAATGGCCATTTCCCGAATGAACTTGTTTTATACGCAGGGTGTCCCGCATGCAGCGAACAGCCTCAACCATGGCAGGCTCTACTGTGGTCCCTAAGGCTTTCCTCTCTGAAAACACGGCACTTTTACCCAAAGAACTCTGCCTTAATTGCAGGTGGAACACAAGCTGCATTTCTCCCACACTGTACACAAAGGGCCCTTCCCTGAATGAACTTCTATATGCAGGGTGTCCCGCGTGGAGTGAAATGCCTAAACCAAGGCAGGCTCTAGTGAGGCCTCTAAGCATTTCCTCTCCCAAAACACGCACTTTTACCCAAAGAACTCTGCTTTAGTTGCAGGTGGAACACAAGCAGCCTTTCTGCCACTGTGTACTTTTTGGGCTCTTCCACGAATGAACTTCTATATGCAGGGTTTCCCACGTGGAGCGAACTGCCTCAACCAAGGCAGGCTGTAGTGAGGACTGTAAGCATTTCCTCTCCCAAAACGCTCAGTTTTAACACAAGAATTCTGCTTTAGTTGCAGGTGGAACACAAGCAAGTTTTCTCCCAGAGTGTACACAATGGTCCTTTCCCCAAGTGAACTTCTATATGCAGGGTGTCCTGCGTGGTGTAAACTACCTCCAGCAAGGAGACTCTACTTATGCCTCTAAGCGTTTCCTCTCCCAAAACACGCAGTTTTGCCCGAAGAACTCTGCTTTAGTTGCCGGTGGAACACAAGCAGCATTTCTGCCACTTTGTACTCCTTGGGCTCTTCCACGAATGAACTTCTATATGCAGGGTTTCTCTCGTGGAGCGAACTGCCTCAACCAAGGCAGGCTCTACTGAGTACTGTAAGCATTTCCTCTCCCAAAATATGCAGTTTGAACGGAAGAACTCTGCTTTGGTTGCAGGTGGAACACAAGCAGGTTTTCTCCCAGAGTGTACACAAGGGTCCTTTCCCCAGATGAATTTCTATACGCAGGGTGTCCCGCGTGGAGTGAACTACCACAACCAAGGCAGGCTCTACTTATACCTCTAAGCGTTTCGTCTCCGAAAACACACAGTTTTATCCGAAGAAATCTGCTTTAGTTGCAGGTGGATCACAAGCAGCTTTTCTCCCACAGTGTACACAGTGGCCTTTGCCTGGAAGAACTTCTATACTCAAGGTGTACCACGTGGAGTGAAATGCCTAAACCAAGGCAGGCTCTAGTGAGGCCTCTAAGAATTTCCTCTCCCAAAACACGGCACTTTTACCCAAAGAACTCTGCTTTAGTTGCAGGTGGAACCCAAGCAGCATTTCTGCCACTGTGTACTCTTTGGGCTCTTCCACGAATGAACCTCTATATGCAGGGTTTCCCACGTGGAGAGAACTGCCTTTACCAAGGCAGGCTGCAGTAAGGACTGTAAGCATTTCCTCTCCCAAAACACGCAGTTTTAATGGAAGAGCTCTGCTTTAGTTGCAGTTGGAACACAAGCACCTTTTATCCCTGGGTGTACACAATGCTCCATTCCCCAAATGAAACTCTATACGCAGGGAGTCCCACGTGGAGTGAACTACCTCAATCAAGGCAGGCTCTTTTTATGCCTCTAAGAGTTTCCTCTCCCAAAACATGCAGTTTTGCCCGAAGAACTCTGCTTCAGTTGCCGGTGGAACACAAGCAGCTTTTCTCTCACAGTGTACCCAAAGGGCCTTTGCACGAAAGAACTTCTATGCTCAAGGTGGCCCGCATGCAGTAAAATGCCTAAACCAAGGCAGGCTCTAGAGAGGGCTCTAAGCATTTCCTCTCCCAAAACATGGCACTTATACCCAAAGAACTCTGCTTTAGTTGCAGGTGGAACACAAGCAGCATTTCTGCCACTGTGTACTCTTTGGGCTCTTCCACGAATGAACTTCTATATGCAGGGTTTTGCTCGTGGAGCGAACTGCCTCAACCAAGGCCGGCTGTACTGAGTACTGTAAGCATTTCCTCTCCCAAAATATGCAGTTTGAATGGAAGAACTCTGCTTTAGTTGCAGGCGGAACACAAGCAGGTTTTCTCCCAGAGTGTACACAATGGTCCTTTCCCCAAATGAAACTCTATACGCAGGGTGTCCCGCGTGGAGTGAACTACCTCAACCAAGGCAGGCTCTACTTATGCCTCTAAGAGTTTCCTCTCCCAAAACACGCAGTTTTACCCAAAGAACTCTGCCTTAATTGCAGGTGGAAGACAAGCTGCATTTCTCCCACACTGTACACAAAGGGCCCTTCCCTGAATGAACTTGTATATGCAGGGTGTCCCGCGTGCAGCGAACTGCCTCAAGCAAGGCAGACTCTAGTAAGGACTGTAAGCATTTCCTCTGCCAGAACACGCAGTTTTACCCGAAGATCTCTGCTTTAGTTGCAGGTGGAAGACAAGCAGCTTTTCTCCCACAGTGTACCCAAAGGGCCTTTGCCCGAAAGAACTTCTATGCTCAAGGTGTCCCGCGTGGAGTGAAATGCTTAAACCAAGGCAGGCTCTAGTGAGGCCTCTAAGCATTTCCTCTCCCAAAACACGGCACTTTTACCCAAAGAACTCTGCTTTAGTTGCAGGTGGAACACAAGCAGCATTTCTGCCACTGTGTACTCTTTGGGCTCTTCCACGAATGAACTTCTATATGCTGGGTTTCCCACGTGGAGCGAACTGCCTGAACCAAGGCAGGCTGTAGTGAGGACTGTAAGCATTTCCTCTCCCAAAACGCGCAGTTTTAACAGAAGAACTCTGCTTTAGTTGCAGGTGGAACACAAGCAAGTTTTCTCCCAGAGTGTACACAATGGTCCTTTCTCCAAGTGAACTTCTATATGCAGGGTGTCCTGCGTGGAGTGAACTACCTCCAGCAAGGCAGACTCTACTTATGCCTCTAAGCCTTTCCTCTCCCAAAACACGCAGTTTTATCGAAGAACTCTGCTTTAGTTGCAGGTGGAACACAAGCAGCTTTTCTCCCACAGTGTACACAGTGGCCTTTGCCTAAAAGAACTATACTCAAGGTGTACCACGTGGAGTGAAATGCCAAAACCAAGGCATGCTCTAGTGAGGCATCTAAGAATTTCCCCTCGCAAAACACCGCAGTTTTACCCAAAGAACTCTGCTTTAGTTCCACGTGTAACACAAGCAGCATTACTCCATCAGTGCACACAATGGGCACTTCCGTGAAAGAACTTGTTCTATACGCAGGGTGTCCCGCGTGGAGCGAACAGTGTCAACCATGGCAGGCTCTACTGTGGTCTCTAAGGATTTCCTCTCTGAAAACACGGTACTTGTACCCGTAGAACTCTGCCATAATTGCACTTGGAACACAAGCTGCCTTTCTCCCACACTGTACACAAAGTGTCCTTCCCTGAATGAACTTCAATATGCAAGGTGTCCCGCATGGAGTGAGCTGCCTCAACCAAGGCAGGCTCTAGTAAGGGCTCTAAGCATTTCCTCTTCCAAAACACTCAGTTTTAACGGAAGAACTCTGCTTTAGTTGCAGGTGGAACACAAGCAATTTTTCTCCCACAGTGTACACAATGGGCACTTCCCCTAATAAACTTGCAGTATAAGAATGGTGTCCCGTGTGGAGCGAACTGCCTCACCCATGGCAGGCTCTACTGTGGTCACTAAGGCTTTCCTCTCTGAAAACGCGGCACTTTTACCCAAAGAACTCTGCCTTAATTGCAGGTGGAACACAAGCAGCATTTCTCCCACACTGTACAAAAAGGGCCTTTCCCCGAATGAACTTCTATATGCAGGGTGTCCAGCGTGCAGCGAACTGCCTCAAGCAAGGCAGGCTCTAGTAAGGACTGTAAGCATTTCCTCTCCAAAACACGCAGTTTTACCCGAAGAAGTCTGCTTTAGTTGCGGGTGGAACACAAGCAGCTTTTCTGCCACTGTGTACTCCTTGGGCTCTTCCACGAATGAACTTCTATATGCAGGGTTTCTCTTGTGGAGCGAACTGCCTCAACCAAGGCAGGCTGTACTGAGTACTTTAAGCATTTCCTCTCCCAAAATATGCAGTTTGAACGGAAGAACTCTGCTTTAGTTGCAGGCGGAACACAAGCAGGTTTTCTCCCAGAGTGTACACAATGGTCCTTTCCCCAAATGAATTTCTATACGCAGGGTGTCCTGCTTGGAGTGAACTACCTCAACCAAGGCAAGCTCTACTTATGCCTCTAAGAGTTTCCTCTCCCAAAACACGCAGTTTTCCCCAAAGAACTCTGCCTTAATTGCAGGTGGAACACAAGCCGCATTTCTCCCACACTGTACACAAAGGGCCCTTCCCTGAATGAACTTCTATATGCAGGGTGTCCCGCGTGCAGCGAACTGCCTCAAGCAAGGCAGAGTCTAGTGAGGACTGTAAGCATTTCCTCTCCCAGAACACGCAGTTTTACCCGAAGATCTCTGCTTTAGTTGCAGGTGGAACACAAGCAGCTTTTCTCCCACAGTGTACCCAAAGGGCCTTTCCCGAAAGAACTTCCTTGCTCAAGGTGTCCCGCGTGGAGTGAAATGCCTAAACCAAGGCAGGATCTAGTGAGGCCTCTAAGCATTTCCTCTCCCATAACACGGCACTTTTACCCAAAGAACTCTGCTTTAGTTGCAGGTGGAACACAAGCAGCCTTTCTGCCTCTGTGTACTTTTTGGGCTCTTCCACGAATGAACTTCTATATGCAGGGTTTCCCACGTGGAGCGAACTGCCTCAACCAAGGCAGGCCGTAGTGAGGACTGTAAACATTTCCTCTCCCCAAACGCTCAGTTTTACAGAAGAACTCTGCTTTAGTTGCAGGTGGAACACAAGCAAGTTTTCTCCCAGAGTGTACACAATGTTTCTTTCCCCAAGTGAACTTCTATATGCAGGGTGTCCTGCGTGGAGTGAACTACCTCCAGCAAGGAGACTCTACTTATGCCTCTAAGCGTTTCCTCTCCCAAAACACGCAGTTGGCCCGAAGAACTCTGCTTTAGTTGCCGGTGGAACACAAGCAGCATTTCTGCCACCTTGTACTCCTTGGGCTCTTCCACGAATGAACTTCTATATGCAGGGTTTCTCTCGTGGAGCGAACTGCCTCAACCAAGGCAGGCTGTACTGAGTACTGTAAGCATTTCCTCTCCCAAAATATGCAGTTTGAACGGAAGAACTCTGCTTTGGTTGCAGGAGGAACACAAGCTGGTTTTCTCCCAGAGTGTACACAAGGGTCCTTTCCCCAGATGAATTTCTATACGCAGGGTGTCCCGCGTGGAGTGAACTACCTCAACCAAGGCAGGCTCTACTTATACCTCTAAGCGTTTCGTCTCCGAAAACACACAGTTTTATCCGAAGAAATCGCTTTAGTTGCAGGTGGAACACAAGCAGCTTTTCTCCCACAGTGTACACAGTGGCCTTTGCCTGAAAGAACTTCTATACTCAAGGTGTACCACGTGGAGTGAAATGCCTAAACCAAGGCAGGCTCTAGTGAGGCCTCTAAGAATTTCCTCTCCCAAAACACGGCACTTTTACCCAAAGAACTCTGCTTTAGTTGCAGGTGGAACACAAGCAGCATTTCTGCAACTGTGTACTCTTTGGGCTCTTCCACGAATGAACCTCTATATGCAGGGTTTCCCTCGTGGAGAGAACTGCCTTTACCAAGGCAGGCTGCAGTAAGGACTGTTAGCATTTCCTCTCCCAAAACACGCAGTTTTAATGGAAGAGCTCTGCTTTAGTTGCAGTTGGAACACAAGCACCTTTTATCCCTGGGTGTACACAATGCTCCATTCCCAAAATGAAACTCTAAACGCAGGGTGTCCCACGTGGAGTGAACTACCTCAATCAAGGCAGGCTCTTCTTATGCCTCTAAGAGTTTCCTCTCCCAAAACATGCAGTTTTGCCCGAAGAACTCTGCTTTAGTTGCCGGTGGAACACAAGCAGCTTTTCTCTCACAGTGTACCCAAAGGTCCTTTGCCCGAAAGAACTTCTATGCTCAAGGTGGCCCGCATGCAGTAAAATGCCTAAACCAAGGCAGGCTCTAGAGAGGGCTCTAAGCATTTCCTCTACCAAAACATGGCATTTATACCCAAAGAACTCTGCTTTAGTTGCAGGTGGAACACAAGCAGCATTTCTGCCACTGTGTACTCTTTGGGCTCTTCCACGAATGAACTTCTATATGCAGGGTTTTGCTCGTGGAGCGAACTGCCTCAACCAAGGCAGGCTGTACTGAGTACTGTAAGCATTTCCTCTCCCAAAATATGCAGTTTGAACGGAAGAACTCTGCTTTAGTTGCAGGTGGAACACAAGCAGGTTTTCTCCCAGAGTGTACACAATGGTCCTTTCCCCAAATGAAATTCTATACGCAGGGTGTCCCGCGTGGAGTGAACTACCTCAACCAAGGCAGGCTCTACTTATGCCTCTAAGAGTTTCCTCTCCCAAAACACGCAGTTTTACCCAAAGAACTCTGCCTAAATTGCAGGTGGAACACAAGCTGCATTTCTCCCACACTGTACACAAAGGGCCCTTCCCTGAAAGAACTTCTATATGCAGGGTGTCCCGCGTGCAGCGAACTGCCTCAAGCATGGCAGGCTGTAGTGAGGACTGTAAGCATTTCCTCTGCCAGAACACGCAGTTTTACCCGAAGATCTCTGCTTTAGTTGCAGGTGGAAGACAAGCAGCTTTTCTCCCACAGTGTACACAGTGGCATTTGCCTGAAAGAACTTCTATACTCAAGGTGAACTACGTGGAGTGAAATGCCTAAACCAAGGCATGCTCTAGTGAGGCCTCTAAGAATTTCCTCTCCCAAAACACCGCAGTTTTACCCAAGGAACTCTGCTTTAGTTCCACGTGTCACACAAGCAGCATTTCTCCATCAGTGCACACAATGGGCACTTCCCCGAAAGAACTTGCTCTATACGCAGGGTGTCCCGCGTGGAGCGAACAGTGTCAACCATGGCAGGCTCTACTGTGGTCTCTAAGGATTTCCTCTCTGAAAACACGGCACTTTTACCCAAAGAACTCTGCTTTAGTTGCAGGTGGAACACAAGCAGCATTTCTGCCACTGTGTACTCTTTGGGCTCTTCCACGAATGAACTTCTATATGCAGGGTTTCCCACGTGGAGCGAACTGCCTCAACCAAGGCAGGCTGTAGTGAGGACTGTAAGCATTTCCTCTCCCAAAACGCGCAGTTTTAACAGAAGAACTCTGCTTTAGTGGCAGGTGGAACACAAGCAAGTTTTCTCCCAGAGTGTACACAATGGTCCTTTCCCCAAGAGAACTTCTAAATGCAGGGTGTCCTGCGTGGAGTGAACTTCCTCCAGCAAGGCAGACTCTATTTATGCCTCTAAGCGTTTCCTCTCCCAAAACACGCAGTTTTCCCCGAAAAACTCTGCTTTAGTTGCCGGTGGAACACAAGCAGCTTTTCTCTCACAGTGTACCGAAAGGGCCTTTGCCCGAAAGAACTTCTATGCTCAAGGTGGCCCGCATGCAGTGAAATGCCAAAACCAAGGCAGGCTCTAGAGAGGGCTCTAAGCATCTCCTCTCCCAAAACACGGCAGTTTTACCCAAAGAACTCTGCTTTAGTTCCAGGTGGAACACAAGCAGCATTTCTGCCACTGTGTACTCCTTGGGCTCTTCCACGAATGAACTTCTATATGCAGGGTTTCCCTCGTGGAGCGAACTGCCTCAACCAAGGCAGGCTGTACTGAGTACTGTAAGCATTTCCTCTCCCAAAATATGCAGTTTGAGCGGAAGAACTCTACTTTAGTTGCAGGTGGAACACAAGCAGGTTTTCTCCCAGAGTGTACACAATGGTCCTTTCCCCAAATGAATTTCTATACGCAGGGTGTCCCGCGTGGAGTGAACTACCTCAACCAAGGCAGGCTCTACTTATGCGTCTAAGCGTTTCCTCTCCCAAAACACGCAGTTTTACCCAAAGAACTCTGCCTTAATTGCAGGTGGAACACAAGCTGCATTTTACCCACACTGTACACGAAGGGCCCTTCCCTGAATGAACTTCTATATGCAGGGTTTCCCGCGTGCAGCGAACTGCCTCAAGCAAGGCAGACTCTAGTAAGGACTGTAAGCATTTCCTCTGCCTGAACACGCAGTTTTACCCGAAAATCTCTGCTTTAGTTGCAGGTGGAAGACAAGCAGCTTTTCTCTCACAGTGTACCCAAAGGGCCTTTGCCCGAAAGAACTTCTATGCTCAAGGTGTCCCGCGTGGAGTGAAATGCCTAAACCAAGGCAGGCTCTAGTGAGGCCTCAAAGCATTTCCTCTCCCAAAACACGGCACTTTTACCCAAAGAACTCTGCTTTAGTTGCAGGTGGAACACAAGAAGCATTTCTGCCACTGTGTACTCTTTGGGCTCTTCCACGAATGAACTTCTCTATGCAGGGTTTCCCACGTGGAGCGAACTCCCTCAACCAAGGCAGGCTGTAGTGAGGACTGTAAGCATTTCCTCTCCCAAAACGCGCAGTTTTAACAGAAGAACTCTGCTTTAGTTGCAGGAGGAACACAAGCAAGTTTTCTCCCAGAGTGTACACAATGGTCCTTTCCCCAAGTGAACTTCTATACGCAGGGTGTCCCGCGTGGAGTGAACTACCTCAACCAAGGCAGGCTCTACTTATGCCTCTAAGAGTTTCCTCTCCCAAAACACGCAGTTTTACCCAAAGAACTCTGCCTTAACTGCAGGTGGAACACAAGCAGCTTTTCTCCCACACTGTACACAAAGGGCCCTTCCCTGAAAGAACTTCTATATGCAGGGTGTCCCGCGGGCAGCGAACTGCCTCAAGCAAGGCAGGCTCTAGTAAGCACTGTAAGCATTTCCTCTCCCAAAACACGCAGTTTTACCCGAAGAACTCTGCTTTAGTTGCCGGTGGAACACAAGCAGCTTTTCTCCCACAGTGTACCCAAAGGGCCTTTGACCGAAAGAACCCCTATGCTCAAGGTGTCCAGCGTGGAGTGAAATGCCTGAATCAAGGCAGGCTCTAGTGAGGCCTGTAAGCATTTCCTCTCACAAAACTCGGCAGTTTTACCCAAAGAACTCTGCTTTAGTACCAGGTGTATCACAAGCAGCGTTTCTCAATCAGTGCACACAATGGGCATTTCCCGAATGAACTTGTTCTATACGCAGGGTGTGCCGTATGGAGCGAACTGCCTCACCCATGGCAGGCTCTACTGTGGTCCCTAAGGCTTTCCTCTCTGAAAACACGGCACTTTTACCCAAAGAACTCTGCCTTAATTGCAGGTGGCATACAAGCTGCATTTCTCCCACACTGTACACAAAGGGCCCTTCCCTGAATGAACTTCTATATGCAGGGTGTCCCGCGTGCAGCGAACTGCCTCAAGCAACGCAGACTCTAGTGAGGACTGTAAGCATTTCCTCTGCCAGAACACGCAGTTTTACCCGAAGATCTCTGCTTTAGTTACAGGTGGAAGACAAGCAGCTTTTCTCCCACAGTGTACCCAAAGGGCCTTTGCCCGAAAGAACTTCTATGCTCAAGGTGTCCCGCGTGGAGTGAAATGCCTAAACCAAGGCAGGCTCTAGTGAGGCCTCTAAGCATTTCCTCTCCCAAAACACGGCACTTTTACCCAAAGAACTCTGCTTTAGTTGCAGGTGGAACACAAGCAGCATTTCTGCCACTGTGTACTCTTTGGGCTCTTCCACGAATGAACTTCTATATGCAGGGTTTCCCACGTGGAGCGAACTGCCTCAACCAAGGCAGGCTGTAGTGAGGACTGTAAGCATTTCCTCTCCCCAAACGCGCAGTTTAACAGAAGAACTCTGCTTTAGTTGCAGGGGGAACACAAGCAAGTTTTCTCCCAGAGTGTACACAATGGTCCTTTCCCCAAGTGAACTTCTATATGCAGGGTGTCCTGCGTGGAGTGAACTACCTCCAGCAAGGCAGACTCTACGTATGCCTCTAAGCGTTTCCTCTCCCAAAACACGCAGTTTTATCCGAAGAACTCTGCTTTAGTTGCAGGTGGAACACAAGCAGCTTTTCTCCCACAGTGTTCACAGTGGCATTTGCCTGAAAGAACTTCTATACTCAAGGTGAACTACGTGGAGTGAAATGCCTAAACCAAGGCATGCTCAAGTGAGGCCTCTAAGAATTTCCTCTCCCAAAACACCGCAGTTTTACCCAAGGAACTCTGCTTTAGTTCCACGTGTCACACAAGCAGCATTTCTCCATCAGTGCACACAATGGGCACTTCCCCGAAAGAACTTGCTCTATACGCAGGGTGTCCCGCGTGGAGCGAACAGTGTCAACCATGGCAGGCTCTACTGTGGTCTCTAAGGATTTCCTCTCTGAAAACACGGCACTTTTACCCAAAGAACTCTGCTTTAGTTGCAGGTGGAACACAAGCAGCCTTTCTGCCACTGTGTACTCTTTGGGCTCTTCCACGAATGAACTTCTATATGCAGGGTTTCCCACGTGGAGCGAACTGCCTCAACCAAGGCAGGCTGTAGTGAGGATTGTAAGCATTTCCTCTCCCAAAACGCGCAGTTTTAAAAGAAGAACTCTGCTTTAGTGGCAGGTGGAACACAAGCAAGTTTTCTCCCAGAGTGTACACAATGGTCCTTTCCCCAAGTGAACTTCTAAATGCAGGGTGTCCTGCGTGGAGTGAACTACCTCCAGCAAGGCAGACTCTACTTATGCCTCTAAGGGTTTCCTCTCCCAAAACACGCAGTATTCCCCGAAGAACTCTGCTTTAGTTGCCGGTGGAACACAAGCAGCTTTTCTCTCACAGTGTACCCAAAGGGCCTTTGCCCGAAAGAATTTCTATGCTCAAGGTGGCCCGCATGCAGTGAAATGCCAAAACCAAGGCAGGCTCTAGAGAGGGCTCTAAGCATCTCCTCTCCCAAAACACGGCAGTTTTACCCAAAGAACTCTGCTTTAGTTCCAGGTGGAACACAAGCAGCATTTCTGCCACTGTGTTCTCCTTGGGCTCTTCCACGAATGAACTTCTATATGCAGGGTTTCCCTCGTGGAGCGAACTGCCTCAACCAAGGCAGGCTGTACTGAGTACTGTAAGCATTTCCTCTCCCAAAATATGCAGTTTGAACGGAAGAACTCTACTTTAGTTGCAGTTGGAACACAAGCAGGTTTTCTCCCAGAGTGACACAATGGTCCTTTCCCCAAATGAATTTCTATACGCAGGGTGTCCCGCGTGGAGTGAACTACCTCAACCAAGGCTGGCTCTACTTATACCTCTAAGCGATTCCTCTCCCAAAACACACAGTTTTATCCGAAGAACTCTGCTTTAGTTGCAGGTGGAACACAAGCAGCTTTTCTCCCACAGTGTACACGGTGGCCTTTGCCTGAAAGAACTTCTATACTCAAGGTGTACCACGTGGAGTGAAATGCCTAAAACAAGGCAGGCTCTAGTGACGCCTCTAAACATTTCCTCTCTCAAAACACGGCACTTTTACCCAAAGAACTCTGCTTTAGTTGCAGGTGGAACACAAGCAGCATTTCTGCCACTGTGTACTCTTTGGGCTCTTCCACGAATGAACCTCTATATGCAGGGTTTCCCACGTGGAGAGAACTGCCTTTACCAAGGCAGGCTGTAGTAAGGACTGTAAGCATTTCCTCTCCCAAAACACGCAGTTTTAATGGAAGAGCTCTGCTTTAGTTGCAGTTGGAACACAAGCACCTTTTATCCCTGGGTGTACACAATGCTCCTTTCCCCAAATGAAACTCTATACGCAGGGTGACCCGCGTGGAGTGAACTACCTCAATCAAGGGAGGCTCTTCTTATGCCTCTAAGAGTTTCCTCTCCCAAAACATGCAGTTTTGCCCGAAGAACTCTGCTTTAGTTGACGGTGGAACACAAGCAGCTTTTCTCTCACAGTGTACCCAAAGGGCCTTTGCCCGAAAGAACTTCTATGCTCAAGGTGTCCCGCGTGGAGTGAAATGCCTAAACCAAGGCAGGCTCTAGTGAGGCCTCTAAGCAATTCCTCTCCCCAAACACGGCACTTTTACCCAAAGAACTCTGCTTTAGTACCAGGTGTATCACAAGCATCGTTTCTCAATCAGTGCACACAATGGGCATTTCCCGAATGAACTTGTTCTATACGCAGGGGTGCCGTGTGGAGCGAACTGCCTCACCCATGGCAGGCTCTACTGTGGTCCCTAAGGCTTTCCTCTCTGAAAACACGGCACTTTTACCCAAAGAAATCTGCCTTAATTGCAGATGGCATACAAGCTGCATTTCTCCCACACTGTACACAAAGGGCCCTTCCCTGAATGAACTTTTTATGCAGGGAGTCCCGCGTGCAGCGAACTGCCTCAAGCAAGGCAGACTCTAGTGAGGACTCTAAGCATTTCCTCTGCCAGGACACGCAGTTTTACCCGAAGATCACTGCTTTTGTTGCAGGTGGAACACAAGCAAGTTTTCTCCCAGAGTGTACACAATGGTCCTTTCCCCAAGTGAACTTCTAAATGCAGGGTGTCCTGCGTGGAGTGAACTACCTCCAGCAAGGCAGACTCTACTTATGCCTCTAAGCGTTTCCTCTCCCAAAACACGCAGTTTTCCCCGAAGAACTCTGCTTTAGTTGCCGGTGGAACACAAGCAGCTTTTCTCTCACAGTGTACCGAAAGGGCCTTTGCCCGAAAGAACTTCTATGCTCAAGGTGGCCCGCATGCAGTGAAATGCCAAAACCAAGGCAGGCTCTAGAGAGGGCTCTAAGCATCTCCTCTCCCAAAACACGGCAGTTTTACCCAAAGAACTCTGCTTTAGTTCCAGGTGGAACACAAGCAGCATTTCTGCCACTGTGTACTCCTTGGGCTCTTCCACGAATGAACTTCTATATGCAGGGTTTCCCTCGTGGAGCGAACTGCCTCAACCAAGGCAGGCTGTACTGAGTACTGTAAGCATTTCCTCTCCCAAAATATGCAGTTTGAACGGAAGAACTCTACTTTAGTTGCAGGTGGAACACAAGCAGGTTTTCTCCCAGAGTGTACACAATGGTCCTTTCCCCAAATGAATTTCTATACGCAGGGTGTCCCGCGTGGAGTGAACTACCTCAACCAAGGCAGGCTCTACTTATGCCTCTAAGAGTTTCCTCTCCCAAAACACGCAGTTTTACCCAAAGAACTCTGCCTTAATTGCAGGTGGAACACAAGCTGCATTTCTCCCACACTGTACACAAAGGGCCCTTCCCTGAATGAACTTTTTATGCAGGGTGTCCCGCGTGCAGCGAACTGCCTCAAGCAAGGCAGACTCTAGTGAGGACTCTAAGCATTTCCTCTGCCAGGACACGCAGTTTTACTCGAAGATCACTGCTTTAGTTGCAGGTGGAACACAAGCAAGTTTTCTCCCAGAGTGTACACAATGGTCCTTTTCCCAATTGAACTTCTATATGCGGGGTGTCCTGCGTGGAGTAAACTACCACCAGCAAGCAGACTCTACTTATGCCTCTAAGCCTTTCCTCTCCCAAAACACGCAGTTTTATCCGAAGAACTCTGCATTAGTTGCAGGTGGAACACAAGCAGCTTTTCTCCCACAGTGTACACAGTGGCATTTGCCTGAAAGAACTTCTATACTCAAGGTGAACTACGTGGAGTGAAATGCCTAAACCAAGGCATGCTCTAGTGAGGCCTCTAAGAATTTCCTCTCCCAAAACACCGCAGTTTTACCCAAAGAACTCTGCTTTAGTTCCACGTGTCACACAAGCAGCATTTCTCCATCAGTGCACACAATGGGCACTTCCCCGAAAGAACTTGCTCTATACGCAGGGTGTCCCGCGTGGAGCGAACAGTGTCAACCATGGCAGGCTCTACTGTGGTCTCTAAGGATTTCCTCTCTGAAAACACGGCACTTTTACCCAAAGAACTCTGCTTTAGTTGCAGGTGGAACACAAGCAGCCTTTCTGCCACTGTGTACTCTTTGGGCTCTTCCACGAATGAACTTCTATATGCAGGATTTCCCACGTGGAGCGAACTGCCTCAACCAAGGCAGGCTGTAGTGAGGACTGTAAGCATTTCCTCTCGCAAAACGCGCAGTTTTAACAGAAGAACTCTGCTTTAGTGGCAGGTGGAACACAAGCAAGTTTTCTCCCAGAGTGTACACAATGGTCCTTTCCCCAAGTGAACTTCTAAATGCAGGGTGTCCTGCGTGGAGTGAACTACCTCCAGCAAGGCAGACTCTACTTATGCCTCTAAGCGTTTCCTCTCCCAAAACACGCAGTTTTCCCCGAAGAACTCTGCTTTAGTTGCCGGTGGAACACAAGCAGCTTTTCTCTCACAGTGTACCGAAAGGGCCTTTGCCCGAAAGAACTTCTATGCTCAAGGTTGCCCGCATGCAGTGAAATGCCAAAACCAAGGCAGGCTCTAGAGAGGGCTCTAAGCATCTCCTCTCCCAAAACACGGCAGTTTTACCCAAAGAACTCTGCTTTAGTTCCAGGTGGAACACAAGCAGCATTTCTGCCACTGTGTACTCCTTGGGCTCTTCCACGAATGAACTTCTATATGCAGGGTTTCCCTCGTGGAGCGAACTGCCTCAACCAAGGCAGGCTGTACTGAGTACTGTAAGCATTTCCTCTCCCAAAATATGCAGTTTGAACGGAAGAACTCTACTTTAGTTGCAGGTGGAACACAAGCAGGTTTTCTCCCAGAGTGTACACAATGGTCCTTTCCCCAAATGAATTTCTATACGCAGGGTGTCCCGCGTGGAGTGAACTACCTCAACCAAGGCTGGCTCTACTTATACATCTAAGCGATTCCTCTCCCAAAACACACAGTTTTATCCGAAGAACTCTGCTTTAGTTGCAGGTGGAACAGAAGCAGCTTTTCTCCCACAGTGTACACGGTGGCCTTTGCCTGAAAGAACTTCTATACTCAAGGTGTACCACGTGGAGTGAAATGCCTAAACCAAGGCAGGCTCTAGTGACGCCTCTAAACATTTACTCTCTCAAAACACGGCACTTTTACCCAAAGAACTCTGCTTTAGTTGCAGGTGGTACACAAGCAGCATTTCTGCCACTGTGTACTCTTTGGGCTCTTCCACGAATGAACCTCTATATGCAGGGTTTCCTACGTGGAGAGAACTGCCTTTACCAAGGCAGGCTGTAGTAAGGACTGTAAGCATTTCCTCTCCCAAAACACACAGTTTTAATGGAAGAGCTCTGCTTTAGTTGCAGTTGGAACACAAGCACCTTTTATCCCTGGGTGTACACAATGCTCCTTTCCCCAAATGAAACTCTATACGCAGGGTGTCCCGCGTGGAGTGAACTACCTCAATCAAGGCAGGCTCTTCTTATGCCTCTAAGAGTTTCCTCTCCCAAAACATGCAGTTTTGCCCGAAGAACTCTGCTTTAGTTGACGGTGGAACACAAGCAGCTTTTCTCTCACAGTGTACCCAAAGGGCCTTTGCCCGAAAGAACTTCTATGCTCAGGGTGTCCCGCGTGGAGTGAAATGCCTAAACCAAGGCAGGCTCTAGTGAGGCCTCTAAGCAATTCCTCTCCCAAAACACGGCACTTTTACCCAAAGAACTCTTCTTTAGTTGCAGGTGGAACACAAGCAGCCTTTCTGCCACTGTGTACTCTTTGGGCTCTTCCACGAATGAACTTCTATATGCAGGGTTTCCCACGTGGAGCGAACTGCCTCAACCAAGGCAGGCTGTAGTGAGGACTGTAAGCATTTCCTCTCCCAAAACGCGCAGTTTTAACAGAAGAACTCTGCTTTAGTTGCAGGTGGAACACAAGCAAGTTTTCTCCCAGAGTGTACACAATGGTCCTTTCCCCAAGTGAACTTCTAAATGCAGGGTGTCCTGCGTGGAGTGAACTACCTCCAACAAGGCATACTCTACTTATGCCTCTAAGCGTTTCCTCTCCCAAAACACGCAGTTTTCCCCGAAGAACTCTGCTTTAGTTGCCGGTGGAACACAAGCAGCATTTCTGCCACTGTGTACTCTTTGGGCTCTTCCACGAATGAACTTCTATATGCAGGGTTTCCCTCGTGGAGCGAACTGCCTCAACCAAGGCAGGCTGTACTGAGTACTGTAAGCATTTCCTCTCCCAAAATATGCAGTTTGAACGGAAGAACTCTACTTTAGTTGCAGGTGGAACACAAGCAGGTTTTCTCCCAGAGTGTACACAATGGTCCTTTCCCCAAATGAATTTCTATACGCAGGGTGTCCCGGGTGGAGTGAACTACCTCAACCAAGGCAGGCTCTACTTATGCCTCTAAGAGTTTCCTCTCCCAAAACACGCAGTTTTACCCAAAGAACTCTGCCTTAATTGCAGGTGGAACACAAGCTGCATTTCTCCCACCCTGTACACAAAGGGCCCTTCCCTGAAAGAACTTCTATATGCAGGGTGTCCCGCGCGCAGCGAACTGCCTGAAGCAAGGCAGGCTCTAGTAAGCACTGTAAGCATTTCCTCTCCCAAAACAGGCAGTTTTACCCGAAGAACTCTGCTTTAGTTGCCGGTGGAACACAAGCAGCTTTTCTCCCACAGTGTACCCAAAGGGCCTTTGACCGAAAGAACCCCTATGCTCAAGGTTTCCCGCGTGGAGTGAAATGCCTGAATCAAGGCAGGCTCTAGTGAGGCCTGTAAGCATTTCCTCTCACAAAACTCGGCAGTTTTACCCAAAGAACTCTGCTTTAGTACCAGGTGTATCACAAGCAGCGTTTCTCAATCAGTGCACACAATGGGCATTTCCCGAATGAACTTGTTCTATACGCAGGGTGTGCCGTGTGGAGCGAAATGCCTCACCCATGGCAGGCTCTACTGTGGTCCCTAAGGCTTTCCTCTCTGAAAACACGGCACTTTTACCCAAAGAACTCTGCCTTAATTGCAGGTGGCATACAAGCTGCATTTCTCCCACACTGTACACAAAGGGCCTTTCCCCGAATAAACTTCTATATGCAGGGTGTCCCGCGTGCAGCGAACTGCCTAAAGCAAGGCAGGCTCTAGTAAGGACTGTAAGCATTTCCTCTCCCAGAACACGCAGTTTTACCCGTAGATCTCTGCCTTAGTTGCAGTTGGAACACAAGCACCTTTTATCCCAGGGTGTACACAATGCTCCTTTCCCCAAATGAAACTGTATACGCTGGGTGTCCCGCGTGGAGTGAACTACCTCAATCAAGGCAGGCTCTACTTATGCCTCTAAGAGTTTCCTCTCCCAAAACACGCAGTTTTGCCCGAAGAACTCTGCTTTAGTTGCCGGTGGAACACAAGCAGCTTTTCTCTCACAGTGTACCCAAAGGGCCTTTGCCCGAAAGAACTTCTATGCTCAAGGTGGCCCGCATGCAGTGAAATGCCTAAACCAAGGCAGGCTCTAGAGAGGGCTCTAAGCATTCCTCTCCCGAATCACGGCAGTTTTACCCAAAGAACTCTGCTTTAGTTCCAGGTGGAACACAAGCAGCATTTCTGCCACTGTGTACTCCATGGGCTCTTCCACGAATGAACTTCTATATGCAGGGTTTCCCTCGTGGAGCGAACTGCCTCAACCAAGGCAGGCTGTACTGTGTACTGTAAGCATTTCCTCTCCCAAAATATGCAGTTTTAATGGAAGAACTCTGCCTTAATTGCAGGTGGAACACAAGCTGCATTTCTCCCACACTGTACACAAAGGGCCCTTCCCTGAATGAACTTCTATATGCAGGGTGCCAGCGTGCAGCGAACTGCCTCAAGCAAGGCAGACTCTAGTAAGGACTGTAAGCATTTCCTATCCCAAAACACGCAGTTTTACCCGAAGAACTCTGCTTTAGTTGCCGGTGGAACACAAGCAGCATTTCTGCCACTTTGTACTCCTTGGGCTCTTCCACGAATGAACTTCTATATGCAGGGTTCCTCTTGTGGAGCGAACGGCCTCAACCAAGGCAGGCTGTACTGAGTACTGTAAGCATTTCCTCTCCCAAAATATGCAGTTTGAACGGAAGAACTCTGCTTTAGTTGCAGGCGGAACACAAGCAGGTTTTCTCCCAGAGTGTACACAATGGTCCTTTCCCCAAATGAATTTCTATACGCAGGGTGTCCTGCTTGGAGTGAACTACCTCAACCAAGGCAGGCTCTACTTATGCCTCTAAGAGTTTCCTCTCCCAAAACACGCAGTTTTCCCCAAAGAACTCTGCCTTAATTGCAGGTGGAACACAAGCCGCATTTCTCCCACACTGTACACAAAGGGCCCTTCCCTGAAAGAACTTCTATATGCAGGGTGTCCCGCGTGCAGCGAACTGCCTCAAGCAAGGCAGAGTCTAGTGAGGACTGTAAGCATTTCCTCTCCCAGAACACGCAGTTTTACCCGAAGATCTCTGCTTTAGTTGCAGGTGGAACACAAGCAGCTTTTCTCCCACAGTGTACCCAAAGGGCCTTTCCCGAAAGAACTTCCTTGCTCAAGGTGTCCCGCGTGGAGTGAAATGCCTAAACCAAGGCAGGCTCTAGTGAGGCCTCTAAGCATTTCCTCTCCCATAACACGGCACTTTTACACAAAGAACTCTGCTTTAGTTGCAGGTGGAACACAAGCAGCCTTTCTGCCACTGTGTACTTTTTGGGCTCTTCCACGAATGAACTTCTATATGCAGGGTTTCCCACGTGGAGCGTACTGCCTCAACCAAGGCAGGCCGTAGTGAGGACTGTAAACATTTCCTCTCCCCAAACGCTCAGTTTTACAGAAGAACTCTGCTTTAGTTGCAGGTGGAACACAAGCAAGTTTTCTCCCAGAGTGTACACAATGTTTCTTTCCCCAAGTGAACTTCTATATGCAGGGTGTCCTGCGTGGAGTGAACTACCTCCAGCAAGGAGACTCTACTTATGCCTCTAAGCGTTTCCTCTCCCAAAACACGCAGTTTTGCCCGAAGAACTCTGCTTTAGTTGCCGGTGGAACACAAGCAGAATTTCTGCCACCTTGTACTCCTTGGGCTCTTCCACGAATGAACTTCTATATGCAGGGTTTCTCTCGTGGAGCGAACTGCCTCATCCAAGGCAGGCTGTACTGAGTACTGTAAGCATTTCCTCTCCCAAAATATGCAGTTTGAACGGAAGAACTCTGCTTTCGTTGCAGGTGGAACACAAGCAGGTTTTCTCCCAGAGTGTGCACAAGGGTCCTTTCCCCAAATGAATTTCTATATGCAGGGTGTCCCGCGTGGAGTGAACTACCTCAACCAAGGCAGGCTCTACTTATACCTCTAAGCGTTTCCTCTCCCAAAACACACAGTTTTATCCGAAGAAATCTGCTTTAGTTGCAGGTGGAACACAAGCAGCTTTTCTCCCACAGTGTACACAGTGGCCTTTGCCTGAAAGAACTTCTATACTCAAGGTGTACCACGTGGAGTGAAATGCCTAAACCAAGGCAGGCTCTAGTGAGGCCTCTAAGAATTTCGTCTCCCAAAACACGGCACTTTTACCCAAAGAACTCTGCTTTAGTTGCAGGTGGAACACAAGCAGCATTTCTGCCACTGTGTACTCTTTGGGCTCTTCCACGAATGAACCTCTATATGCAGGGTTTCCCACGTGGAGAGAACTGCCTTTACCAAGGCAGGCTGCAGTAAGGACTGTAAGCATTTCCTCTCCCAAAACACGCAGTTTTAATGGAAGAGCTCTACTTTAGTTGCAGTTGGAACACAAGCACCTTTTATCCCTGGGTGTACACAATGCTCAATTCCCCAAATGAAACTCTAAACGCAGGGTGTCCCACGTGGAGTGAACTACCTCAATCAAGGCAGGCTCTTCTTATGCCTCTAAGAGTTTCCTCTCCCAAAACATGCAGTTTTGCCCGAAGAACTCTGCTTTAGTTGCCGGTGGAACACAAGCAGCTTTTCTCTCACAGTGTACCCAAAGGGCCTTTGCCCGAAAGAACTTCTATGCTCAAGTTGGCCCGCATGCAGTAAAATGCCTAAACCAAGGCAGGCTCTAGAGAGGGCTCTAAGCATTTCCTCTCCCAAAACATGGCATTTATACCCAAAGAACTCTGCTTTAGTTGCAGGTGGAACACAAGCAGCATTTCTGCCACTGTGTACTCTTTGGGCTCTTCCACGAATGAACTTCTATATGCAGGGTTTCGCTCGTGGAGCGAACTGCCTCAACCAAGGCAGGCTGTACTGAGTACTGTAAGCATTTCCTCTCCCAAAATATGCAGTTTGAACGGAAGAACTCTGCTTTAGTTGCAGGCGGAACACAAGCAGCTTTTCTCCCACAGTGTACACAGTGGCTTTGCCTGAAAGAACTTCTATACTCAAGGTGTACCACGTGGAGTGAAATGCCAAAACCAAGGCATGCTCTAGGGAGGCATCTAAGAATTTCCTCTCGCAAAACACCGCAGTTTTACCCAAAGAACTCTGCTTTAGTTCCACGTGTAACACAAGCAGCATTTCTCCATCAGTGCACACAATGGGCACTTCCGTGAAAGAACTTGTTCTATACGCAGGGTGTCCCGCGTGGAGCGAACAGTGTCAACCATGGCAGGCTCTACTGTGGTCTCTAAGGATTTCCTCTCTGAAAACACGGCACTTGTACCCGTAGAACTCTGCCATAATTGCACGTGGAACACAAGCTGCCTTCTCCCACACTGTACACAAAGTGTCCTTCCCTGAATGAACTTCAATATGCAAGGTGTCCCGCATCGAGTGAGCTGCCTCAACCAAGGCAGGCTCTAGTAAGGGCTCTAAGCATTTCCTCTTCCAAAACACTCAGTTTTAACGGAAGAACTCTGCTTTAGTTGCAGGTGGCACACAAGCAATTTTTCTCCCACAGTGTACACAATGGGCACTTCCCCTAATAAACTTGCAGTATAAGAATGGTGTCCCGTGTGGAGCGAACTGCCTCACCCATGGCAGGCTCTACTGTGGTCACTAAGGCTTTCCTCTCTGAAAACGCGGCACTTTTACCCAAAGAACTCTGCCTTAATTGCAGGTGGAACACAAGCTGCATTTCTCCTACACTGTACACAAAGGGCCTTTCCCCGAAAAAACTTCTATATGCAGGGTGTCCAGCGTGCAGCGAACTGCCTCAAGCAAGGCAGGCTCTAGTAAGGACTGTAAGCATTTCCTCTCCCAAAACACACAGTTTTACCCGAAGAAGTCTTCTTTAGTTGCCGGTGGAACACAAGCAGCTTTTCTCCCACAGTGTACCCAAGGGCCTTTGCCCGAAAGAACTTCTATGCTCAAGGTGTCCCGCGTGGATTGAAATGCATAAACCAAGGCAGGCTCTAGTGAGGCCTGTAAGCATTTCCTCTCCCAAAACTCGGCAGTTTTACCCAAAGAACTCTGCTTTAGTACCAGGTGTATCACAAGCAGCGTTTCTCAATCAGTGCACACAATGGCCATTTCCCGAATGAACTTGTTTTATACGCAGGGTGTCCCGCATGCAGCGAACAGCCTCAACCATGGCAGGCTCTACTGTGGTCCCTAAGGCTTTCCTCTCTGAAAACACGGCACTTTTACCCAAAGAACTCTGCCTTAATTGCAGGTGGAACACAAGCTGCATTTCTCCCACACTGTATACAAAGGGCCCTTCCCTGAATGAACTTCTATATGCAGGGTGTCCTGCGTGGAGTGAACTACCTCAAGCAAGGCAGACTCTACTTATGCCTCTAAGCGTTTCCTCTCCCAAAACACGCAGTTTTATCCGTAGAACACTACTTTAGTTGCAGGTGGAACACAAGCAGCTTTTCTCCCACAGTGTACACAGTGGCCTTTGCCTGAAAGAACTTCTATACTCAAGGTGTACCACGTGGAGTGAAATGCCTAAACCAAGGCATGCTCTAGTGAGGCCTCTAAGAATTTCCTCTCCCAAAACACCGCAGTTTTACCCAAAGAACTCTGCTTTAGTTCCACGTGTAACACAAGCAGCATTTCTCCGTCAGTGCACACAATGGGCACTTCCCTGAAAGAACTTGTTCTATACGCAGGGTTTCCCGTGTGGAGCGAACAGTGTCCACCATGGCAGGCTCTACTGTGGTCTCTAAGGATTTCCTCTCTGAAAACACGGCACTTGTACCCGTAGAACTCTGCCATAATTGCACGTGGAACACAAGCTGCCTTTCTCCCACACTGTACACAAAGTGTCCTTCCCTGAATGAACTTCAATATGCAAGGTGTCCCGCATGGAGTGAGCTGCCTCAACCAAGGCAGGCTCTAGTAAGGGCTCTAAGCATTTCCTCTTCCAAAACACTCAGTTTTAACGGAAGAACTCTGCTTTAGTTGCACGTGGAACACAAGCAATTTTTCTCCCACAGTGTACACAATGGGCACTTCCCCTAATAAACTTGCA
Organism: Mesoplodon bidens; assembly: GCF_964165515.1. Lineage (NCBI taxonomy): Eukaryota > Metazoa > Chordata > Mammalia > Artiodactyla > Ziphiidae > Mesoplodon > Mesoplodon bidens. Next base: position 226,230 of record NW_027671593.1, on the reverse strand, counting down.
GTATAAGAATGGTGTCCCGTGTGGAGCGAACTGCCTCTCCCATGGCAGGCTCTACTGTGGTCACTAAGGCTTTCCTCTCTGAAAACGCGGCACTTTTACCCAAAGAACTCTGCCTTAATTGCAGGTGGAACACAAGCTGCATTTCTCCCACACTGTACACAAAGGGCCTTTCCCCGAATAAACTTCTATATGCAGGGTGTCCTGCGTGGTGTAAACTACCTCCAGCAAGGAGACTCTACTTATGCCTCTAAGCGTTTCCTCTCCCAAAACACGCAGTTTTGCCCGAAGAACTCTGCTTTAGTTGCCGGTGGAACACAAGCAGCATTTCTGCCACTTTGTACTCCTTGGGCTCTTCCACGAATGAACTTCTATATGCAGGGTTTCTCTCGTGGAGCGAACTGCCTCAACCAAGGCAGGCTCTACTGAGTACTGTAAGCATTTCCTCTCCCAAAATATGCAGTTTGAACGGAAGAACTCTGCTTTGGTTGCAGGTGGAACACAAGCAGGTTTTCTCCCAGAGTGTACACAAGGGTCCTTTCCCCAGATGAATTTCTATACGCAGGGTGTCCCGCGTGGAGTGAACTACCACAACCAAGGCAGGCTCTACTTATACCTCTAAGCGTTTCCTCTCCCAAAACACACAGTTTTATCCGAAGAAATCTGCTTTAGTTGCAGGTGGATCACAAGCAGCTTTTCTCCCACAGTGTACACAGTGGCCTTTGCCTGAAAGAACTTCTATACTCAAGGTGTACCACGTGGAGTGAAATGCCTAAACCAAGGCAGGCTCTAGTGAGGCCTCTAAGAATTTCCTCTCCCAAAACACGGCACTTTTACCCAAAGAACTCTGCTTTAGTTGCAGGTGGAACCCAAGCAGCATTTCTGCCACTGTGTACTCTTTGGGCTCTTCCACGAATGAACCTCTATATGCAGGGTTTCCCACGTGGAGAGAACTGCCTTTACCAAGGCAGGCTGCAGTAAGGACTGTAAGCATTTCCTCTCCCAAAACACGCAGTTTTAATGGAAGAGCTCTGCTTTAGTTGCAGTTGGAACACAAGCACCTTTTATCCCTGGGTGTACACAATGCTCCATTCCCCAAATGAAACTCTATACGCAGGGTGTCCCACGTGGAGTGAACTACCTCAATCAAGGCAGGCTCTTCTTATGCCTCTAAGAGTTTCCTCTCCCAAAACATGCAGTTTTGCCCGAAGAACTCTGCTTTAGTTGCCGGTGGAACACATGCAGCTTTTCTCTCACAGTGTACCCAAAGGGCCTTTGCACGAAAGAACTTCTATGCTCAAGGTGGCCCGCATGCAGTAAAATGCCTAAACCAAGGCAGGCTCTAGAGAGGGCTCTAAGCATTTCCTCTCCCAAAACATGGCATTTATACCCAAAGAACTCTGCTTTAGTTGCAGGTGGAAAACAAGCAGCATTTCTGCCACTGTGTACTCTTTGGGCTCTTCCACGAATGAACTTCTATATGCAGGGTTTTGCTCGTGGAGCGAACTGCCTCAACCAAGGCAGGCTGTACTGAGTACTGTAAGCATTTCCTCTCCCAAAATATGCAGTTTGAACGGAAGAACTCTGCTTTAGTTGCAGGCGGAACACAAGCAGGTTTTCTCCCAGTGTGTACACAATGGTCCTTTCCACAAATGAATTTCTATACGCAGGGTGTCCCGCGTGGAGTGAACTACCTCAACCAAGGCAGGCTCTACTTATGCCTCTAAGAGTTTCCTCTCCCAAAACACGCAGTTTTACCCAAAGAACTCTGCCTTAATTGCAGGTGGAACACAAGCTGCATTTCTCCCACACTGTACACAAAGGGCCCTTCCCTGAATGAACTTCTATATGCAGGGTGTCCCGCGTGCAGCGAACTGCCTCAAGCAAGGCAGGCTCTAATAAGCACTGTAAGCATTTCCTCTCCCAAAACACGCAGTTTTACCCGAAGAACTCTGCTTTAGTTGCCGGTGGAACACAAGCAGCTTTTCTCCCACAGTGTACCCAAAGGGCCTTTGACAGAAAGAACCCCTATGCTCAAGGTGTCCCGCGTGGAGTGAAATGCCTGAACCAAGGCAGGCTCTAGTGAGGCCTGTAAGCATTTCCTCTCACAAAACTCGGCAGTTTTACCCAAAGAACTCTGCTTTAGTACCAGGTGTATCACAAGCAGCGTTTCTCAATCAGTGCACACAATGGCCATTTCCCGAATGAACTTGTTTTATACGCAGGGTGTCCCGCATGCAGCGAACAGCCTCAACCATGGCAGGCTCTACTGTGGTCCCTAAGGCTTTCCTCTCTGAAAACACGGCACTTTTACCCAAAGAACTCTGCCTTAATTGCAGGTGGAACACAAGCTGCATTTCTCCCACACTGTACACAAAGGGCCCTTCCCTGAATGAACTTCTATATGCAGGGTGTCCCGCGTGCAGCGAACTGCCTCAAGCAAGGCAGACTCTAGTGAGGACTGTAAGCATTTCCTCTGCCAGAACACGCAGTTTTACCCGAAGATCTCTGCTTTAGTTTCAGGTGGAACACAAGCAGCTTTTCTCCCACAGTGTACCCAAAGGGCCTTTGCCCGAAAGAACTTCCTTGCTCAAGTTGTCCCGCGTGGAGTGAAATGCCTAAACCAAGGCATGCTCTAGTGAGGCCTCTAAGCATTTCCTCTCCCAAAACACGGCACTTTTACCCAAAGAACTCTGCTTTAGTTGCAGGTGGAACACAAGCAGCCTTTCTGCCACTGTGTACTTTTTGGGCTCTTCCACGAATGAACTTCTATATGCAGGGTTTCCCACGTGGAGCGAACTGCCTCAACCAAGGCAGGCTGTAGTGAGGACTGTAAGCATTTCCTCTCCCAAAACGCTCAGTTTTAACAGAAGAACTCTGCTTCAGTTGCAGGTGGAACACAAGCAGGTTTTCTCCCAGAGTGTACACAATGGTCCTTTCCCCAAGTGAACTTCTATATGCAGGGTGTCCTGCGTGGTGTAAACTACCTCCAGCAAGGAGACTCTACTTATGCCTCTAAGCGTTTCCTCTCCCAAAACACGCAGTTTTGCCCGAAGAACTCTGCTTTAGTTGCCGGTGGAACACAAGCAGCATTTCTGCCACTTTGTACTCCTTGGGCTCTTCCACGAATGAACTTCTATATGCAGGGTTTCTCTCGTGGAGCGAACTGCCTCAACCAAGGCAGGCTCTACTGAGTACTGTAAGCATTTCCTCTCCCAAAATATGCAGTTTGAACGGAAGAACTCTGCTTTGGTTGCAGGTGGAACACAAGCAGGTTTTCTCCCCGAGTGTACACAAGGGTCCTTTCCCCAGATGAATTTCTATACGCAGGGTGTCCCGCGTGGAGTGAACTACCACAACCAAGGCAGGCTCTACTTATACCTCTAAGCGTTTCCTCTCCCAAAACACACAGTTTTATCCGAAGAAATCTGCTTTAGTTGCAGGTGGATCACAAGCAGCTTTTCTCCCACAGTGTACACAGTGGCCTTTGCCTGAAAGAACTTCTATACTCAAGGTGTACCACGTGGAGTGAAATGCCTAAACCAAGGCAGGCTCTAGTGAGGCCTCTAAGAATTTCCTCTCCCAAAACACGGCACTTTTACCCAAAGAACTCTGCTTTAGTTGCAGGTGGAACCCAAGCAGCATTTCTGCCACTGTGTACTCTTTGGGCTCTTCCACGAATGAACCTCTATATGCAGGGTTTCCCACGTGGAGAGAACTGCCTTTACCAAGGCAGGCTGCAGTAAGGACTGTAAGCATTTCCTCTCCCAAAACACGCAGTTTTAATGGAAGAGCTCTGCTTTAGTTGCAGTTGGAACACAAGCACCTTTTATCCCTGGGTGTACACAATGCTCCATTCCCCAAATGAAACTCTATACGCAGGGTGTCCCACGTGGAGTGAACTACCTCAATCAAGGCAGGCTCTTCTTATGCCTCTAAGAGTTTCCTCTCCCAAAACATGCAGTTTTGCCCGAAGAACTCTGCTTTAGTTGCCGGTGGAACACAAGCAGCTTTTCTCTCACAGTGTACCCAAAGGGCCTTTGCCCGAAAGAACTTCTATGCTCAAGGTGGACCGCATGCAGTAAAATGCCTAAACCAAGGCAGGCTCTAGAGAGGGCTCTAAGCATTTCCTCTCCCAAAACATGGCATTTATACCCAAAGAACTCTGCTTTAGTTGCAGGTGGAACACAAGCAGCATTTCTGCCACTGTGTACTCTTTGGGCTCTTCCACGAATGAACTTCTATATGCAGGGTTTTGCTCGTGGAGCGAACTGCCTCAACCAAGGCAGGCTGTACTGAGTACTGTAAGCATTTCCTCTCCCAAAATATGCAGTTTGAACGGAAGAACTCTGCTTTAGTTGCAGGCGGAACACAAGCAGGTTTTCTCCCAGAGTGTACACAATGGTCCTTTCCCCAAATGAAACTCTATACGCAGGGTGTCCCGCGTGGAGTGAACTACCTCAACCAAGGCAGGCTCTACTTATGCCTCTAAGAGTTTCCTCTCCCAAAACACGCAGTTTACCCAAAGAACTCTGCCTTAATTGCAGGTGGAAGACAAGCTGCATTTCTCCCACACTGTACACAAAGGGCCCTTCCCTGAATGAACTTGTATATGCAGGGTGTCCCGCGTGCAGCGAACTGCCTCAAGCAAGGCAGACTCTAGTAAGGACTGTAAGCATTTCCTCTGCCAGAACACGCAGTTTTACCCGAAGATCTCTGCTTTAGTTGCAGGTGGAAGACAAGCAGCTTTTCTCCCAAGTGTACCCAAAGGGCCTTTGCCCGAAAGAACTTCTATGCTCAAGGTGTCCCGCGTGGAGTGAAATGCTTAAACCAAGGCAGGCTCTAGTGAGGCCTCTAAGCATTTCCTCTCCCAAAACACGGCACTTTTACCCAAAGAACTCTGCTTTAGTTGCAGGTGGAACACAAGCAGCATTTCTGCCACTGTGTACTCTTTGGGCTCTTCCACGAATGAACTTCTATATGCAGGGTTTCCCTCGTGGAGCGAACTGCCTCAACCAAGGCAGGCTGTACTGAGTACTGTATGCATTTCCTCCCCCAAAATATGCAGTTTGAACGGAAGAACTCTGCTTTAGTTGCAGGTGGAACACAAGCAGGTTTTCTCCCAGAGTGTACACAATGGTCCTTTCCCCAAATGAATTTCTATACGCAGGATGTCCCGCGTGGAGTGAACTACCTCAACCAAGGCAGGCTCTACTTATGCCTCTAAGAGTTTCCTCTCCCAAAACACGCAGTTTTACCCAAAGAACTCTGCCTTAATTGCAGGTGGAACACAAGCTGCATTTCTCCCACACTGTACACAAAGGGCCCTTCCCTGAAAGAACTTCTATATGCAGGGTGTCCCGCGTGCAGCGAACTGCCTCAAGCAAGGCAGGCTCTAATAAGCACTGTAAGCATTTCCTCTCCCAAAACGCTCAGGTTTAACAGAAGAACTGTGCTTTAGTTGCCGGTGGAACACAAGCAGCTTTTCTCCCACAGTGTACCCAAAGGGCCTTTGACAGAAAGAACCCCTATGCTCAAGGTGTCCCGCGTGGAGTGAAATGCCTGAACCAAGGCAGGCTCTAGTGAGGCCTGTAAGCATTTCCTCTCACAAAACTCGGCAGTTTTACCCAAAGAACTCTGCTTTAGTACCAGGTGTATCACAAGCAGCGTTTCTCAATCAGTGCACACAATGGCCATTTCCCGAATGAACTTGTTTTATACGCAGGGTGTCCCGCATGCAGCGAACAGCCTCAACCATGGCAGGCTCTACTGTGGTCCCTAAGGCTTTCCTCTCTGAAAACACGGCACTTTTACCCAAAGAACTCTGCCTTAATTGCAGGTGGAACACAAGCTGCATTTCTCCCACACTGTACACAAAGGGCCCTTCCCTGAATGAACTTCTATATGCAGGGTGTCCCGCGTGCAGCGAACTGCCTCAAGCAAGGCAGACTCTAGTGAGGACTGTAAGCATTTCCTCTGCCAGAACACGCAGTTTTACCCGAAGATCTCTGCTTTAGTTTCAGGTGGAACACAAGCAGCTTTTCTCCCACAGTGTACCCAAAGGGCCTTTGCCCGAAAGAACTTCCTTGCTCAAGTTGTCCCGCGTGGAGTGAAATGCCTAAACCAAGGCAGGCTCTAGTGAGGGCTCTAAGCATTTCCTCTCCCAAAACACGCACTTTTACCCAAAGAACTCTGCTTTAGTTGCAGGTGGAACACAAGCAGCCTTTCTGCCACTGTGTACTTTTTGGGCTCTTCCACGAATGAACTTCTATATGCAGGGTTTCCCACGTGGAGCGAACTGCCTCAACCAAGGCAGGCTGTAGTGAGGACTGTAAGCATTTCCTCTCCCAAAACGCTCAGTTTTAACAGAAGAATTCTGCTTTAGTTGCAGGTGGAACACAAGCAAGTTTTCTCCCAGAGTGTACACAATGGTCCTTTCCCCAAGTGAACTTCTATATGCAGGGTGTCCTGCGTGGTGTAAACTACCTCCAGCAAGGAGACTCTACTTATGCCTCTAAGCGTTTCCTCTCCCAAAACACGCAGTTTTGCCCGAAGAACTCTGCTTTAGTTGCCGGTGGAACACAAGCAGCATTTCTGCCACTTTGTACTCCTTGGGCTCTTCCACGAATGAACTTCTATATGCAGGGTTTCTCTCGTGGAGCGAACTGCCTCAACCAAAGCAGGCTCTACTGAGTACTGTAAGAATTTCCTCTCCCAAAATATGCAGTTTGAACGGAAGAACTCTGCTTTGGTTGCAGGTGGAACACAAGCAGGTTTTCTCCCAGAGTGTACACAAGGGTCCTTTCCCCAGATGAATTTCTATACGCAGGGTGTCCCGCGTGGAGTGAACTACCACAACCAAGGCAGGCTCTACTTATACCTCTAAGCCTTTCCTCTCCCAAAACACGCAGTTTTATCGAAGAACTCTGCTTTAGTTGCAGGTGGAACACAAGCAGCTTTTCTCCCACAGTGTACACAGTGGCCTTTGCCTGAAAGAACTATACTCAAGGTGTACCACGTGGAGTGAAATGCCAAAACCAAGGCATGCTCAAGTGAGGCCTCTAAGAATTTCCTCTCCCAAAACACGGCACTTTTACCCAAAGAACTCTCCTTTAGTTGCAGGTGGAACACAAGCAGCTTTTCTCCCACAGTGTACACAGTGGCCTTTGCCTAAAAGAACTATACTCATGGTGTACCACGTGGAGTGAAATGCCAAAACCAAGGCATGCTCTAGTGAGGCATCTAAGAATTTCCCCTCGCAAAACACCGCAGTTTTACCCAAAGAACTCTGCTTTAGTTCCACGTGTAACACAAGCAGCATTTCTCCATCAGTGCACACAATGGGCACTTCCGTGAAAGAACTTGTTCTATACGCAGGGTGTCCCGCGTGGAGCGAACAGTGTCAAACATGGCAGGCTCTACTGTGGTCTCTAAGGATTTCCTCTCTGAAAACACGGTACTTGTACCCGTAGAACTCTGCCATAATTGCACTTGGAACACAAGCTGCCTTTCTCCCACACTGTACACAAAGTTTCCTTCCCTGAATGAACTTCAATATGCAAGGTGTCCCGCATGGAGTGAGCTGCCTCAACCAAGGCAGGCTCTAGTAAGGGCTCTAAGCATTTCCTCTTCCAAAACACTCAGTTTTAACGGAAGAACTCTGCTTTAGTTGCAGGTGGAACACAAGCAATTTTTCTCCCACAGTGTACACAATGGGCACTTCCCCTAATAAACTTGCAGTATAAGAATCGTGTCCCGTGTGGAGCGAACTGCCTCTCCCATGGCAGGCTCTACTGTGGTCACTAAGGCTTTCCTCTCTGAAAACGCGGCACTTTTACCCAAAGAACTCTGCCTTAATTGCAGGTGGAACACAAGCAGCATTTCTCCCACACTGTACAAAAAGGGCCTTTCCCCGAATGAACTTCTATATGCAGGGTGTCCAGCGTGCAGCGAACTGCCTCAAGCTAGGCAGGCTCTAGTAAGGACTGTAAGCATTTCCTCTCCAAAACACGCAGTTTTACCCGAAGAAGTCTGCTTTAGTTGCGGGTGGAACACAAGCAGCTTTTCTGCCACTGTGTACTCCTTGGGCTCTTCCACGAATGAACTTCTATATGCAGGGTTTCTCTTGTGGAGCGAACTGCCTCAACCAAGGCAGTCTGTACTGAGTACTTTAAGCATTTCCTCTCCCAAAATATGCAGTTTGAACGGAAGAACTCTGCTTTAGTTGCAGGCGGAACACAAGCAGGTTTTCTCCCAGAGTGTACACAATGGTCCTTTCCCCAAATGAATTTCTATACGCAGGGTGTCCAGCTTGGAGTGAACTACCTCAACCAAGGCAGGCTCTACTTATGCCTCTAAGAGTTTCCTCTCTCAAAACACGCAGTTTTCCCCAAAGAACTCTGCCTTAATTGCAGGTGGAACACAAGCCGCATTTCTCCCACACTGTACACAAAGGGCCCTTCCCTGAATGAACTTCTATATGCAGGGTGTCCCGCGTGCAGCGAACTGCCTCAAGCAAGGCAGAGTCTAGTGAGGACTGTAAGCATTTCCTCTCCCAGAACACGCAGTTTTACCCGAAGATCTCTGCTTTAGTTGCGGGTGGAACACAAGCAGCTTTTCTGCCACTGTGTACTCGTTGGGCTCTTCCACGAATGAACTTCTATAAGCTGGGTTTCCCACGTGGAGCGAACTGCCTCAACCAAGGCAGGCTGTACTGAGTACTGTATGCATTTCCTCCCCCAAAATATGCAGTTTGAACGGAAGAACTCTGCTTTAGTTGCAGGTGGAACACAAGCAGGTTTTCTCCCAGTGTGTACACAATGGTCCTTTCCCCAAATGAATTTCTATACGCAGGGTGTCCCGCGTGGAGTGAACTACCTCAACCAAGGCAGGCTCTACTTATGCCTCTAAGAGTTTCCTCTCCCAAAACACGCAGTTTTACCCAAAGAACTCTGCCTTAATTGCAGGTGGAACACAAGCTGCATTTCTCCCACACTGTACACAAAGGGCCCTTCCCTGAATGAACTTCTATATGCAGGGTGTCCCGCGTGCAGCGAACTGCCTCAAGCAAGGCAGGCTCTAATAAGCACTGTAAGCATTTCCTCTCCCAAAACACGCAGTTTTACCCGAAGAACTCTGCTTTAGTTGCCAGTGGAACACAAGCAGCTTTTCTCCCACAGTGTACCCAAAGGGCCTTTGACAGAAAGAACCCCTATGCTCAAGGTGTCCCGCGTGGAGTGAAATGCCTGAACCAAGGCAGGCTCTAGTGAGGCCTGTAAGCATTTCCTCTCACAAAACTCGGCAGTTTTACCCAAAGAACTCTGCTTTAGTACCAGGTGAATCACAAGCAGCGTTTCTCAATCAGTGCACACAATGGCCATTTCCCGAATGAACTTGTTTTATACGCAGGGTGTCCCGCATGCAGCGAACAGCCTCAACCATGGCAGGCTCTACTGTGGTCCCTAAGGCTTTCCTCTCTGAAAACACGGCACTTTTACCCAAAGAACTCTGCCTTAATTGCAGGTGGAACACAAGCTGCATTTCTCCCACACTGTACACAAAGGGCCCTTCCCTGAATGAACTTCTATATGCAGGGTGTCCCGCGTGCAGCGAACTGCCTCAAGCAAGGCAGACTCTAGTGAGGACTGTAAGCATTTCCTCTGCCAGAACACGCAGTTTTACCCGAAGATCTCTGCTTTAGTTTCAGGTGGAACACAAGCAGCTTTTCTCCCACAGTGTACCCAAAGGGCCTTTGCCCGAAAGAACTTCCTTGCTCAAGTTGTCCCGCGTGGAGTGAAATGCCTAAACCAAGGCAGGCTCTAGTGAGGCCTCTAAGCATTTCCTCTCCCAAAACACGCACTTTTACCCAAAGAACTCTGCTTTAGTTGCAGGTGGAACACAAGCAGCCTTTCTGCCACTGTGTACTTTTTGGGCTCTTCCACGAATGAACTTCTATATGCAGGGTTTCCCACGTGGAGCGAACTGCCTCAACCAAGGCAGGCTGTAGTGAGGACTGTAAGCATTTCCTCTCCCAAAACGCTCAGTTTTAACAGAAGAATTCTGCTTTAGTTGCAGTTGGAACACAAGCAAGTTTTCTCCCAGAGTGTACACAATGGTCCTTTCCCCAAGTGAACTTCTATATGCAGGGTGTCCTGCGTGGTGTAAACTACCTCCAGCAAGGAGACTCTACTTATGCCTCTAAGCGTTTCCTCTCCCAAAACACGCAGTTTTGCCCGAAGAACTCTGCTTTAGTTGCCGGTGGAACACAAGCAGCATTTCTGCCACTTTGTACTCCTTGGGCTCTTCCACGAATGAACTTCTATATGCAGGGTTTCTCTCGTGGAGCGAACTGCCTCAACCAAGGCAGGCTCTACTGAGTACTGTAAGCATTTCCTCTCCCAAAATATGCAGTTTGAACGGAAGAACTCTGCTTTGGTTGCAGGTGGAACACAAGCAGGTTTTCTCCCAGAGTGTACACAAGGGTCCTTTCCCCAGATGAATTTCTATACGCAGGGTGTCCCGCGTGGAGTGAACTACCACAACCAAGGCAGGCTCTACTTATACCTCTAAGCGTTTCCTCTCCCAAAACACACAGTTTTATCCGAAGAAATCTGCTTTAGTTGCAGGTGGATCACAAGCAGCTTTTCTCCCACAGTGTACACAATGGCCTTTGCCTGGAAGAAATTCTATACTCAAGGTGTACCACGTGGAGTGAAATGCCTAAACCAAGGCAGGCTCTAGTGAGGCCTCTAAGAATTTCCTCTCCCAAAACACGGCACTTTTACCCAAAGAACTCTGCTTTAGTTGCAGGTGGAACCCAAGCAGCATTTCTGCCACTGTGTACTCTTTGGGCTCTTCCACGAATGAACCTCTATATGCAGGGTTTCCCACGTGGAGAGAACTGCCTTTACCAAGGCAGGCTGCAGTAAGGACTGTAAGCATTTCCTCTCCCAAAACACGCAGTTTTAATGGAAGAGCTCTGCTTTAGTTGCAGTTGGAACACAAGCACCTTTTATCCCTGGGTGTACACAATGCTCCATTCCCCAAATGAAACTCTATACGCAGGGAGTCCCACGTGGAGTGAACTACCTCAATCAAGGCAGGCTCTTTTTATGCCTCTAAGAGTTTCCTCTCCCAAAACATGCAGTTTTGCCCGAAGAACTCTGCTTCAGTTGCCGGTGGAACACAAGCAGCTTTTCTCTCACAGTGTACCCAAAGGGCCTTTGCACGAAAGAACTTCTATGCTCAAGGTGGCCCGCATGCAGTAAAATGCCTAAACCAAGGCAGGCTCTAGAGAGGGCTCTAAGCATTTCCTCTCCCAAAACATGGCACTTATACCCAAAGAACTCTGCTTTAGTTGCAGGTGGAACACAAGCAGCATTTCTGCCACTGTGTACTCTTTGGGCTCTTCCACGAATGAACTTCTATATGCAGGGTTTTGCTCGTGGAGCGAACTGCCTCAACCAAGGCCGGCTGTACTGAGTACTGTAAGCATTTCCTCTCCCAAAATATGCAGTTTGAACGGAAGAACTCTGCTTTAGTTGCAGGCGGAACACAAGCAGGTTTTCTCCCAGAGTGTACACAATGGTCCTTTCCCCAAATGAAACTCTATACGCAGGGTGTCCCGCGTGGAGTGAACTACCTCAACCAAGGCAGGCTCTACTTATGCCTCTAAGAGTTTCCTCTCCCAAAACACGCAGTTTTACCCAAAGAACTCTGCCTTAATTGCAGGTGGAAGACAAGCTGCATTTCTCCCACACTGTACACAAAGGGCCCTTCCCTGAATGAACTTGTATATGCAGGGTGTCCCGCGTGCAGCGAACTGCCTCAAGCAAGGCAGACTCTAGTAAGGACTGTAAGCATTTCCTCTGCCAGAACATGCAGTTTTACCCGAAGATCTCTGCTTTAGTTGCAGGTGGAAGACAAGCAGCTTTTCTCCCACAGTGTACCCAAAGGGCCTTTGCCCGAAAGAACTTCTATGCTCAAGGTGTCCCGCGTGGAGTGAAATGCTTAAACCAAGGCAGGCTCTAGTGAGGCCTCTAAGCATTTCCTCTCCCAAAACACGGCACTTTTACCCAAAGAACTCTGCTTTAGTTGCAGGTGGAACACAAGCAGCATTTCTGCCACTGTGTACTCTTTGGGCTCTTCCACGAATGAACTTCTATATGCTGGGTTTCCCACGTGGAGCGAACTGCCTGAACCAAGGCAGGCTGTAGTGAGGACTGTAAGCATTTCCTCTCCCAAAACGCGCAGTTTTAACAGAAGAACTCTGCTTTAGTTGCAGGTGGAACACAAGCAAGTTTTCTCCCAGAGTGTACACAATGGTCCTTTCTCCAAGTGAACTTCTATATGCAGGGTGTCCTGCGTGGAGTGAACTACCTCCAGCAAGGCAGACTCTACTTATGCCTCTAAGCCTTTCCTCTCCCAAAACACGCAGTTTTATCGAAGAACTCTGCTTTAGTTGCAGGTGGAACACAAGCAGCTTTTCTCCCACAGTGTACACAGTGGCCTTTGCCTAAAAGAACTATACTCAAGGTGTACCACGTGGAGTGAAATGCCAAAACCAAGGCATGCTCTAGTGAGGCATCTAAGAATTTCCCCTCGCAAAACACCGCAGTTTTACCCAAAGAACTCTGCTTTAGTTCCACGTGTAACACAAGCAGCATTTCTCCATCAGTGCACACAATGGGCACTTCCGTGAAAGAACTTGTTCTTTACGCAGGGTGTCCCGCGTGGAGCGAACAGTGTCAACCATGGCAGGCTCTACTGTGGTCTCTAAGGATTTCCTCTCTGAAAACACGGTACTTGTACCCGTAGAACTCTGCCATAATTGCACTTGGAACACAAGCTGCCTTTCTCCCACACTGTACACAAAGTGTCCTTCCCTGAATGAACTTCAATATGCAAGGTGTCCCGCATGGAGTGAGCTGCCTCAACCAAGGCAGGCTCTAGTAAGGGCTCTAAGCATTTCCTCTTCCAAAACACTCAGTTTTAACGGAAGAACTCTGCTTTAGTTGCAGGTGGAACACAAGCAATTTTTCTCCCACAGTGTACACAATGGGCACTTCCCCTAATAAACTTGCAGTATAAGAATGGTGTCCCGTGTGGAGCGAACTGCCTCACCCATGGCAGGCTCTACTGTGGTCACTAAGGCTTTCCTCTCTGAAAACGCGGCACTTTTACCCAAAGAACTCTGCCTTAATTGCAGGTGGAACACAAGCAGCATTTCTCCCACACTGTACAAAAAGGGCCTTTCCCCGAATGAACTTCTATATGCAGGGTGTCCAGCGTGCAGCGAACTGCCTCAAGCAAGGCAGGCTCTAGTAAGGACTGTAAGCATTTCCTCTCCAAAACACGCAGTTTTACCCGAAGAAGTCTGCTTTAGTTGCGGGTGGAACACAAGCAGCTTTTCTGCCACTGTGTACTCCTTGGGCTCTTCCACGAATGAACTTCTATATGCAGGGTTTCTCTTGTGGAGCGAACTGCCTCAACCAAGGCAGGCTGTACTGAGTACTTTAAGCATTTCCTCTCCCAAAATATGCAGTTTGAACGGAAGAACTCTGCTTTAGTTGCAGGCGGAACACAAGCAGGTTTTCTCCCAGAGTGTACACAATGGTCCTTTCCCCAAATGAATTTCTATACGCAGGGTGTCCTGCTTGGAGTGAACTACCTCAACCAAGGCAAGCTCTACTTATGCCTCTAAGAGTTTCCTCTCCCAAAACACGCAGTTTTCCCCAAAGAACTCTGCCTTAATTGCAGGTGGAACACAAGCCGCATTTCTCCCACACTGTACACAAAGGGCCCTTCCCTGAATGAACTTCTATATGCAGGGTGTCCCGCGTGCAGCGAACTGCCTCAAGCAAGGCAGAGTCTAGTGAGGACTGTAAGCATTTCCTCTCCCAGAACACGCAGTTTTACCCGAAGATCTCTGCTTTAGTTGCAGGTGGAACACAAGCAGCTTTTCTCCCACAGTGTACCCAAAGGGCCTTTCCCGAAAGAACTTCCTTGCTCAAGGTGTCCCGCGTGGAGTGAAATGCCTAAACCAAGGCAGGATCTAGTGAGGCCTCTAAGCATTTCCTCTCAAATAACACGGCACTTTTACCCAAAGAACTCTGCTTTAGTTGCAGGTGGAACACAAGCAGCCTTTCTGCCTCTGTGTACTTTTTGGGCTCTTCCACGAATGAACTTCTATATGCAGGGTTTCCCACGTGGAGCGAACTGCCTCAACCAAGGCAGGCCGTAGTGAGGACTGTAAACATTTCCTCTCCCCAAACGCTCAGTTTTACAGAAGAACTCTGCTTTAGTTGCAGGTGGAACACAAGCAAGTTTTCTCCCAGAGTGTACACAATGTTTCTTTCCCCAAGTGAACTTCTATATGCAGGGTGTCCTGCGTGGAGTGAACTACCTCCAGCAAGGAGACTCTACTTATGCCTCTAAGCGTTTCCTCTCCCAAAACACGCAGTTGGCCCGAAGAACTCTGCTTTAGTTGCCGGTGGAACACAAGCAGCATTTCTGCCACCTTGTACTCCTTGGGCTCTTCCACGAATGAACTTCTATATGCAGGGTTTCTCTCGTGGAGCGAACTGCCTCAACCAAGGCAGGCTCTACTGAGTACTGTAAGCATTTCCTCTCCCAAAATATGCAGTTTGAACGGAAGAACTCTGCTTTGGTTGCAGGTGGAACACAAGCAGGTTTTCTCCCAGAGTGTACACAAGGGTCCTTTCCCCAGATGAATTTCTATACGCAGGGTGTCCCGCGTGGAGTGAACTACCACAACCAAGGCAGGCTCTACTTATACCTCTAAGCGTTTCCTCTCCCAAAACACACAGTTTTATCCGAAGAAATCTGCTTTAGTTGCAGGTGGATCACAAGCAGCTTTTCTCCCACAGTGTACACAGTGGCCTTTGCCTGAAAGAAATTCTATACTCAAGGTGTACCACGTGGAGTGAAATGCCTAAACCAAGGCAGGCTCTAGTGAGGCCTCTAAGAATTTCCTCTCCCAAAACACGGCACTTTTACCCAAAGAACTCTGCTTTAGTTGCAGGTGGAACCCAAGCAGCATTTCTGCCACTGTGTACTCTTTGGGCTCTTCCACGAATGAACCTCTATATGCAGGGTTTCCCACGTGGAGAGAACTGCCTTTACCAAGGCAGGCTGCAGTAAGGACTGTAAGCATTTCCTCTCCCAAAACACGCAGTTTTAATGGAAGAGCTCTGCTTTAGTTGCAGTTGGAACACAAGCACCTTTTATCCCCGGGTGTACACAATGCTCCATTCCCCAAATGAAACTCTATACGCAGGGTGTCCCACGTGGAGTGAACTACCTCAATCAAGGCAGGCTCTTCTTATGCCTCTAAGAGTTTCCTCTCCCAAAACATGCAGTTTTGCCCGAAGAACTCTGCTTTAGTTGCCGGTGGAACACAAGCAGCTTTTCTCTCACAGTGTACCCAAAGGGCCTTTGCCCGAAAGAACTTCTATGCTCAAGGTGGCCCGCAGGCAGTAAAATGCCTAAACCAAGGCAGGCTCAAGAGAGGGCTCTAAGCATTTCCTCTCCCAAAACATGGCATTTATACCCAAAGAACTCTGCTTTAGTTGCAGGTGGAACACAAGCAGCATTTCTGCCACTGTGTACTCTTTGGGCTCTTCCACGAATGAACTTCTATATGCAGGGTTTTGCTCGTGGAGCGAACTGCCTCAACCAAGGCAGGCTGTACTGAGTACTGTAAGCATTTCCTCTCCCAAAATATGCAGTTTGAACGGAAGAACTCTGCTTTAGTTGCAGGCGGAACACAAGCAGGTTTTCTCCCAGAGTGTACACAATGGTCCTTTCCCCAAATGAAACTCTATACGCAGGGTGTCCCGCGTGGAGTGAACTACCTCAACCAAGGCAGGCTCTACTTATGCCTCTAAGAGTTTCCTCTCCCAAAACACGCAGTTTTACCCAAAGAACTCTGCCTTAATTGCAGGTGGAACACAAGCTGCATTTCTCCCACACTGTACACAAAGGGCCCTTCCCTGAATGAACTTGTATATGCAGGGTGTCCCGTGTGCAGCGAACTGCCTCAAGCAAGGCAGACTCTAGTAAGGACTGTAAGCATTTCCTCTGCCAGAACACGCAGTTTTACCCGAAGATCTCTGCTTTAGTTGCAGGTGGAAGACAAGCAGCTTTTCTCCCACAGTGTACCCAAAGGGCCTTTGCCCGAAAGAACTTCTATGCTCAAGGTGTCCCGCGTGGAGTGAAATGCTTAAACCAAGGCAGGCTCTAGTGAGGCCTCTAAGCATTTCCTCTCCCAAAACACGGCACTTTTACCCAAAGAACTCTGCTTTAGTTGCAGGTGGAACACAAGCAGCATTTCTGCCACTGTGTACTCTTTGGGCTCTTCCACGAATGAACTTCTATATGCTGGGTTTCCCACGTGGAGCGAACTGCCTCAACCAAGGCAGGCTGTACTGAGTACTGTATGCATTTCCTCCCCCAAAATATGCAGTTTGAACGGAAGAACTCTGCTTTAGTTGCAGGTGGAACACAAGCAGGTTTTCTCCCAGAGTGTACACAATGGTCCTTTCCCCAAATGAATTTCTATACGCAGGATGTCCCGCGTGGAGTGAACTACCTCAACCAAGGCAGGCTCTACTTATGCTTCTAAGAGTTTCCTCTCCCAAAACACGCAGTTTTACCCGAAGAACTCTGCCTTAATTGCAGGTGGAACACAAGCTGCATTTCTCCCACACTGTACACAAAGGGCCCTTCCCTGAAAGAACTTCTATATGCAGGGTGTCCTGCGTGCAGCGAACTGCCTCAAGCAAGGCAGGCTCTAATAAGCACTGTAAGCATTTCCTCTCCCAAAACGCTCAGGTTTAACAGAAGAACTGTGCTTTAGTTGCCGGTGGAACACAAGCAGCTTTTCTCCCACAGTGTACCCAAAGGGCCTTTGACAGAAAGAACCCCTATGCTCAAGGTGTCCCGCGTGGAGTGAAATGCCTGAACCAAGGCAGGCTCTAGTGAGGCCTGTAAGCATTTCCTCTCACAAAACTCGGCAGTTTTACCCAAAGAACTCTGCTTTAGTACCAGGTGTATCACAAGCAGCGTTTCTCAATCAGTGCACACAATGGCCATTTCCCGAATGAACTTGTTTTATACGCAGGGTGTCCCGCATGCAGCGAACAGCCTCAACCATGGCAGGCTCTACTGTGGTCCCTAAGGCTTTCCTCTCTGAAAACACGGCACTTTTACCCAAAGAACTCTGCCTTAATTGCAGGTGGAACACAAGCTGCATTTCTCCCACACTGTACACAAATGGCCCTTCCCTGAATGAACTTCTATATGCAGGGTGTCCCGCGTGCAGCGAACTGCCTCAAGCAAGGCAGACTCTAGTGAGGACTGTAAGCATTTCCTCTGCCAGAACACGCAGTTTTACCCGAAGATCTCTGCTTTAGTTTCAGGTGGAACACAAGCAGCTTTTCTCCCACAGTGTACCCAAAGGGCCTTTGCCCGAAAGAACTTCCTTGCTCAAGTTGTTCCGCGTGGAGTGAAATGCCTAAACCAAGGCAGACTCTAGTGAGGCCTCTAAGCATTTCCTCTCCCAAAACACGCACTTTTACCCAAAGAACTCTGCTTTAGTTGCAGGTGGAACACAAGCAGCCTTTCTGCCACTGTGTACTTTTTGGGCTCTTCCACGAATGAACTTCTATATGCAGGGTTTCCCACGTGGAGCGAACTGCCTCAACCAAGGCAGGCTGTAGTGAGGACTGTAAGCATTTCCTCTCCCAAAACGCTCAGTTTTAACAGAAGAACTCTGCTTTAGTTGCAGGTGGAACACAAGCAAGTTTTCTCCCAGAGTGTACACAATGGTCCTTTCCCCAAGTGAACTTCTATATGCAGGGTGTCCTGCGTGGTGTAAACTACCTCCAGCAAGGAGACTCTACTTATGCCTCTAAGCGTTTCCTCTCCCAAAACACGCAGTTTTGCCCGAAGAACTCTGCTTTAGTTGCCGGTGGAACACAAGCAGCATTTCTGCCACTTTGTACTCCTTGGGCTCTTCCACGAATGAACTTCTATATGCAGGGTTTCTCTCGTGGAGCGAACTGCCTCAACCAAGGCAGGCTCTACTGAGTACTGTAAGCATTTCCTCTCCCAAAATATGCAGTTTGAACGGAAGAACTCTGCTTTGGTTGCAGGTGGAACACAAGCAGGTTTTCTCCCAGAGTGTACACAAGGGTCCTTTCCCCAGATGAATTTCTATACGCAGGGTGTCCCGCGTGGAGTGAACTACCACAACCAAGGCAGGCTCTACTTATACCTCTAAGCGTTTCCTCTCCCAAAACACACAGTTTTATCCGAAGAAATCTGCTTTAGTTGCAGGTGGATCACAAGCAGCTTTTCTCCCACAGTGTACACAGTGGCCTTTGCCTGAAAGAACTTCTATACTCAAGGTGTACCACGTGGAGTGAAATGCCTAAACCAAGGCAGGCTCTAGTGAGGCCTCTAAGAATTTCCTCTCCCAAAACACGGCACTTTTACCCAAAGAACTCTGCTTTAGTTGCAGGTGGAACCCAAGCAGCATTTCTGCCACTGTGTACTCTTTGGGCTCTTCCACGAATGAACCTCTATATGCAGGGTTTCCCACGTGGAGAGAACTGCCTTTACCAAGGCAGGCTGCAGTAAGGACTGTAAGCATTTCCTCTCCCAAAACACGCAGTTTTAATGGAAGAGCTCTGCTTTAGTTGCAGTTGGAACACAAGCACCTTTTATCCCTGGGTGTACACAATGCTCCATTCCCCAAATGAAACTCTATACGCAGGGTGTCCCACGTGGAGTGAACTACCTCAATCAAGGCAGGCTCTTCTTATGCCTCTAAGAGTTTCCTCTCCCAAAACATGCAGTTTTGCCCGAAGAACTCTGCTTTAGTTGCCGGTGGAACACAAGCAGCTTTTCTCTCACAGTGTACCCAAAGGGCCTTTGCCCGAAAGAACTTCTATGCTCAAGGTGGCCCGCATGCAGTAAAATGCCTAAACCAAGGCAGGCTCTAGAGAGGGCTCTAAGCATTTCCTCTCCCAAAACATGGCATTTATAACCAAAGAACTCTGCTTTAGTTGCAGGTGGAACACAAGCAGCATTTCTGCCACTGTGTACTCTTTGGGCTCTTCCACGAATGAACTTCTATATGCAGGGTTTCGCTCGTGGAGCGAACTGCCTCAACCAAGGCAGGCTGTACTGAGTACTGTAAGCATTTCCTCTCCCAAAATATGCAGTTTGAACGGAAGAACTCTGCTTTAGTTGCAGGTGGAACACAAGCAGGTTTTCTCCCAGAGTGTACACAATGGTCCTTTCCCCAAATGAAATTCTATACGCAGGGTGTCCCGCGTTGAGTGAACTACCTCAACCAAGGCAGGCTCTACTTATGCCTCTAAGAGTTTCCTCTCCCAAAACACGCAGTTTTACCCAAAGAACTCTGCCTAAATTGCAGGTGGAACACAAGCTGCATTTCTCCCACACTGTACACAAAGGGCCCTTCCCTGAAAGAACTTCTATATGCAGGGTGTCCCGCGTGCAGCGAACTGCCTCAAGCATGGCAGGCTGTAGTGAGGACTGTAAGCATTTCCTCTCCCAAAACGCTCAGGTTTAACAGAAGAACTCTGCTTTAGTTGCCGGTGGAACACAAGCAGCTTTTCTCCCACAGTGTACCCAAAGGGCCTTTGACAGAAAGAACCCCTATGCTCAAGGTGTCCCGCGTGGAGTGAAATGCCTGAACCAAGGCAGGCTCTAGTGAGGCCTGTAAGCATTTCCTCTCCCAAAACTCGGCAGTTTTACCCAAAGAACTCTGCTTTAGTACCAGGTGTATCACAAGCAGCGTTTCTCAATCAGTGCACACAATGGCCATTTCCCGAATGAACTTGTTTTATACGCAGGGTGTCCCGCATGCAGCGAACAGCCTCAACCATGGCAGGCTCTACTGTGGTCCCTAAGGCTTTCCTCTCTGAAAACACGGCACTTTTACCCAAAGAACTCTGCCTTAATTGCAGGTGGAACACAAGCTGCATTTCTCCCACACTGTATACAAAGGGCCCTTCCCTGAATGAACTTCTATATGCAGGGTGTCCTGCGTGGAGTGAACTACCTCAAGCAAGGCAGACTCTACTTATGCCTCTAAGCGTTTCCTCTCCCAAAACACGCAGTTTTATCCGTAGAACACTACTTTAGTTGCAGGTGGAACACAAGCAGCTTTTCTCCCACAGTGTACACAGTGGCCTTTGCCTGAAAGAACTTCTATACTCAAGGTGTACCACGTGGAGTGAAATGCCTAAACCAAGGCATGCTCTAGTGAGGCCTCTAAGAATTTCCTCTCCCAAAACACCGCAGTTTTACCCAAAGAACTCTGCTTTAGTTCCACGTGTAACACAAGCAGCATTTCTCCATCAGTGCACACAATGGGCACTTCCCTGAAAGAACTTGTTCTATACGCAGGGTTTCCCGCGTGGAGCGAACAGTGTCCACCATGGCAGGCTCTACTGTGGTCTCTAAGGATTTCTTCTCTGAAAACACGGCACTTGTACCCGTAGAACTCTGCCAAAATTGCACGTGGAACACAAGCTGCCTTTCTCCCACACTGTACACAAAGTGTCCTTCCCTGAATGAACTTCAATATGCAAGGTGTCCCGCATGGAGTGAGCTGCCTCAACCAAGGCAGGCTCTAGTAAGGGCTCTAAGCATTTCCTCTTCCAAAACACTCAGTTTTAACGGAAGAACTCTGCTTTAGTTGCAGGTGGAACACAAGCAATTTTTCTCCCACAGTGTACACAATGGGCACTTCCCCTAATAAACTTGCAGTATAAGAATGGTGTCCCGTGTGGAGCGAACTGCCTCACCCATGGCAGGCTCTACTGTGGTCACTAAGGCTTTCCTCTCTGAAAACGCGGCACTTTTACCCAAAGAACTCTGCCTTAATTGCAGGTGGAACACAAGCTGCATTTCTCCCACACTGTACACAAAGGGCCTTTCCCCGAATAAACTTCTATATGCAGGGTGTCCCGCGTGCAGCGAACTGCCTAAAGCAAGGCAGGCTCTAGTAAGGACTGTAAGCATTTCCTCTCCCAGAACACGCAGTTTTACCCGTAGATCTCTGCCTTAGTTGCAGTTGGAACACAAGCACCTTTTATCCCAGGGTGTACACAATGCTCCTTTCCCCAAATGAAACTGTATACGCTGGGTGTCCCGCGTGGAGTGAACTACCTCAATCAAGGCAGGCTCTACTTATGCCTCTAAGAGTTTCCTCTCCCAAAACACGCAGTTTTGCCCGAAGAACTCTGCTTTAGTTGCCGGTGGAACACAAGCAGCTTTTCTCTCACAGTGTACCCAAAGGGCCTTTGCCCGAAAGAACTTCTATGCTCAAGGTGGCCCGCATGCAGTGAAATGCCTAAACCAAGGCAGGCTCTAGAGAGGGCTCTAAGCATTCCTCTCCCGAATCACGGCAGTTTTACCCAAAGAACTCTGCTTTAGTTCCAGGTGGAACACAAGCAGCATTTCTGCCACTGTGTACTCCATGGGCTCTTCCACGAATGAACTTCTATATGCAGGGTTTCCCTCGTGGAGCGAACTGCCTCAACCAAGGCAGGCTGTACTGTGTACTGTAAGCATTTCCTCTCCCAAAATATGCAGTTTTAATGGAAGAACTCTGCCTTAATTGCAGGTGGAACACAAGCTGCATTTCTCCCACACTGTACACAAAGGGCCCTTCCCTGAATGAACTTCTATATGCAGGGTGCCAGCGTGCAGCGAACTGCCTCAAGCAAGGCAGACTCTAGTAAGGACTGTAAGCATTTCCTATCCCAAAACACGCAGTTTTACCCGAAGAAGTCTTCTTTAGTTGCCGGTGGAACACAAGCAGCATTTCTGCCACTTTGTACTCCTTGGGCTCTTCCAAGAATGAACTTCTATATGCAGGGTTCCTCTTGTGGAGCGAACGGCCTCAACCAAGGCAGGCTGTACTGAGTACTGTAAGCATTTCCTCTCCCAAAATATGCAGTTTGAACGGAAGAACTCTGCTTTAGTTGCAGGCGGAACACAAGCAGGTTTTCTCCCAGAGTGTACACAATGGTCCTTTCCCCAAATGAATTTCTATACGCAGGGTGTCCTGCTTGGAGTGAACTACCTCAACCAAGGCAGGCTCTACTTATGCCTCTAAGAGTTTCCTCTCACAAAACACGCAGTTTTCCCCAAAGAACTCTGCCTTAATTGCAGGTGGAACACAAGCCGCATTTCTCCCACACTGTACACAAAGGGCCCTTCCCTGAATGAACTTCTATATGCAGGGTGTCCCGCGTGCAGCGAACTGCCTCAAGCAAGGCAGAGTCTAGTGAGGACTGTAAGCATTTCCTCTCCCAGAACACGCAGTTTTACCCGAAGATCTCTGCTTTAGTTGCAGGTGGAACACAAGCAGCTTTTCTCCCACAGTGTACCCAAAGGGCCTTTCCCGAAAGAACTTCCTTGCTCAAGGTGTCCCGCGTGGAGTGAAATGCCTAAACCAAGGCAGGCTCTAGTGAGGCCTCTAAGCATTTCCTCTCCCATAACACGGCACTTTTACACAAAGAACTCTGCTTTAGTTGCAGGTGGAACACAAGCAGCCTTTCTGCCACTGTGTACTTTTTGGGCTCTTCCACGAATGAACTTCTATATGCAGGGTTTCCCACGTGGAGCGTACTGCCTCAACCAAGGCAGGCCGTAGTGAGGACTGTAAACATTTCCTCTCCCCAAACGCTCAGTTTTACAGAAGAACTCTGCTTTAGTTGCAGGTGGAACACAAGCAAGTTTTCTCCCAGAGTGTACACAATGTTTCTTTCCCCAAGTGAACTTCTATATGCAGGGTGTCCTGCGTGGAGTGAACTACCTCCAGCAAGGAGACTCTACTTATGCCTCTAAGCGTTTCCTCTCCCAAAACACGCAGTTTTGCCCGAAGAACTCTGCTTTAGTTGCCGGTGGAACACAAGCAGAATTTCTGCCACCTTGTACTCCTTGGGCTCTTCCACGAATGAACTTCTATATGCAGGGTTTCTCTCGTGGAGCGAACTGCCTCATCCAAGGCAGGCTGTACTGAGTACTGTAAGCATTTCCTCTCCCAAAATATGCAGTTTGAACGGAAGAACTCTGCTTTCGTTGCAGGTGGAACACAAGCAGGTTTTCTCCCAGAGTGTGCACAAGGGTCCTTTCCCCAAATGAATTTCTATATGCAGGGTGTCCCGCGTGGAGTGAACTACCTCAACCAAGGCAGGCTCTACTTATACCTCTAAGCGTTTCCTCTCCCAAAACACACAGTTTTATCCGAAGAAATCTGCTTTAGTTGCAGGTGGAACACAAGCAGCTTTTCTCCCACAGTGTACACAGTGGCCTTTGCCTGAAAGAACTTCTATACTCAAGGTGTACCACGTGGAGTGAAATGCCTAAACCAAGGCAGGCTCTAGTGAGGCCTCTAAGAATTTCGTCTCCCAAAACACGGCACTTTTACCCAAAGAACTCTGCTTTAGTTGCAGGTGGAACACAAGCAGCATTTCTGCCACTGTGTACTCTTTGGGCTCTTCCACGAATGAACATCTATATGCAGGGTTTCCCACGTGGAGAGAACTGCCTTTACCAAGGCAGGCTGCAGTAAGGACTGTAAGCATTTCCTCTCCCAAAACACGCAGTTTTAATGGAAGAGCTCTACTTTAGTTGCAGTTGGAACACAAGCACCTTTTATCCCTGGGTGTACACAATGCTCCATTCCCCAAATGAAACTCTAAACGCAGGGTGTCCCACGTGGAGTGAACTACCTCAATCAAGGCAGGCTCTTCTTATGCCTCTAAGAGTTTCCTCTCCCAAAACATGCAGTTTTGCCCGAAGAACTCTGCTTTAGTTGCCGGTGGAACACAAGCAGCTTTTCTCTCACAGTGTACCCAAAGGGCCTTTGCCCGAAAGAACTTCTATGCTCAAGTTGGCCCGCATGCAGTAAAATGCCTAAACCAAGGCAGGCTCTAGAGAGGGCTCTAAGCATTTCCTCTCCCAAAACATGGCATTTATACCCAAAGAACTCTGCTTTAGTTGCAGGTGGAACACAAGCAGCATTTCTGCCACTGTGTACTCTTTGGGCTCTTCCACGAATGAACTTCTATATGCAGGGTTTTGCTCGTGGAGCGAACTGCCTCAACCAAGGCAGGCTGTACTGAGTACTGTAAGCATTTCCTCTCCCAAAATATGCAGTTTGAACGGAAGAACTCTGCTTTAGTTGCAGGCGGAACACAAGCAGGTTTTCTCCCAGAGTGTACACAATGGTCCTTTCCCCAAATGAAACTCTATACGCAGGGTGTCCCGCGTGGAGTGAACTACCTCAACCAAGGCAGGCTCTACTTATGCCTCTAAGAGTTTCCTCTCCCAAAACACGCAGTTTTACCCAAAGAACTCTGCCTTAATTGCAGGTGGAAGACAAGCTGCATTTCTCCCACACTGTACACAAAGGGCCCTTCCCTGAATGAACTTGTATATGCAGGGTGTCCCGTGTGCAGCGAACTGCCTCAAGCAAGGCAGACTCTAGTAAGGACTGTAAGCATTTCCTCTGCCAGAACACGCAGTTTTACCCGAAGATCTCTGCTTTAGTTGCAGGTGGAAGACAAGCAGCTTTTCTCCCACAGTGTACCCAAAGGGCCTTTGCCCGAAAGAACTTCTATGCTCAAGGTGTCCCGCGTGGAGTGAAATGCTTAAACCAAGGCAGGCTCTAGTGAGGCCTCTAAGCATTTCCTCTCCCAAAACACGGCACTTTTACCCAAAGAACTCTGCTTTAGTTGCAGGTGGAACACAAGCAGCATTTCTGCCACTGTGTACTCTTTGGGCTCTTCCACGAATGAACTTCTATATGCTGGGTTTCCCACGTGGAGCGAACTGCCTCAACCAAGGCAGGCTGTACTGAGTACTGTATGCATTTCCTCCCCCAAAATATGCAGTTTGAACGGAAGAACTCTGCTTTAGTTGCAGGTGGAACACAAGCAGGTTTTCTCCCAGAGTGTACACAATGGTCCTTTCCCCAAATGAATTTCTATACGCAGGATGTCCCGCGTGGAGTCAACTACCTCAACCAAGGCAGGCTCTACTTATGCTTCTAAGAGTTTCCTCTCCCAAAACACGCAGTTTTACCCAAAGAACTCTGCCTTAATTGCAGGTGGAACACAAGCTGCATTTCTCCCACACTGTACACAAAGGGCCCTTCCCTGAAAGAACTTCTATATGCAGGGTGTCCTGCGTGCAGCGAACTGCCTCAAGCAAGGCAGGCTCTAATAAGCACTGTAAGCATTTCCTCTCCCAAAACGCTCAGGTTTAACAGAAGAACTGTGCTTTAGTTGCCGGTGGAACACAAGCAGCTTTTCTCCCACAGTGTACCCAAAGGGCCTTTGACAGAAAGAACCCCTATGCTCAAGGTGTCCCGCGTGGAGTGAAATGCCTGAACCAAGGCAGGCTCTAGTGAGGCCTGTAAGCATTTCCTCTCACAAAACTCGGCAGTTTTACCCAAAGAACTCTGCTTTAGTACCAGGTGTATCACAAGCAGCGTTTCTCAATCAGTGCACACAATGGCCATTTCCCGAATGAACTTGTTTTATACGCAGGGTGTCCCGCATGCAGCGAACAGCCTCAACCATGGCAGGCTCTACTGTGGTCCCTAAGGCTTTCCTCTCTGAAAACACGGCACTTTTACCCAAAGAACTCTGCCTTAATTGCAGGTGGAACACAAGCTGCATTTCTCCCACACTGTACACAAATGGCCCTTCCCTGAATGAACTTCTATATGCAGGGTGTCCCGCGTGCAGCGAACTGCCTCAAGCAAGGCAGACTCTAGTGAGGACTGTAAGCATTTCCTCTGCCAGAACACGCAGTTTTACCCGAAGATCTCTGCTTTAGTTTCAGGTGGAACACAAGCAGCTTTTCTCCCACAGTGTACCCAAAGGGCCTTTGCCCGAAAGAACATCCTTGCTCAAGTTGTTCCGCGTGGAGTGAAATGCCTAAACCAAGGCAGACTCTAGTGAGGCCTCTAAGCATTTCCGCTCCCAAAACACGGCACTTTTACCCAAAGAACTCTGCTTTAGTTGCAGGTGGAACACAAGCAGCCTTTCTGCCACTGTGTACTTTTTGGGCTCTTCCACGAATGAACTTCTATATGCAGGGTTTCCCACGTGGAGCGAACTGCCTCAACCAAGGCAGGCTGTAGTGAGTACTGTAAGCATTTCCTCTCCCAAAATATGCAGTTTGAACGGAAGAACTCTGTTTAGTTGCAGGCGGAACACAAGCAGCTTTTCTCCCACAGTGTACACAGTGGCTTTGCCTGAAAGAACTTCTATACTCAAGGTGTACCACGTGGAGTGAAATGCCAAAACCAAGGCATGCTCTAGGGAGGCATCTAAGAATTTCCTCTCGCAAAACACCGCAGTTTTACCCAAAGAACTCTGCTTTAGTTCCACGTGTAACACAAGCAGCATTTCTCCATCAGTGCACACAATGGGCACTTCCGTGAAAGAACTTGTTCTATACGCAGGTTGTCCCGCGTGGAGCGAACAGTGTCAACCATGGCAGGCTCTACTGTGGTCTCTAAGGATTTCCTCTCTGAAAACACGGCACTTGTACCCGTAGAACTCTGCCATAATTGCACGTGGAACACAAGCTGCCTTTCTCCCACACTGTACACAAAGTGTCCTTCCCTGAATGAACTTCAATATGCAAGGTGTCCCGCATGGAGTGAGCTGCCTCAACCAAGGCAGGCTCTAGTAAGGGCTCTAAGCATTTCCTCTTCCAAAACACTCAGTTTTAACGGAAGAACTCTGCTTTAGTTGCAGGTGGCACACAAGCAATTTTTCTCCCACAGTGTACACAATGGGCACTTCCCCTAATAAACTTGCAGTATAAGAATGGTGTCCCGTGTGGAGCGAACTGCCTCACCCATGGCAGGCTCTACTGTGGTCACTAAGGCTTTCCTCTCTGAAAACGCGGCACTTTTACCCAAAGAACTCTGCCTTAATTGCAGGTGGAACACAAGCTGCATTTCTCCTACACTGTACACAAAGGGCCTTTCCCCGAATGAACTTCTATATGCAGGGTGTCCAGCGTGCAGCGAACTGCCTCAAGCAAGGCAGGCTCTAGTAAGGACTGTAAGCATTTCCTCTCCCAAACCACACAGTTTTACCCGAAGAAGTCTTCTTTAGTTGCCGGTGGAACACAAGCAGCTTTTCTCCCACAGTGTACCCAAGGGCCTTTGCCCGAAAGAACTTCTATGCTCAAGGTGTCCCGCGTGGATTGAAATGCATAAACCAAGGCAGGCTCTAGTGAGGCCTGTAAGCATTTCCTCTCCCAAAACTCGGCAGTTTTACCCAAAGAACTCTGCTTTAGTACCAGGTGTATCACAAGCAGCGTTTCTCAATCAGTGCACACAATGGCCATTTCCCGAATGAACTTGTTTTATACGCAGGGTGTCCCGCATGCAGCGAACAGCCTCAACCATGGCAGGCTCTACTGTGGTCCCTAAGGCTTTCCTCTCTGAAAACACGGCACTTTTACCCAAAGAACTCTGCCTTAATTGCAGGTGGAACACAAGCTGCATTTCTCCCACACTGTATACAAAGGGCCCTTCCCTGAATGAACTTCTATATGCAGGGTGTCCTGCGTGGAGTGAACTACCTCAAGCAAGGCAGACTCTACTTATGCCTCTAAGCGTTTCCTCTCCCAAAACACGCAGTTTTATCCGTAGAACACTACTTTAGTTGCAGGTGGAACACAAGCAGCTTTTCTCCCACAGTGTACACAGTGGCCTTTGCCTGAAAGAACTTCTATACTCAAGGTGTACCACGTGGAGTGAAATGCCTAAACCAAGGCATGCTCTAGTGAGGCCTCTAAGAATTTCCTCTCCCAAAACACCGCAGTTTTACCCAAAGAACTCTGCTTTAGTTCCACGTGTAACACAAGCAGCATTTCTCCATCAGTGCACACAATGGGCACTTCCCTGAAAGAACTTGTTCTATACGCAGGGTTTCCCGCGTGGAGCGAACAGTGTCCACCATGGCAGGCTCTACTGTGGTCTCTAAGGATTTCCTCTCTGAAAACACGGCACTTGTACCCGTAGAACTCTGCCATAATTGCACGTGGAACACAAGCTGCCTTTCTCCCACACTGTACACAAAGTGTCCTTCCCTGAATGAACTTCAATATGCAAGGTGTCCCGCATGGAGTGAGCTGCCTCAACCAAGGCAGGCTCTAGTAAGGGCTCTAAGCATTTCCTCTTCCAAAACACTCAGTTTTAACGGAAGAACTCTGCTTTAGTTGCACGTGGAACACAAGCAATTTTTCTCCCACAGTGTACACAATGGGCACTTCCCCTAATAAACTTGCAGTATAAGAATGGTGTCCCGTGTGGAGCGAACTGCCTCTCCCATGGCAGGCTCTACTGTGGTCACTAAGTCTTTCCTCTCTGAAAACGCGGCACTTTTACCCAAAGAACTCTGCCTTAATTGCAGGTGGAACACAAGCTGCATTTCTCCCACACTGTACACAAAGGGCCTTTCCCCGAATGAACTTCTATATGCAGGGTGTCCCGCGTGCAGCGAACTGTCTAAAGCAAGGCAGGCTCTAGTAAGGACTGTAAGCATTTCCTCTCCCAGAACACGCAGTTTTACCCGAAGATCTCTGCTTTAGTTGCAGTTGGAACACAAGCACCTTTTATCCCAGGGTGTACACAATGCTCCTTTCCCCAAATGAAACTCTATACGCTGGGTGTCCCGCGTGGAGTGAACTACCTCAATCAAGGCAGGCTCTACTTATGCCTCTAAGAGTTTCCTCTCCCAAAACACGCAGTTTTGCCCGAAGAACTCTGCTTTAGTTGCCGGTGGAACACAAGCAGCTTTTCTCTCACAGTGTACCCAAAGGGCCTTTGCCCGAAAGAAATTCTATGCTCAAGGTGGCCCGCATGCAGTGAAATGCCTAAACCAAGGCAGGCTCTAGAGAGGGCTCTAAGCATTCCTCTCCCGAATCACGGCAGTTTTACCCAAAGAACTCTGCTTTAGTTCCAGGTGGAACACAAGCAGCATTTCTGCCACTGTGTACTCCATGGGCTCTTCCACGAATGAACTTCTATATGCAGGGTTTCCCTCGTGGAGCGAACTGCCTCAACCAAGGCAGGCTGTACTGTGTACTGTAAGCATTTCCTCTCCCAAAATATGCAGTTTTAATGGAAGAACTCTGCCTTAATTGCAGGTGGAACACAAGCTGCATTTCTCCCACACTGTACACAAAGGGCCCTTCCCTGAATGAACTTCTATATGCAGGGTGTCCCGCGTGCAGCGAACTGCCTCAAGCAAGGCAGAGTCTAGTGAGGACTGTAAGCATTTCCTCTCCCAGAACACGCAGTTTTACCCGAAGATCTCTGCTTTAGTTGCGGGTGGAACACAAGCAGCTTTTCTGCCACTGTGTACTCCTTGGGCTCTTCCACGAATGAACTTCTATATGCTGGGTTTCCCACGTGGAGCGAACTGCCTCAACCAAGGCAGGCTGTACTGAGTACTGTATGCATTTCCTCCCCCAAAATATGCAGTTTGAACGGAAGAACTCTGCTTTAGTTGCAGGTGGAACACAAGCAGGTTTTCTCCCAGTGTGTACACAATGAACCTTTCCACAAATGAATTTCTATACGCAGGGTATCCCGCGTGGAGTGAACTACCTCAACCAAGGCAGGCTCTACTTATGCTTCTAAGAGTTTCCTCTCCCAAAACACGCAGTTTTACCCAAAGAACTCTGCCTTAATTGCAGGTGGAACACAAGCTGCATTTCTCCCACACTGTACACAAAGGGCCCTTCCCTGAATGAACTTCTATATGCAGGGTGTCCCGCGTGCAGCGAACTGCCTCAAGCAAGGCAGGCTCTAATAAGCACTGTAAGCATTTCCTCTCCCAAAACACGCAGTTTTACCCGAAGAACTCTGCTTTAGTTGCCGGTGGAACACAAGCAGCTTTTCTCCCACAGTGTACCCAAAGGGCCTTTGACAGAAAGAACCCCTATGCTCAAGGTGTCCCGCGTGGAGTGAAATGCCTGAACCAAGGCAGGCTCTAGTGAGGCCTGTAAGCATTTCCTCTCACAAAACTCGGCAGTTTTACCCAAAGAACTCTGCTTTAGTACCAGGTGTATCACAAGCAGCGTTTCTCAATCAGTGCACACAATGGCCATTTCCCGAATGAACTTGTTTTATACGCAGGGTGTCCCGCATGCAGCGAACAGCCTCAACCATGGCAGGCTCTACTGTGGTCCCTAAGGCTTTCCTCTCTGAAAACACGGCACTTTTACCCAAAGAACTCTGCTTTAGTTGCAGGTGGAACACAAGCAGCCTTTCTGCCACTGTGTACTTTTTGGGCTCTTCCACGAATGAACTTCTATATGCAGGGTTTCCCACGTGGAGCGAACTGCCTCAACCAAGGCAGGCTGTAGTGAGGACTGTAAGCATTTCCTCTCCCAAAACGCTCAGTTTTAACAGAAGAACTCTGCTTTAGTTGCAGGTGGAACACAAGCAAGTTTTCTCCCAGAGTGTACACAATGGTCCTTTCCCCAAGTGAACTTCTATATGCAGGGTGTCCTGCGTGGTGTAAACTACCTCCAGCAAGGAGACTCTACTTATGCCTCTAAGCGTTTCCTCTCCCAAAACACGCAGTTTTGCCCGAAGAACTCTGCTTTAGTTGCCGGTGGAACACAAGCAGCATTTCTGCCACTTTGTACTCCTTGGGCTCTTCCACGAATGAACTTCTATATGCAGGGTTTCTCTCGTGGAGCGAACTGCCTCAACCAAGGCAGGCTCTACTGAGTACTGTAAGCATTTCCTCTCCCAAAATATGCAGTTTGAACGGAAGAACTCTGCTTTGGTTGCAGGTGGAACACAAGCAGGTTTTCTCCCAGAGTGTACACAAGGGTCCTTTCCCCAGATGAATTTCTATACGCAGGGTGTCCCGCGTGGAGTGAACTACCTCAACCAAGGCAGGCTCTACTTATACCTCTAAGCGTTTCCTCTCCCAAAACACACAGTTTTATCCGAAGAAATCTGCTTTAGTTGCAGGTGGATCACAAGCAGCTTTTCTCCCACAGTGTACACAGTGGCCTTTGCCTGAAAGAACTTCTATACTCAAGGTGTACCACGTGGAGTGAAATGCCTAAACCAAGGCAGGCTCTAGTGAGGCCTCTAAGAATTTCCTCTCCCAAAACACGGCACTTTTACCCAAAGAACTCTGCTTTAGTTGCAGGTGGAACCCAAGCAGCATTTCTGCCACTGTGTACTCTTTGGGCTCTTCCACGAATGAACCTCTATATGCAGGGTTTCCCACGTGGAGAGAACTGCCTTTACCAAGGCAGGCTGCAGTAAGGACTGTAAGCATTTCCTCTCCCAAAACACGCAGTTTTAATGGAAGAGCTCTGCTTTAGTTGCAGTTGGAACACAAGCACCTTTTATCCCCGGGTGTACACAATGCTCCATTCCCCAAATGAAACTCTATACGCAGGGTGTCCCACGTGGAGTGAACTACCTCAATCAAGGCAGGCTCTTCTTCTGCCTCTAAGAGTTTCCTCTCCCAAAACATGCAGTTTTGCCCGAAGAACTCTGCTTTAGTTGCCGGTGGAACACAAGCAGCTTTTCTCTCACAGTGTACCCAAAGGGCCTTTGCCCGAAAGAACTTCTATGCTCAAGGTGGCCCGCAGGCAGTAAAATGCCTAAACCAAGGCATGCTCAAGAGAGGGCTCTAAGCATTTCCTCTCCCAAAACATGGCATTTATACCCAAAGAACTCTGCTTTAGTTGCAGGTGGAACACAAGCAGCATTTCTGCCACTGTGTACTCTTTGGGCTCTTCCACGAATGAACTTCTATATGCAGGGTTTTGCTCGTGGAGCGAACTGCCTCAACCAAGGCAGGCTGTACTGAGTACTGTAAGCATTTCCTCTCCCAAAATATGCAGTTTGAACGGAAGAACTCTGCTTTAGTTGCAGGCGGAACACAAGCAGGTTTTCTCCCAGAGTGTACACAATGGTCCTTTCCCCAAATGAAACTCTATACGCAGGGTGTCCCGCGTGGAGTGAACTACCTCAACCAAGGCAGGCTCTACTTATGCCTCTAAGAGTTTCCTCTCCCAAAACACGCAGTTTTACCCAAAGAACTCTGCCTTAATTGCAGGTGGAAGACAAGCTGCATTTCTCCCACACTGTACACAAAGGGCCCTTCCCTGAATGAACTTGTATATGCAGGGTGTCCCGTGTGCAGCGAACTGCCTCAAGCAAGGCAGACTCTAGTAAGGACTGTAAGCATTTCCTCTGCCAGAACACGCAGTTTTACCCGAAGATCTCTGCTTTAGTTGCAGGTGGAAGACAAGCAGCTTTTCTCCCACAGTGTACCCAAAGGGCCTTTGCCCGAAAGAACTTCTATGCTCAAGGTGTCCCGCGTGGAGTGAAATGCTTAAACCAAGGCAGGCTCTAGTGAGGCCTCTAAGCATTTCCTCTCCCAAAACACGGCACTTTTACCCAAAGAACTCTGCTTTAGTTGCAGGTGGAACACAAGCAGCATTTCTGCCACTGTGTACTCTTTGGGCTCTTCCACGAATGAACTTCTATATGCTGGGTTTCCCACGTGGAGCGAACTGCCTCAACCAAGGCAGGCTGTACTGAGTACTGTATGCATTTCCTCCCCCAAAATATGCAGTTTGAACGGAAGAACTCTGCTTTAGTTGCAGGCGGAACACAAGCAGGTTTTCTCCCAGAGTGTACACAATGGTCCTTTCCCCAAATGAATTTCTATACGCAGGATGTCCCACGTGGATTGAACTACCTCAACCAAGGCAGGCTCTACTTATGCTTCTAAGAGTTTCCTCTCCCAAAACACGCAGTTTTACCCAAAGAACTCTGCCTTAATTGCAGGTGGAACACAAGCTGCATTTCTCCCACACTGTACACAAAGGGCCCTTCCCTGAAAGAACTTCTATATGCAGGGTGTCCTGCGTGCAGCGAACTGCCTCAAGCAAGGCAGGCTGTAATAAGCACTGTAAGCATTTCCTCTCCCAAAACGCTCAGGTTTAACAGAAGAACTGTGCTTTAGTTGCCGGTGGAACACAAGCAGCTTTTCTCCCACAGTGTACCCAAAGGGCCTTTGACAGAAAGAACCCCTATGCTCAAGGTGTCCCGCGTGGAGTGAAATGCCTGAACCAAGGCAGGCTCTAGTGAGGCCTGTAAGCATTTCCTCTCACAAAACTCGGCAGTTTTACCCAAAGAACTCTGCTTTAGTACCAGGTGTATCACAAGCAGCGTTTCTCAATCAGTGCACACAATGGCCATTTCCCGAATGAACTTGTTTTATACGCAGGGTGTCCCGCATGCAGCGAACAGCCTCAACCATGGCAGGCTCTACTGTGGTCCCTAAGGCTTTCCTCTCTGAAAACACGGCACTTTTACCCAAAGAACTCTGCCTTAATTGCAGGTGGAACACAAGCTGCATTTCTCCCACACTGTACACAAATGGCCCTTCCCTGAATGAACTTCTATATGCAGGGTGTCCCGCGTGCAGCGAACTGCCTCAAGCAAGGCAGACTCTAGTGAGGACTGTAAGCATTTCCTCTGCCAGAACACGCAGTTTTACCCGAAGATCTCTGCTTTAGTTTCAGGTGGAACACAAGCAGCTTTTCTCCCACAGTGTACCCAAAGGGCCTTTGCCCGAAAGAACTTCCTTGCTCAAGTTGTTCCGCGTGGAGTGAAATGCCTAAACCAAGGCAGACTCTAGTGAGGCCTCTAAGCATTTCCGCTCCCAAAACACGGCACTTTTACCCAAAGAACTCTGCTTTAGTTGCAGGTGGAACACAAGCAGCCTTTCTGCCACTGTGTACTTTTTGGGCTCTTCCACGAATGAACTTCTATATGCAGGGTTTCCCACGTGGAGCGAACTGCCTCAACCAAGGCAGGCTGTAGTGAGGACTGTAAGCATTTCCTCTCCCAAAACGCTCAGTTTTAACAGAAGAACTCTGCTTTAGTTGCAGGTGGAACACAAGCAAGTTTTCTCCCAGAGTGTACACAATGGTCCTTTCCCCAAGTGAACTTCTATATGCAGGGTGTCCTGCGTGGTGTAAACTACCTCCAGCAAGGAGACTCTACTTATGCCTCTAAGCGTTTCCTCTCCCAAAACACGCAGTTTTGCCCGAAGAACTCTGCTTTAGTTGCCGGTGGAACACAAGCAGCATTTCTGCCACTTTGTACTCCTTGGGCTCTTCCACGAATGAACTTCTATATGCAGGGTTTCTCTCGTGGAGCGAACTGCCTCAACCAAGGCAGGCTCTACTGAGTACTGTAAGCATTTCCTCTCCCAAAATATGCAGTTTGAACGGAAGAACTCTGCTTTGGTTGCAGGTGGAACACAAGAAGGTTTTCTCCCAGAGTGTACACAAGGGTCCTTTCCCCAGATGAATTTCTATACGCAGGGTGTCCCGCGTGGAGTGAACTACCACAACCAAGGCAGGCTCTACTTATACCTCTAAGCGTTTCCTCTCCCAAAACACACAGTTTTATCCGAAGAAATCTGCTTTAGTTGCAGGTGGATCACAAGCAGCTTTTCTCCCACAGTGTACACAGTGGCCTTTGCCTGAAAGAACTTCTATACTCAAGGTGTACCACGTGGAGTGAAATGCCTAAACCAAGGCAGGCTCTAGTGAGGCCTCTAAGAATTTCCTCTCCCAAAACACGGCACTTTTACCCAAAGAACTCTGCTTTAGTTGCAGGTGGAACCCAAGCAGCATTTCTGCCACTGTGTACTCTTTGGGCTCTTCCACGAATGAACCTCTATATGCAGGGTTTCCCACGTGGAGAGAACTGCCTTTACCAAGGCAGGCTGCAGTAAGGACTGTAAGCATTTCCTCTCCCAAAACACGCAGTTTTAATGGAAGAGCTCTGCTTTAGTTGCAGTTGGAACACAAGCACCTTTTATCCCTGGGTGTACACAATGCTCCATTCCCCAAATGAAACTCTATACGCAGGGTGTCCCACGTGGAGTGAACTACCTCAATCAAGGCAGGCTCTTCTTATGCCTCTAAGAGTTTCCTCTCCCAAAACATGCAGTTTTGCCCGAAGAACTCTGCTTTAGTTGCCGGTGGAACACAAGCAGCTTTTCTCTCACAGTGTACCCAAAGGGCCTTTGCCCGAAAGAACTTCTATGCTCAAGGTGGCCCGCATGCAGTAAAATGCCTAAACCAAGGCAGGCTCTAGAGAGGGCTCTAAGCATTTCCTCTCCCAAAACATGGCATTTATACCCAAAGAACTCTGCTTTAGTTGCAGGTGGAACACAAGCAGCATTTCTGCCACTGTGTACTCTTTGGGCTCTTCCACGAATGAACTTCTATATGCAGGGTTTTGCTCGTGGAGCGAACTGCCTCAACCAAGGCAGGCTGTACTGAGTACTGTAAGCATTTCCTCTCCCAAAATATGCAGTTTGAACGGAAGAACTCTGCTTTAGTTGCAGGCGGAACACAAGCAGGTTTTCTCCCAGAGTGTACACAATGGTCCTTTCCCCAAATGAAACTCTATACGCAGGGTGTCCCGCGTGGAGTGAACTACCTCAACCAAGGCAGGCTCTACTTATGCCTCTAAGAGTTTCCTCTCCCAAAACACGCAGTTTACCCAAAGAACTCTGCCTTAATTGCAGGTGGAAGACAAGCTGCATTTCTCCCACACTGTACACAAAGGGCCCTTCCCTGAATGAACTTGTATATGCAGGGTGTCCCGCGTGCAGCGAACTGCCTCAAGCAAGGCAGACTCTAGTAAGGACTGTAAGCATTTCCTCTGCCAGAACACGCAGTTTTACCCGAAGATCTCTGCTTTAGTTGCAGGTGGAAGACAAGCAGCTTTTCTCCCACAGTGTACCCAAAGGGCCTTTGCCCGAAAGAACTTCTATGCTCAAGGTGTCCCGCGTGGAGTGAAATGCTTAAACCAAGGCAGGCTCTAGTGAGGCCTCTAAGCATTTCCTCTCCCAAAACACGGCACTTTTACCCAAAGAACTCTGCTTTAGTTGCAGGTGGAACACAAGCAGCATTTCTGCCACTGTGTACTCTTTGGGCTCTTCCACGAATGAACTTCTATATGCTGGGTTTCCCACGTGGAGCGAACTGCCTCAACCAAGGCAGGCTGTACTGAGTACTGTATGCATTTCCTCCCCCAAAATATGCAGTTTGAACGGAAGAACTCTGCTTTAGTTGCAGGTGGAACACAAGCAGGTTTTCTCCCAGAGTGTACACAATGGTCCTTTCCCCAAATGAATTTCTATACGCAGGATGTCCCGCGTGGAGTGAACTACCTCAACCAAGGCAGGCTCTACTTATGCTTCTAAGAGTTTCCTCTCCCAAAACACGCAGTTTTACCCAAAGAACTCTGCCTTAATTGCAGGTGGAACACAAGCTGCATTTCTCCCACACTGTACACAAAGGGCCCTTCCCTGAAAGAACTTCTATATGCAGGGTGTCCTGCGTGCAGCGAACTGCCTCAAGCAAGGCAGGCTCTAATAAGCACTGTAAGCATTTCCTCTCCCAAAACGCTCAGGTTTAACAGAAGAACTGTGCTTTAGTTGCCGGTGGAACACAAGCAGCTTTTCTCCCACAGTGTACCCAAAGGGCCTTTGACAGAAAGAACCCCTATGCTCAAGGTGTCCCGCGTGGAGTGAAATGCCTGAACCAAGGCAGGCTCTAGTGAGGCCTGTAAGCATTTCCTCTCACAAAACTCGGCAGTTTTACCCAAAGAACTCTGCTTTAGTACCAGGTGTATCACAAGCAGCGTTTCTCAATCAGTGCACACAATGGCCATTTCCCGAATGAACTTGTTTTATACGCAGGGTGTCCCGCATGCAGCGAACAGCCTCAACCATGGCAGGCTCTACTGTGGTCCCTAAGGCTTTCCTCTCTGAAAACACGGCACTTTTACCCAAAGAACTCTGCCTTAATTGCAGGTGGAACACAAGCTGCATTTCTCCCACACTGTACACAAATGGCCCTTCCCTGAATGAACTTCTATATGCAGGGTGTCCCGCGTGCAGCGAACTGCCTCAAGCAAGGCAGACTCTAGTGAGGACTGTAAGCATTTCCTCTGCCAGAACACGCAGTTTTACCCGAAGATCTCTGCTTTAGTTTCAGGTGGAACACAAGCAGCTTTTCTCCCACAGTGTACCCAAAGGGCCTTTGCCCGAAAGAACTTCCTTGCTCAAGTTGTTCCGCGTGGAGTGAAATGCCTAAACGAAGGCAGACTCTAGTGAGGCCTCTAAGCATTTCCGCTCCCAAAACACGGCACTTTTACC
This sequence comes from Mesoplodon bidens, assembly GCF_964165515.1. NCBI lineage: Eukaryota > Metazoa > Chordata > Mammalia > Artiodactyla > Ziphiidae > Mesoplodon > Mesoplodon bidens. The sequence continues at coordinate 188,896 of NW_027671593.1, read as the reverse complement.
CAAAGAACTCTGCTTTAGTTGCAGGTGGAACACAAGCAGCCTTTCTGCCACTGTGTACTTTTTGGGCTCTTCCACGAATGAACTTCTATATGCAGGGTTTCCCACGTGGAGCAAACTGCCTCAACCAAGGCAGGCTGTAGTGAGGACTGTAAGCATTTCCTCTCCCAGAACGCTCAGTTTTAACAGAAGAACTCTGCTTTAGTTGCAGGTGGAACACAAGCAGGTTTTCTCCCAGAGTGTACACAATGGTCCTTTCCCCAAGTGAACTTCTATATGCAGGGTGTCCTGCGTGGTGTAAACTACCTCCAGCAAGGAGACTCTACTTATGCCTCTAAGCGTTTCCTCTCCCAAAACACGCAGTTTTGCCCGAAGAACTCTGCTTTAGTTGCCGGTGGAACACAAGCAGCATTTCTGCCACTTTGTACTCCTTGGGCTCTTCCACGAATGAACTTCTATATGCAGGGTTTCTCTCGTGGAGCGAACTGCCTCAACCAAGGCAGGCTCTACTGAGTACTGTAAGCATTTCCTCTCCCAAAATATGCAGTTTGAACGGAAGAACTCTGCTTTGGTTGCAGGTGGAACACAAGCAGGTTTTCTCCCAGAGTGTACACAAGGGTCCTTTCCCCAGATGAATTTCTATACGCAGGGTGTCCCGCGTGGAGTGAACTACCACAACCAAGGCAGGCTCTACTTATACCTCTAAGCGTTTCCTCTCCCAAAACACACAGTTTTATCCGAAGAAATCTGCTTTAGTTGCAGGTGGATCACAAGCAGCTTTTCTCCCACAGTGTACACAGTGGCCTTTGCCTGAAAGAACTTCTATACTCAAGGTGTACCACGTGGAGTGAAATGCCTAAACCAAGGCAGGCTCTAGTGAGGCCTCTAAGAATTTCCTCTCCCAAAACACGGCACTTTTACCCAAAGAACTCTGCTTTAGTTGCAGGTGGAACCCAAGCAGCATTTCTGCCACTGTGTACTCTTTGGGCTCTTCCACGAATGAACCTCTATATGCAGGGTTTCCCACGTGGAGAGAACTGCCTTTACCAAGGCAGGCTGCAGTAAGGACTGTAAGCATTTCCTCTCCCAAAACACGCAGTTTTAATGGAAGAGCTCTGCTTTAGTTGCAGTTGGAACACAAGCACCTTTTATCCCTGGGTGTACACAATGCTCCATTCCCCAAATGAAACTCTATACGCAGGGTGTCCCACGTGGAGTGAACTACCTCAATCAAGGCAGGCTCTTCTTATGCCTCTAAGAGTTTCCTCTCCCAAAACATGCAGTTTTGCCCGAAGAACTCTGCTTTAGTTGCCGGTGGAACACAAGCAGCTTTTCTCTCACAGTGTACCCAAAGGGCCTTTGCCCGAAAGAACTTCTATGCTCAAGGTGGCCCGCATGCAGTAAAATGCCTAAACCAAGGCAGGCTCTAGAGAGGGCTCTAAGCATTTCCTCTCCCAAAACATGGCATTTATACCCAAAGAACTCTGCTTTAGTTGCAGGTGGAACACAAGCAGCATTTCTGCCACTGTGTACTCTTTGGGCTCTTCCACGAATGAACTTCTATATGCAGGGTTTCGCTCGTGGAGCGAACTGCCTCAACCAAGGCAGGCTGTACTGAGTACTGTAAGCATTTCCTCTCCCAAAATATGCAGTTTGAACGGAAGAACTCTGCTTTAGTTGCAGGTGGAACACAAGCAGGTTTTCTCCCAGAGTGTACACAATGGTCCTTTCCCCAAATGAAATTCTATACGCAGGGTGTCCCGCGTGGAGTGAACTACCTCAACCAAGGCAGGCTCTACTTATGCCTCTAAGAGTTTCCTCTCCCAAAACACGCAGTTTTACCCAAAGAACTCTGCCTAAATTGCAGGTGGAACACAAGCTGCATTTCTCCCACACTGTACACAAAGGGCCCTTCCCTGAAAGAACTTCTATATGCAGGGTGTCCCGCGTGCAGCGAACTGCCTCAAGCATGGCAGGCTGTAGTGAGGACTGTAAGCATTTCCTCTCCCAAAACGCTCAGGTTTAACAGAAGAACTCTGCTTTAGTTGCCGGTGGAACACAAGCAGCTTTTCTCCCACAGTGTACCCAAAGGGCCTTTGACAGAAAGAACCCCTATGCTCAAGGTGTCCCGCGTGGAGTGAAATGCCTGAACCAAGGCAGGCTCTAGTGAGGCCTGTAAGCATTTCCTCTCCCAAAACTCGGCAGTTTTACCCAAAGAACTCTGCTTTAGTACCAGGTGTATCACAAGCAGCGTTTCTCAATCAGTGCACACAATGGCCATTTCCCGAATGAACTTGTTTTATACGCAGGGTGTCCCGCATGCAGCGAACAGCCTCAACCATGGCAGGCTCTACTGTGGTCCCTAAGGCTTTCCTCTTTGAAAACACGGCACTTTTACCCAAAGAACTCTGCCTTAATTGCAGGTGGAACACAAGCTGCATTTCTCCCACACTGTATACAAAGGGCCCTTCCCTGAATGAACTTCTATATGCAGGGTGTCCTGCGTGGAGTGAACTACCTCAAGCAAGGCAGACTCTACTTATGCCTCTAAGCGTTTCCTCTCCCAAAACACGCAGTTTTATCCGTAGAACACTACTTTAGTTGCAGGTGGAACACAAGCAGCTTTTCTCCCACAGTGTACACAGTGGCCTTTGCCTGAAAGAACTTCTATACTCAAGGTGTACCACGTGGAGTGAAATGCCTAAACCAAGGCATGCTCTAGTGAGGCCTCTAAGAATTTCCTCTCCCAAAACACCGCAGTTTTACCCAAAGAACTCTGCTTTAGTTCCACGTGTAACACAAGCAGCATTTCTCCATCAGTGCACACAATGGGCACTTCCCTGAAAGAACTTGTTCTATACGCAGGGTTTCCCGCGTGGAGCGAACAGTGTCCACCATGGCAGGCTCTACTGTGGTCTCTAAGGATTTCTTCTCTGAAAACACGGCACTTGTACCCGTAGAACTCTGCCAAAATTGCACGTGGAACACAAGCTGCCTTTCTCCCACACTGTACACAAAGTGTCCTTCCCTGAATGAACTTCAATATGCAAGGTGTCCCGCATGGAGTGAGCTGCCTCAACCAAGGCAGGCTCTAGTAAGGGCTCTAAGCATTTCCTCTTCCAAAACACTCAGTTTTAACGGAAGAACTCTGCTTTAGTTGCAGGTGGAACACAAGCAATTTTTCTCCCACAGTGTACACAATGGGCACTTCCCCTAATAAACTTGCAGTATAAGAATGGTGTCCCGTGTGGAGCGAACTGCCTCTCCCATGGCAGGCTCTACTCTGGTCACTAAGGCTTTCCTCTCTGAAAACGCGGCACTTTTACCCAAAGAACTCTGCCTTAATTGCAGGTGGAACACAAGCTGCATTTCTCCCACACTGTACACAAAGGGCCTTTCCCCGAATAAACTTCTATATGCAGGGTGTCCCGCGTGCAGCGAACTGCCTAAACAAGGCAGGCTCTAGTAAGGACTGTAAGCATTTCCTCTCCCAGAACACGCAGTTTTACCCGTAGATCTCTGCCTTAGTTGCAGTTGGAACACAAGCACCTTTTATCCCAGGGTGTACACAATGCTCCTTTCCCCAAATGAAAATGTATACGCTGGGTGTCCCGCGTGGAGTGAACTACCTCAATCAAGGCAGGCTCTACTTATGCCTCTAAGAGTTTCCTCTCCCAAAACACGCAGTTTTGCCCGAAGAACTCTGCTTTAGTTGCCGGTGGAACACAAGCAGCTTTTCTCTCACAGTGTACCCAAAGGGCCTTTGCCCGAAAGAACTTCTATGCTCAAGGTGGCCCGCATGCAGTGAAATGCCTAAACCAAGGCAGGCTCTAGAGAGGGCTCTAAGCATTCCTCTCCCGAATCACGGCAGTTTTACCCAAAGAACTCTGCTTTAGTTCCAGGTGGAACACAAGCAGCATTTCTGCCACTGTGTACTCCATGGGCTCTTCCACGAATGAACTTCTATATGCAGGGTTTCCCTCGTGGAGCGAACTGCCTCAACCAAGGCAGGCTGTACTGTGTACTGTAAGCATTTCCTCTCCCAAAATATGCAGTTTTAATGGAAGAACTCTGCCTTAATTGCAGGTGGAACACAAGCTGCATTTCTCCCACACTGTACACAAAGGGCCCTTCCCTGAATGAACTTCTATATGCAGGGTGCCAGCGTGCAGCGAACTGCCTCAAGCAAGGCAGACTCTAGTAAGGACTGTAAGCATTTCCTATCCCAAAACACGCAGTTTTACCCGAAGAACTCTGCTTTAGTTGCCGGTGGAACACAAGCAGCATTTCTGCCACTTTGTACTCCTTGGGCTCTTCCACGAATGAACTTCTATATGCAGGGTTCCTCTTGTGGAGCGAACGGCCTCAACCAAGGCAGGCTGTACTGAGTACTGTAAGCATTTCCTCTCCCAAAATATGCAGTTTGAACGGAAGAACTCTGCTTTAGTTGCAGGCGGAACACAAGCAGGTTTTCTCCCAGAGTGTACACAATGGTCCTTTCCCCAAATGAATTTCTATACGCAGGGTGTCCTGCTTGGAGTGAACTACCTCAACCAAGGCAGGCTCTACTTATGCCTCTAAGAGTTTCCTCTCCCAAAACACGCAGTTTTCCCCAAAGAACTCTGCCTTAATTGCAGGTGGAACACAAGCCGCATTTCTCCCACACTGTACACAAAGGGCCCTTCCCTGAATGAACTTCTATATGCAGGGTGTCCCGCGTGCAGCGAACTGCCTCAAGCAAGGCAGAGTCTAGTGAGGACTGTAAGCATTTCCTCTCCCAGAACACGCAGTTTTACCCGAAGATCTCTGCTTTAGTTGCAGGTGGAACACAAGCAGCTTTTCTCCCACAGTGTACCCAAAGGGCCTTTCCCGAAAGAACTTCCTTGCTCAAGGTGTCCCGCGTGGAGTGAAATGCCTAAACCAAGGCAGGCTCTAGTGAGGCCTCTAAGCATTTCCTCTCCCATAACACGGCACTTTTACACAAAGAACTCTGCTTTAGTTGCAGGTGGAACACAAGCAGCCTTTCTGCCACTGTGTACTTTTTGGGCTCTTCCACGAATGAACTTCTATATGCAGGGTTTCCCACGTGGAGCGTACTGCCTCAACCAAGGCAGGCCGTAGTGAGGACTGTAAACATTTCCTCTCCCCAAACGCTCAGTTTTACAGAAGAACTCTGCTTTAGTTGCAGGTGGAACACAAGCAAGTTTTCTCCCAGAGTGTACACAATGTTTCTTTCCCCAAGTGAACTTCTATATGCAGGGTGTCCTGCGTGGAGTGAACTACCTCCAGCAAGGAGACTCTACTTATGCCTCTAAGCGTTTCCTCTCCCAAAACACGCAGTTTTGCCCGAAGAACTCTGCTTTAGTTGCCGGTGGAACACAAGCAGAATTTCTGCCACCTTGTACTCCTTGGGCTCTTCCACGAATGAACTTCTATATGCAGGGTTTCTCTCGTGGAGCGAACTGCCTCATCCAAGGCAGGCTGTACTGAGTACTGTAAGCATTTCCTCTCCCAAAATATGCAGTTTGAACGGAAGAACTCTGCTTTCGTTGCAGGTGGAACACAAGCAGGTTTTCTCCCAGAGTGTGCACAAGGGTCCTTTCCCCAAATGAATTTCTATATGCAGGGTGTCCCGCGTGGAGTGAACTACCTCAACCAAGGCAGGCTCTACTTATACCTCTAAGCGTTTCCTCTCCCAAAACACACAGTTTTATCCGAAGAAATCTGCTTTAGTTGCAGGTGGAACACAAGCAGCTTTTCTCCCATAGTGTACACAGTGGCCTTTGCCTGAAAGAACTTCTATACTCAAGGTGTACCACGTGGAGTGAAATGCCTAAACCAAGGCAGGCTCTAGTGAGGCCTCTAAGAATTTCGTCTCCCAAAACACGGCACTTTTACCCAAAGAACTCTGCTTTAGTTGCAGGTGGAACACAAGCAGCATTTCTGCCACTGTGTACTCTTTGGGCTCTTCCACGAATGAACCTCTATATGCAGGGTTTCCCACGTGGAGAGAACTGCCTTTACCAAGGCAGGCTGCAGTAAGGACTGTAAGCATTTCCTCTCCCAAAACACGCAGTTTTAATGGAAGAGCTCTACTTTAGTTGCAGTTGGAACACAAGCACCTTTTATCCCTGGGTGTACACAATGCTCAATTCCCCAAATGAAACTCTAAACGCAGGGTGTCCCACGTGGAGTGAACTACCTCAATCAAGGCAGGCTCTTCTTATGCCTCTAAGAGTTTCCTCTCCCAAAACATGCAGTTTTGCCCGAAGAACTCTGCTTTAGTTGCCGGTGGAACACAAGCAGCTTTTCTCTCACAGTGTACCCAAAGGGCCTTTGCCCGAAAGAACTTCTATGCTCAAGTTGGCCCGCATGCAGTAAAATGCCTAAACCAAGGCAGGCTCTAGAGAGGGCTCTAAGCATTTCCTCTCCCAAAACATGGCATTTATACCCAAAGAACTCTGCTTTAGTTGCAGGTGGAACACAAGCAGCATTTCTGCCACTGTGTACTCTTTGGGCTCTTCCACGAATGAACTTCTATATGCAGGGTTTCGCTCGTGGAGCGAACTGCCTCAACCAAGGCAGGCTGTACTGAGTACTGTAAGCATTTCCTCTCCCAAAATATGCAGTTTGAACGGAAGAACTCTGCTTTAGTTGCAGGCGGAACACAAGCAGCTTTTCTCCCACAGTGTACACAGTGGCTTTGCCTGAAAGAACTTCTATACTCAAGGTGTACCACGTGGAGTGAAATGCCAAAACCAAGGCATGCTCTAGGGAGGCATCTAAGAATTTCCTCTCGCAAAACACCGCAGTTTTACCCAAAGAACTCTGCTTTAGTTCCACGTGTAACACAAGCAGCATTTCTCCATCAGTGCACACAATGGGCACTTCCGTGAAAGAACTTGTTCTATACGCAGGGTGTCCCGCGTGGAGCGAACAGTGTCAACCATGGCAGGCTCTACTGTGGTCTCTAAGGATTTCCTCTCTGAAAACACGGCACTTGTACCCGTAGAACTCTGCCATAATTGCACGTGGAACACAAGCTGCCTTCTCCCACACTGTACACAAAGTGTCCTTCCCTGAATGAACTTCAATATGCAAGGTGTCCCGCATCGAGTGAGCTGCCTCAACCAAGGCAGGCTCTAGTAAGGGCTCTAAGCATTTCCTCTTCCAAAACACTCAGTTTTAACGGAAGAACTCTGCTTTAGTTGCAGGTGGCACACAAGCAATTTTTCTCCCACAGTGTACACAATGGGCACTTCCCCTAATAAACTTGCAGTATAAGAATGGTGTCCCGTGTGGAGCGAACTGCCTCACCCATGGCAGGCTCTACTGTGGTCACTAAGGCTTTCCTCTCTGAAAACGCGGCACTTTTACCCAAAGAACTCTGCCTTAATTGCAGGTGGAACACAAGCTGCATTTCTCCTACACTGTACACAAAGGGCCTTTCCCCGAAAAAACTTCTATATGCAGGGTGTCCAGCGTGCAGCGAACTGCCTCAAGCAAGGCAGGCTCTAGTAAGGACTGTAAGCATTTCCTCTCCCAAAACACACAGTTTTACCCGAAGAAGTCTTCTTTAGTTGCCGGTGGAACACAAGCAGCTTTTCTCCCACAGTGTACCCAAGGGCCTTTGCCCGAAAGAACTTCTATGCTCAAGGTGTCCCGCGTGGATTGAAATGCATAAACCAAGGCAGGCTCTAGTGAGGCCTGTAAGCATTTCCTCTCCCAAAACTCGGCAGTTTTACCCAAAGAACTCTGCTTTAGTACCAGGTGTATCACAAGCAGCGTTTCTCAATCAGTGCACACAATGGCCATTTCCCGAATGAACTTGTTTTATACGCAGGGTGTCCCGCATGCAGCGAACAGCCTCAACCATGGCAGGCTCTACTGTGGTCCCTAAGGCTTTCCTCTCTGAAAACACGGCACTTTTACCCAAAGAACTCTGCCTTAATTGCAGGTGGAACACAAGCTGCATTTCTCCCACACTGTATACAAAGGGCCCTTCCCTGAATGAACTTCTATATGCAGGGTGTCCTGCGTGGAGTGAACTACCTCAAGCAAGGCAGACTCTACTTATGCCTCTAAGCGTTTCCTCTCCCAAAACACGCAGTTTTATCCGTAGAACACTACTTTAGTTGCAGGTGGAACACAAGCAGCTTTTCTCCCACAGTGTACACAGTGGCCTTTGCCTGAAAGAACTTCTATACTCAAGGTGTACCACGTGGAGTGAAATGCCTAAACCAAGGCATGCTCTAGTGAGGCCTCTAAGAATTTCCTCTCCCAAAACACCGCAGTTTTACCCAAAGAACTCTGCTTTAGTTCCACGTGTAACACAAGCAGCATTTCTCCGTCAGTGCACACAATGGGCACTTCCCTGAAAGAACTTGTTCTATACGCAGGGTTTCCCGCGTGGAGCGAACAGTGTCCACCATGGCAGGCTCTACTGTGGTCTCTAAGGATTTCCTCTCTGAAAACACGGCACTTGTACCCGTAGAACTCTGCCATAATTGCACGTGGAACACAAGCTGCCTTTCTCCCACACTGTACACAAAGTGTCCTTCCCTGAATGAACTTCAATATGCAAGGTGTCCCGCATGGAGTGAGCTGCCTCAACCAAGGCAGGCTCTAGTAAGGGCTCTAAGCATTTCCTCTTCCAAAACACTCAGTTTTAACGGAAGAACTCTGCTTTAGTTGCACGTGGAACACAAGCAATTTTTCTCCCACAGTGTACACAATGGGCACTTCCCCTAATAAACTTGCAGTATAAGAATGGTGTCCCGTGTGGAGCGAACTGCCTCTCCCATGGCAGGCTCTACTGTGGTCACTAAGGCTTTCCTCTCTGAAAACGCGGCACTTTTACCCAAAGAACTCTGCCTTAATTGCAGGTGGAACACAAGCTGCATTTCTCCCACACTGTACACAAAGGGCCTTTCCCCGAATAAACTTCTATATGCAGGGTGTCCTGCGTGGTGTAAACTACCTCCAGCAAGGAGACTCTACTTATGCCTCTAAGCGTTTCCTCTCCCAAAACACGCAGTTTTGCCCGAAGAACTCTGCTTTAGTTGCCGGTGGAACACAAGCAGCATTTCTGCCACTTTGTACTCCTTGGGCTCTTCCACGAATGAACTTCTATATGCAGGGTTTCTCTCGTGGAGCGAACTGCCTCAACCAAGGCAGGCTCTACTGAGTACTGTAAGCATTTCCTCTCCCAAAATATGCAGTTTGAACGGAAGAACTCTGCTTTGGTTGCAGGTGGAACACAAGCAGGTTTTCTCCCAGAGTGTACACAAGGGTCCTTTCCCCAGATGAATTTCTATACGCAGGGTGTCCCGCGTGGAGTGAACTACCACAACCAAGGCAGGCTCTACTTATACCTCTAAGCGTTTCTTCTCCCAAAACACACAGTTTTATCCGAAGAAATCTGCTTTAGTTGCAGGTGGATCACAAGCAGCTTTTCTCCCACAGTGTACACAGTGGCCTTTGCCTGAAAGAACTTCTATACTCAAGGTGTACCACGTGGAGTGAAATGCCTAAACCAAGGCAGGCTCTAGTGAGGCCTCTAAGAATTTCCTCTCCCAAAACACGGCACTTTTACCCAAAGAACTCTGCTTTAGTTGCAGGTGGAACCCAAGCAGCATTTCTGCCACTGTGTACTCTTTGGGCTCTTCCACGAATGAACCTCTATATGCAGGGTTTCCCACGTGGAGAGAACTGCCTTTACCAAGGCAGGCTGCAGTAAGGACTGTAAGCATTTCCTCTCCCAAAACACGCAGTTTTAATGGAAGAGCTCTGCTTTAGTTGCAGTTGGAACACAAGCACCTTTTATCCCTGGGTGTACACAATGCTCCATTCCCCAAATGAAACTCTATACGCAGGGTGTCCCACGTGGAGTGAACTACCTCAATCAAGGCAGGCTCTTCTTATGCCTCTAAGAGTTTCCTCTCCCAAAACATGCAGTTTTGCCCGAAGAACTCTGCTTTAGTTGCCGGTGGAACACAAGCAGCTTTTCTCTCACAGTGTACCCAAAGGGCGTTTGCACGAAAGAACTTCTATGCTCAAGGTGGCCCGCATGCAGTAAAATGCCTAAACCAAGGCAGGCTCTAGAGAGGGCTCTAAGCATTTCCTCTCCCAAAACATGGCATTTATACCCAAAGAACTCTGCTTTAGTTGCAGGTGGAACACAAGCAGCATTTCTGCCACTGTGTACTCTTTGGGCTCTTCCACGAATGAACTTCTATATGCAGGGTTTTGCTCGTGGAGCGAACTGCCTCAACCAAGGCAGGCTGTACTGAGTACTGTAAGCATTTCCTCTCCCAAAATATGCAGTTTGAACGGAAGAACTCTGCTTTAGTTGCAGGCGGAACACAAGCAGGTTTTCTCCCAGTGTGTACACAATGGTCCTTTCCACAAATGAATTTCTATACGCAGGGTGTCCCGCGTGGAGTGAACTACCTCAACCAAGGCAGGCTCTACTTATGCCTCTAAGAGTTTCCTCTCCCAAAACACGCAGTTTTACCCAAAGAACTCTGCCTTAATTGCAGGTGGAACACAAGCTGCATTTCTCCCACACTGTACACAAAGGGCCCTTCCCTGAATGAACTTCTATATGCAGGGTGTCCCGCGTGCAGCGAACTGCCTCAAGCAAGGCAGGCTCTAATAAGCACTGTAAGCATTTCCTCTCCCAAAACACGCAGTTTTACCCGAAGAACTCTGCTTTAGTTGCCGGTGGAACACAAGCAGCTTTTCTCCCACAGTGTACCCAAAGGGCCTTTGACAGAAAGAACCCCTATGCTCAAGGTGTCCCGCGTGGAGTGAAATGCCTGAACCAAGGCAGGCTCTAGTGAGGCCTGTAAGCATTTCCTCTCACAAAACTCGGCAGTTTTACCCAAAGAACTCTGCTTTAGTACCAGGTGTATCACAAGCAGCGTTTCTCAATCAGTGCACACAATGGCCATTTCCCGAATGAACTTGTTTTATACGCAGGGTGTCCCGCATGCAGCGAACAGCCTCAACCATGGCAGGCTCTACTGTGGTCCCTAAGGCTTTCCTCTCTGAAAACACGGCACTTTTACCCAAAGAACTCTGCCTTAATTGCAGGTGGAACACAAGCTGCATTTCTCCCACACTGTACACAAAGGGCCCTTCCCTGAATGAACTTCTATATGCAGGGTGTCCCGCGTGCAGCGAACTGCCTCAAGCAAGGCAGACTCTAGTGAGGACTGTAAGCATTTCCTCTGCCAGAACACGCAGTTTTACCCGAAGATCTCTGCTTTAGTTTCAGGTGGAACACAAGCAGCTTTTCTCCCACAGTGTACCCAAAGGGCCTTTGCCCGAAAGAACTTCCTTGCTCAAGTTGTCCCGCGTGGAGTGAAATGCCTAAACCAAGGCAGGCTCTAGTGAGGCCTCTAAGCATTTCCTCTCCCAAAACACGCACTTTTACCCAAAGAACTCTGCTTTAGTTGCAGGTGGAACACAAGCAGCCTTTCTGCCACTGTGTACTTTTTGGGCTCTTCCACGAATGAACTTCTATATGCAGGGTTTCCCACGTGGAGCGAACTGCCTCAACCAAGGCAGGCTGTAGTGAGGACTGTAAGCATTTCCTCTCCCAAAACGCTCAGTTTTAACAGAAGAATTCTGCTTTAGTTGCAGTTGGAACACAAGCAAGTTTTCTCCCAGAGTGTACACAATGGTCCTTTCCCCAAGTGAACTTCTATATGCAGGGTGTCCTGCGTGGTGTAAACTACCTCCAGCAAGGAGACTCTACTTATGCCTCTAAGCGTTTCCTCTCCCAAAACACGCAGTTTTGCCCGAAGAACTCTGCTTTAGTTGCCGGTGGAACACAAGCAGCATTTCTGCCACTTTGTACTCCTTGGGCTCTTCCACGAATGAACTTCTATATGCAGGGTTTCTCTCGTGGAGCGAACTGCCTCAACCAAGGCAGGCTCTACTGAGTACTGTAAGCATTTCCTCTCCCAAAATATGCAGTTTGAACGGAAGAACTCTGCTTTGGTTGCAGGTGGAACACAAGCAGGTTTTCTCCCAGAGTGTACACAAGGGTCCTTTCCCCAGATGAATTTCTATACGCAGGGTGTCCCGCGTGGAGTGAACTACCACAACCAAGGCAGGCTCTACTTATACCTCTAAGCGTTTCCTCTCCCAAAACACACAGTTTTATCCGAAGAAATCTGCTTTAGTTGCAGGTGGATCACAAGCAGCTTTTCTCCCACAGTGTACACAGTGGCCTTTGCCTGAAAGAACTTCTATACTCAAGGTGTACCACGTGGAGTGAAATGCCTAAACCAAGGCAGGCTCTAGTGAGGCCTCTAAGAATTTCCTCTCCCAAAACACGGCACTTTTACCCAAAGAACTCTGCTTTAGTTGCAGGTGGAACCCAAGCAGCATTTCTGCCACTGTGTACTCTTTGGGCTCTTCCACGAATGAACCTCTATATGCAGGGTTTCCCACGTGGAGAGAACTGCCTTTACCAAGGCAGGCTGCAGTAAGGACTGTAAGCATTTCCTCTCCCAAAACACGCAGTTTTAATGGAAGAGCTCTGCTTTAGTTGCAGTTGGAACACAAGCACCTTTTATCCCTGGGTGTACACAATGCTCCATTCCCCAAATGAAACTCTATACGCAGGGTGTCCCACGTGGAGTGAACTACCTCAATCAAGGCAGGCTCTTCTTATGCCTCTAAGAGTTTCCTCTCCCAAAACATGCAGTTTTGCCCGAAGAACTCTGCTTTAGTTGCCGGTGGAACACATGCAGCTTTTCTCTCACAGTGTACCCAAAGGGCCTTTGCACGAAAGAACTTCTATGCTCAAGGTGGCCCGCATGCAGTAAAATGCCTAAACCAAGGCAGGCTCTAGAGAGGGCTCTAAGCATTTCCTCTCCCAAAACATGGCATTTATACCCAAAGAACTCTGCTTTAGTTGCAGGTGGAAAACAAGCAGCATTTCTGCCACTGTGTACTCTTTGGGCTCTTCCACGAATGAACTTCTATATGCAGGGTTTTGCTCGTGGAGCGAACTGCCTCAACCAAGGCAGGCTGTACTGAGTACTGTAAGCATTTCCTCTCCCAAAATATGCAGTTTGAACGGAAGAACTCTGCTTTAGTTGCAGGCGGAACACAAGCAGGTTTTCTCCCAGTGTGTACACAATGGTCCTTTCCACAAATGAATTTCTATACGCAGGGTGTCCCGCGTGGAGTGAACTACCTCAACCAAGGCAGGCTCTACTTATGCCTCTAAGAGTTTCCTCTCCCAAAACACGCAGTTTTACCCAAAGAACTCTGCCTTAATTGCAGGTGGAACACAAGCTGCATTTCTCCCACACTGTACACAAAGGGCCCTTCCCTGAATGAACTTCTATATGCAGGGTGTCCCGCGTGCAGCGAACTGCCTCAAGCAAGGCAGGCTCTAATAAGCACTGTAAGCATTTCCTCTCCCAAAACACGCAGTTTTACCCGAAGAACTATGCTTTAGTTGCCGGTGGAACACAAGCAGCTTTTCTCCCACAGTGTACCCAAAGGGCCTTTGCCCAAAAGAACCCCTATGCTCAAGGTGTCCCGCGTGGAGTGAAATGCCTGAACCAAGGCAGGCTCTAGTGAGGCCTGTAAGCATTTCCTCTCACAAAACTCGGCAGTTTTACCCAAAGAACTCTGCTTTAGTACCAGGTGTATCACAAGCAGCGTTTCTCAATCAGTGCACACAATGGCCATTTCCCGAATGATCTTGTTTTATACGCAGGGTGTCCCGCATGCAGCGAACAGCCTCAACCATGGCAGGCTCTACTGTGGTCCCTAAGGCTTTCCTCTCTGAAAACACGGCACTTTTACCCAAAGAACTCTGCCTTAATTGCAGGTGGAACACAAGCTGCATTTCTCCCACACTGTACACAAAGGGCCCTTCCCTGAATGAACTTCTATATGCAGGGTGTCCCGCGTGCAGCGAACTGCCTCAAGCAAGGCAGACTCTAGTGAGGACTGTAAGCATTTCCTCTGCCAGAACACGCAGTTTTACCCGAAGATCTCTGCTTTAGTTTCAGGTGGAACACAAGCAGCTTTTCTCCCACAGTGTACCCAAAGGGCCTTTGCCCGAAAGAACTTCCTTGCTCAAGTTGTCCCGCGTGGAGTGAAATGCCTAAACCAAGGCATGCTCTAGTGAGGCCTCTAAGCATTTCCTCTCCCAAAACACGGCACTTTTACCCAAAGAACTCTGCTTTAGTTGCAGGTGGAACACAAGCAGCCTTTCTGCCACTGTGTACTTTTTGGGCTCTTCCACGAATGAACTTCTATATGCAGGGTTTCCCACGTGGAGCGAACTGCCTCAACCAAGGCAGGCTGTAGTGAGGACTGTAAGCATTTCCTCTCCCAAAACGCTCAGTTTTAACAGAAGAACTCTGCTTTAGTTGCAGGTGGAACACAAGCAGGTTTTCTCCCAGAGTGTACACAATGGTCCTTTCCCCAAGTGAACTTCTATATGCAGGGTGTCCTGCGTGGTGTAAACTACCTCCAGCAAGGAGACTCTACTTATGCCTCTAAGCGTTTCCTCTCCCAAAACACGCAGTTTTGCCCGAAGAACTCTGCTTTAGTTGCCGGTGGAACACAAGCAGCATTTCTGCCACTTTGTACTCCTTGGGCTCTTCCACGAATGAACTTCTATATGCAGGGTTTCTCTCGTGGAGCGAACTGCCTCAACCAAGGCAGGCTCTACTGAGTACTGTAAGCATTTCCTCTCCCAAAATATGCAGTTTGAACGGAAGAACTCTGCTTTGGTTGCAGGTGGAACACAAGCAGGTTTTCTCCCCGAGTGTACACAAGGGTCCTTTCCCCAGATGAATTTCTATACGCAGGGTGTCCCGCGTGGAGTGAACTACCACAACCAAGGCAGGCTCTACTTATACCTCTAAGCGTTTCCTCTCCCAAAACACACAGTTTTATCCGAAGAAATCTGCTTTAGTTGCAGGTGGATCACAAGCAGCTTTTCTCCCACAGTGTACACAGTGGCCTTTGCCTGAAAGAAATTCTATACTCAAGGTGTACCACGTGGAGTGAAATGCCTAAACCAAGGCAGGCTCTAGTGAGGCCTCTAAGAATTTCCTCTCCCAAAACACGGCACTTTTACCCAAAGAACTCTGCTTTAGTTGCAGGTGGAACCCAAGCAGCATTTCTGCCACTGTGTACTCTTTGGGCTCTTCCACGAATGAACCTCTATATGCAGGGTTTCCCACGTGGAGAGAACTGCCTTTACCAAGGCAGGCTGCAGTAAGGACTGTAAGCATTTCCTCTCCCAAAACACGCAGTTTTAATGGAAGAGCTCTGCTTTAGTTGCAGTTGGAACACAAGCACCTTTTATCCCTGGGTGTACACAATGCTCCATTCCCCAAATGAAACTCTATACGCAGGGTGTCCCACGTGGAGTGAACTACCTCAATCAAGGCAGGCTCTTCTTATGCCTCTAAGAGTTTCCTCTCCCAAAACATGCAGTTTTGCCCGAAGAACTCTGCTTTAGTTGCCGGTGGAACACAAGCAGCTTTTCTCTCACAGTGTACCCAAAGGGCCTTTGCCCGAAAGAACTTCTATGCTCAAGGTGGACCGCATGCAGTAAAATGCCTAAACCAAGGCAGGCTCTAGAGAGGGCTCTAAGCATTTCCTCTCCCAAAACATGGCATTTATACCCAAAGAACTCTGCTTTAGTTGCAGGTGGAACACAAGCAGCATTTCTGCCACTGTGTACTCTTTGGGCTCTTCCACGAATGAACTTCTATATGCAGGGTTTTGCTCGTGGAGCGAACTGCCTCAACCAAGGCAGGCTGTACTGAGTACTGTAAGCATTTCCTCTCCCAAAATATGCAGTTTGAACGGAAGAACTCTGCTTTAGTTGCAGGCGGAACACAAGCAGGTTTTCTCCCAGAGTGTACACAATGGTCCTTTCCCCAAATGAAACTCTATACGCAGGGTGTCCCGCGTGGAGTGAACTACCTCAACCAAGGCAGGCTCTACTTATGCCTCTAAGAGTTTCCTCTCCCAAAACACGCAGTTTACCCAAAGAACTCTGCCTTAATTGCAGGTGGAAGACAAGCTGCATTTCTCCCACACTGTACACAAAGGGCCCTTCCCTGAATGAACTTGTATATGCAGGGTGTCCCGCGTGCAGCGAACTGCCTCAAGCAAGGCAGACTCTAGTAAGGACTGTAAGCATTTCCTCTGCCAGAACACGCAGTTTTACCCGAAGATCTCTGCTTTAGTTGCAGGTGGAAGACAAGCAGCTTTTCTCCCACAGTGTACCCAAAGGGCCTTTGCCCGAAAGAACTTCTATGCTCAAGGTGTCCCGCGTGGAGTGAAATGCTTAAACCAAGGCAGGCTCTAGTGAGGCCTCTAAGCATTTCCTCTCCCAAAACACGGCACTTTTACCCAAAGAACTCTGCTTTAGTTGCAGGTGGAACACAAGCAGCATTTCTGCCACTGTGTACTCTTTGGGCTCTTCCACGAATGAACTTCTATATGCTGGGTTTCCCACGTGGAGCGAACTGCCTCAACCAAGGCAGGCTGTACTGAGTACTGTATGCATTTCCTCCCCCAAAATATGCAGTTTGAACGGAAGAACTCTGCTTTAGTTGCAGGTGGAACACAAGCAGGTTTTCTCCCAGAGTGTACACAATGGTCCTTTCCCCAAATGAATTTCTATACGCAGGATGTCCCGCGTGGAGTGAACTACCTCAACCAAGGCAGGCTCTGCTTATGCCTCTAAGAGTTTCCTCTCCCAAAACACGCAGTTTTACCCAAAGAACTCTGCCTTAATTGCAGGTGGAACACAAGCTGCATTTCTCCCACACTGTACACAAAGGGCCCTTCCCTGAAAGAACTTCTATATGCAGGGTGTCCCGCGTGCAGCGAACTGCCTCAAGCAAGGCAGGCTCTAATAAGCACTGTAAGCATTTCCTCTCCCAAAACGCTCAGGTTTAACAGAAGAACTGTGCTTTAGTTGCCGGTGGAACACAAGCAGCTTTTCTCCCACAGTGTACCCAAAGGGCCTTTGAGAGAAAGAACCCCTATGCTCAAGGTGTCCCGCGTGGAGTGAAATGCCTGAACCAAGGCAGGCTCTAGTGAGGCCTGTAAGCATTTCCTCTCACAAAACTCGGCAGTTTTACCCAAAGAACTCTGCTTTAGTACCAGGTGTATCACAAGCAGCGTTTCTCAATCAGTGCACACAATGGCCATTTCCCGAATGAACTTGTTTTATACGCAGGGTGTCCCGCATGCAGCGAACAGCCTCAACCATGGCAGGCTCTACTGTGGTCCCTAAGGCTTTCCTCTCTGAAAACACGGCACTTTTACCCAAAGAACTCTGCCTTAATTGCAGGTGGAACACAAGCTGCATTTCTCCCACACTGTACACAAAGGGCCCTTCCCTGAATGAACTTCTATATGCAGGGTGTCCCGCGTGCAGCGAACTGCCTCAAGCAAGGCAGACTCTAGTGAGGACTGTAAGCATTTCCTCTGCCAGAACACGCAGTTTTACCCGAAGATCTCTGCTTTAGTTTCAGGTGGAACACAAGCAGCTTTTCTCCCACAGTGTACCCAAAGGGCCTTTGCCCGAAAGAACTTCCTTGCTCAAGTTGTCCCGCGTGGAGTGAAATGCCTAAACCAAGGCAGGCTCTAGTGAGGCCTCTAAGCATTTCCTCTCCCAAAACACGCACTTTTACCCAAAGAACTCTGCTTTAGTTGCAGGTGGAACACAAGCAGCCTTTCTGCCACTGTGTACTTTTTGGGCTCTTCCACGAATGAACTTCTATATGCAGGGTTTCCCACGTGGAGCGAACTGCCTCAACCAAGGCAGGCTGTAGTGAGGACTGTAAGCATTTCCTCTCCCAAAACGCTCAGTTTTAACAGAAGAATTCTGCTTTAGTTGCAGGTGGAACACAAGCAAGTTTTCTCCCAGAGTGTACACAATGGTCCTTTCCCCAAGTGAACTTCTATATGCAGGGTGTCCTGCGTGGTGTAAACTACCTCCAGCAAGGAGACTCTACTTATGCCTCTAAGCGTTTCCTCTCCCAAAACACGCAGTTTTGCCCGAAGAACTCTGCTTTAGTTGCCGGTGGAACACAAGCAGCATTTCTGCCACTTTGTACTCCTTGGGCTCTTCCACGAATGAACTTCTATATGCAGGGTTTCTCTCGTGGAGCGAACTGCCTCAACCAAAGCAGGCTCTACTGAGTACTGTAAGCATTTCCTCTCCCAAAATATGCAGTTTGAATGGAAGAACTCTGCTTTGGTTGCAGGTGGAACACAAGCAGGTTTTCTCCCAGAGTGTACACAAGGGTCCTTTCCCCAGATGAATTTCTATACGCAGGGTGTCCCGCGTGGAGTGAACTACCACAACCAAGGCAGGCTCTACTTATACCTCTAAGCCTTTCCTCTCCCAAAACACGCAGTTTTATCGAAGAACTCTGCTTTAGTTGCAGGTGGAACACAAGCAGCTTTTCTCCCACAGTGTACACAGTGGCCTTTGCCTGAAAGAACTATACTCAAGGTGTACCACGTGGAGTGAAATGCCAAAACCAAGGCATGCTCTAGTGAGGCCTCTAAGAATTTCCTCTCCCAAAACACGGCACTTTTACCCAAAGAACTCTCCTTTAGTTGCAGGTGGAACACAAGCAGCTTTTCTCCCACAGTGTACACAGTGGCCTTTGCCTAAAAGAACTATACTCATGGTGTACCACGTGGAGTGAAATGCCAAAACCAAGGCATGCTCTAGTGAGGCATCTAAGAATTTCCCCTCGCAAAACACCGCAGTTTTACCCAAAGAACTCTGCTTTAGTTCCACGTGTAACACAAGCAGCATTTCTCCATCAGTGCACACAATGGGCACTTCCGTGAAAGAACTTGTTCTATACGCAGGGTGTCCCGCGTGGAGCGAACAGTGTCAACCATGGCAGGCTCTACTGTGGTCTCTAAGGATTTCCTCTCTGAAAACACGGTACTTGTACCCGTAGAACTCTGCCATAATTGCACTTGGAACACAAGCTGCCTTTCTCCCACACTGTACACAAAGTTTCCTTCCCTGAATGAACTTCAATATGCAAGGTGTCCCGCATGGAGTGAGCTGCCTCAACCAAGGCAGGCTCTAGTAAGGGCTCTAAGCATTTCCTCTTCCAAAACACTCAGTTTTAACGGAAGAACTCTGCTTTAGTTGCAGGTGGAACACAAGCAATTTTTCTCCCACAGTGTACACAATGGGCACTTCCCCTAATAAACTTGCAGTATAAGAATGGTGTCCCGTGTGGAGCGAACTGCCTCTCCCATGGCAGGCTCTACTGTGGTCACTAAGGCTTTCCTCTCTGAAAACGCGGCACTTTTACCCAAAGAACTCTGCCTTAATTGCAGGTGGAACACAAGCAGCATTTCTCCCACACTGTACAAAAAGGGCCTTTCCCCGAATGAACTTCTATATGCAGGGTGTCCAGCGTGCAGCGAACTGCCTCAAGCTAGGCAGGCTCTAGTAAGGACTGTAAGCATTTCCTCTCCAAAACACGCAGTTTTACCCGAAGAATTCTGCTTTAGTTGCGGGTGGAACACAAGCAGCTTTTCTGCCACTGTGTACTCCTTGGGCTCTTCCACGAATGAACTTCTATATGCAGGGTTTCTCTTGTGGAGCGAACTGCCTCAACCAAGGCAGTCTGTACTGAGTACTTTAAGCATTTCCTCTCCCAAAATATGCAGTTTGAACGGAAGAACTCTGCTTTAGTTGCAGGCGGAACACAAGCAGGTTTTCTCCCAGAGTGTACACAATGGTCCTTTCCCCAAATGAATTTCTATACGCAGGGTGCCCAGCTTGGAGTGAACTACCTCAACCAAGGCAGGCTCTACTTATGCCTCTAAGAGTTTCCTCTCTCAAAACACGCAGTTTTCCCCAAAGAACTCTGCCTTAATTGCAGGTGGAACACAAGCCGCATTTCTCCCACACTGTACACAAAGGGCCCTTCCCTGAATGAACTTCTATATGCAGGGTGTCCCGCGTGCAGCGAACTGCCTCAAGCAAGGCAGAGTCTAGTGAGGACTGTAAGCATTTCCTCTCCCAGAACACGCAGTTTTACCCGAAGATCTCTGCTTTAGTTGCGGGTGGAACACAAGGAGCTTTTCTGCCACTGTGTACTCGTTGGGCTCTTCCACGAATGAACTTCTATAAGCTGGGTTTCCCACGTGGAGCGAACTGCCTCAACCAAGGCAGGCTGTACTGAGTACTGTATGCATTTCCTCCCCCAAAATATGCAGTTTGAACGGAAGAACTCTGCTTTAGTTGCAGGTGGAACACAAGCAGGTTTTCTCCCAGTGTGTACACAATGGTCCTTTCCCCAAATGAATTTCTATACGCAGGGTGTCCCGCGTGGAGTGAACTACCTCAACCAAGGCAGGCTCTACTTATGCCTCTAAGAGTTTCCTCTCCCAAAACACGCAGTTTTACCCAAAGAACTCTGCCTTAATTGCAGGTGGAACACAAGCTGCATTTCTCCCACACTGTACACAAAGGGCCCTTCCCTGAATGAACTTCTATATGCAGGGTGTCCCGCGTGCAGCGAACTGCCTCAAGCAAGGCAGGCTCTAATAAGCACTGTAAGCATTTCCTCTCCCAAAACACGCAGTTTTACCCGAAGAACTCTGCTTTAGTTGCCAGTGGAACACAAGCAGCTTTTCTCCCACAGTGTACCCAAAGGGCCTTTGACAGAAAGAACCCCTATGCTCAAGGTGTCCCGCGTGGAGTGAAATGCCTGAACCAAGGCAGGCTCTAGTGAGGCCTGTAAGCATTTCCTCTCACAAAACTCGGCAGTTTTACCCAAAGAACTCTGCTTTAGTACCAGGTGAATCACAAGCAGCGTTTCTCAATCAGTGCACACAATGGACATTTCCCGAATGAACTTGTTTTATACGCAGGGTGTCCCGCATGCAGCGAACAGCCTCAACCATGGCAGGCTCTACTGTGGTCCCTAAGGCTTTCCTCTCTGAAAACACGGCACTTTTACCCAAAGAACTCTGCCTTAATTGCAGGTGGAACACAAGCTGCATTTCTCCCACACTGTACACAAAGGGCCCTTCCCTGAATGAACTTCTATATGCAGGGTGTCCCGCGTGCAGCGAACTGCCTCAAGCAAGGCAGACTCTAGTGAGGACTGTAAGCATTTCCTCTGCCAGAACACGCAGTTTTACCCGAAGATCTCTGCTTTAGTTTCAGGTGGAACACAAGCAGCTTTTCTCCCACAGTGTACCCAAAGGGCCTTTGCCCGAAAGAACTTCCTTGCTCAAGTTGTCCCGCGTGGAGTGAAATGCCTAAACCAAGGCAGGCTCTAGTGAGGCCTCTAAGCATTTCCTCTCCCAAAACACGCACTTTTACCCAAAGAACTCTGCTTTAGTTGCAGGTGGAACACAAGCAGCCTTTCTGCCACTGTGTACTTTTTGGGCTCTTCCACGAATGAACTTCTATATGCAGGGTTTCCCACGTGGAGCGAACTGCCTCAACCAAGGCAGGCTGTAGTGAGGACTGTAAGCATTTCCTCTCCCAAAACGCTCAGTTTTAACACAAGAATTCTGCTTTAGTTGCAGGTGGAACACAAGCAAGTTTTCTCCCAGAGTGTACACAATGGTCCTTTCCCCAAGTGAACTTCTATATGCAGGGTGTCCTGCGTGGTGTAAACTACCTCCAGCAAGGAGACTCTACTTATGCCTCTAAGCGTTTCCTCTCCCAAAACACGCAGTTTTGCCCGAAGAACTCTGCTTTAGTTGCCGGTGGAACACAAGCAGCATTTCTGCCACTTTGTACTCCTTGGGCTCTTCCACGAATGAACTTCTATATGCAGGGTTTCTCTCGTGGAGCGAACTGCCTCAACCAAGGCAGGCTCTACTGAGTACTGTAAGCATTTCCTCTCCCAAAATATGCAGTTTGAACGGAAGAACTCTGCTTTGGTTGCAGGTGGAACACAAGCAGGTTTTCTCCCAGAGTGTACACAAGGGTCCTTTCCCCAGATGAATTTCTATACGCAGGGTGTCCCGCGTGGAGTGAACTACCACAACCAAGGCAGGCTCTACTTATACCTCTAAGCGTTTCGTCTCCGAAAACACACAGTTTTATCCGAAGAAATCTGCTTTAGTTGCAGGTGGATCACAAGCAGCTTTTCTCCCACAGTGTACACAGTGGCCTTTGCCTGGAAGAACTTCTATACTCAAGGTGTACCACGTGGAGTGAAATGCCTAAACCAAGGCAGGCTCTAGTGAGGCCTCTAAGAATTTCCTCTCCCAAAACACGGCACTTTTACCCAAAGAACTCTGCTTTAGTTGCAGGTGGAACCCAAGCAGCATTTCTGCCACTGTGTACTCTTTGGGCTCTTCCACGAATGAACCTCTATATGCAGGGTTTCCCACGTGGAGAGAACTGCCTTTACCAAGGCAGGCTGCAGTAAGGACTGTAAGCATTTCCTCTCCCAAAACACGCAGTTTTAATGGAAGAGCTCTGCTTTAGTTGCAGTTGGAACACAAGCACCTTTTATCCCTGGGTGTACACAATGCTCCATTCCCCAAATGAAACTCTATACGCAGGGAGTCCCACGTGGAGTGAACTACCTCAATCAAGGCAGGCTCTTTTTATGCCTCTAAGAGTTTCCTCTCCCAAAACATGCAGTTTTGCCCGAAGAACTCTGCTTCAGTTGCCGGTGGAACACAAGCAGCTTTTCTCTCACAGTGTACCCAAAGGGCCTTTGCACGAAAGAACTTCTATGCTCAAGGTGGCCCGCATGCAGTAAAATGCCTAAACCAAGGCAGGCTCTAGAGAGGGCTCTAAGCATTTCCTCTCCCAAAACATGGCACTTATACCCAAAGAACTCTGCTTTAGTTGCAGGTGGAACACAAGCAGCATTTCTGCCACTGTGTACTCTTTGGGCTCTTCCACGAATGAACTTGTATATGCAGGGTTTTGCTCGTGGAGCGAACTGCCTCAACCAAGGCCGGCTGTACTGAGTACTGTAAGCATTTCCTCTCCCAAAATATGCAGTTTGAACGGAAGAACTCTGCTTTAGTTGCAGGCGGAACACAAGCAGGTTTTCTCCCAGAGTGTACACAATGGTCCTTTCCCCAAATGAAACTCTATACGCAGGGTGTCCCGCGTGGAGTGAACTACCTCAACCAAGGCAGGCTCTACTTATGCCTCTAAGAGTTTCCTCTCCCAAAACACGCAGTTTTACCCAAAGAACTCTGCCTTAATTGCAGGTGGAAGACAAGCTGCATTTCTCCCACACTGTACACAAAGGGCCCTTCCCTGAATGAACTTGTATATGCAGGGTGTCCCGCGTGCAGCGAACTGCCTCAAGCAAGGCAGACTCTAGTAAGGACTGTAAGCATTTCCTCTGCCAGAACACGCAGTTTTACCCGAAGATCTCTGCTTTAGTTGCAGGTGGAAGACAAGCAGCTTTTCTCCCACAGTGTACCCAAAGGGCCTTTGCCCGAAAGAACTTCTATGCTCAAGGTGTCCCGCGTGGAGTGAAATGCTTAAACCAAGGCAGGCTCTAGTGAGGCCTCTAAGCATTTCCTCTCCCAAAACACGGCACTTTTACCCAAAGAACTCTGCTTTAGTTGCAGGTGGAACACAAGCAGCATTTCTGCCACTGTGTACTCTTTGGGCTCTTCCACGAATGAACTTCTATATGCTGGGTTTCCCACGTGGAGCGATCTGCCTCAACCAAGGCAGGCTGTAGTGAGGACTGTAAGCATTTCCTCTCCCAAAACGCGCAGTTTTAACAGAAGAACTCTGCTTTAGTTGCAGGTGGAACACAAGCAAGTTTTCTCCCAGAGTGTACACAATGGTCCTTTCTCCAAGTGAACTTCTATATGCAGGGTGTCCTGCGTGGAGTGAACTACCTCCAGCAAGGCAGACTCTACTTATGCCTCTAAGCCTTTCCTCTCCCAAAACACGCAGTTTTATCGAAGAACTCTGCTTTAGTTGCAGGTGGAACACAAGCAGCTTTTCTCCCACAGTGTACACAGTGGCCTTTGCCTAAAAGAACTATACTCAAGGTGTACCACGTGGAGTGAAATGCCAAAACCAAGGCATGCTCTAGTGAGGCATCTAAGAATTTCCCCTCGCAAAACACCGCAGTTTTACCCAAAGAACTCTGCGTTAGTTCCACGTGTAACACAAGCAGCATTTCTCCATCAGTGCACACAATGGGCACTTCCGTGAAAGAACTTGTTCTATACGCAGGGTGTCCCGCGTGGAGCGAACAGTGTCAACCATGGCAGGCTCTACTGTGGTCTCTAAGGATTTCCTCTCTGAAAACACGGTACTTGTACCCGTAGAACTCTGCCATAATTGCACTTGGAACACAAGCTGCCTTTCTCCCACACTGTACACAAAGTGTCCTTCCCTGAATGAACTTCAATATGCAAGGTGTCCCGCATGGAGTGAGCTGCCTCAACCAAGGCAGGCTCTAGTAAGGGCTCTAAGCATTTCCTCTTCCAAAACACTCAGTTTTAACGGAAGAACTCTGCTTTAGTTGCAGGTGGAACACAAGCAATTTTTCTCCCACAGTGTACACAATGGGCACTTCCCCTAATAAACTTGCAGTATAAGAATGGTGTCCCGTGTGGAGCGAACTGCCTCACCCATGGCAGGCTCTACTGTGGTCACTAAGGCTTTCCTCTCTGAAAACGCGGCACTTTTACCCAAAGAACTCTGCCTTAATTGCAGGTGGAACACAAGCAGCATTTCTCCCACACTGTACAAAAAGGGCCTTTCCCCGAATGAACTTCTATATGCAGGGTGTCCAGCGTGCAGCGAACTGCCTCAAGCAAGGCAGGCTCTAGTAAGGACTGTAAGCATTTCCTCTCCAAAACACGCAGTTTTACCCGAAGAAGTCTGCTTTAGTTGCGGGTGGAACACAAGCAGCTTTTCTGCCACTGTGTACTCCTTGGGCTCTTCCACGAATGAACTTCTATATGCAGGGTTTCTCTTGTGGAGCGAACTGCCTCAACCAAGGCAGGCTGTACTGAGTACTTTAAGCATTTCCTCTCCCAAAATATGCAGTTTGAACGGAAGAACTCTGCTTTAGTTGCAGGCGGAACACAAGCAGGTTTTCTCCCAGAGTGTACACAATGGTCCTTTCCCCAAATGAATTTCTATACGCAGGGTGTCCTGCTTGGAGTGAACTACCTCAACCAAGGCAAGCTCTACTTATGCCTCTAAGAGTTTCCTCTCCCAAAACACGCAGTTTTCCCCAAAGAACTCTGCCTTAATTGCAGGTGGAACACAAGCCGCATTTCTCCCACACTGTACACAAAGGGCCCTTCCCTGAATGAACTTCTATATGCAGGGTGTCCCACGTGCAGCGAACTGCCTCAAGCAAGGCAGAGTCTAGTGAGGACTGTAAGCATTTCCTCTCCCAGAACACGCAGTTTTACCCGAAGATCTCTGCTTTAGTTGCAGGTGGAACACAAGCAGCTTTTCTCCCACAGTGTACCCAAAGGGCCTTTCCCGAAAGAACTTCCTTGCTCAAGGTGTCCCGCGTGGAGTGAAATGCCTAAACCAAGGCAGGATCTAGTGAGGCCTCTAAGCATTTCCTCTCCCATAACACGGCACTTTTACCCAAAGAACTCTGCTTTAGTTGCAGGTGGAACACAAGCAGCCTTTCTGCCTCTGTGTACTTTTTGGGCTCTTCCACGAATGAACTTCTATATGCAGGGTTTCCCACGTGGAGCGAACTGCCTCAACCAAGGCAGGCCGTAGTGAGGACTGTAAACATTTCCTCTCCCCAAACGCTCAGTTTTACAGAAGAACTCTGCTTTAGTTGCAGGTGGAACACAAGCAAGTTTTCTCCCAGAGTGTACACAATGTTTCTTTCCCCAAGTGAACTTCTATATGCAGGGTGTCCTGCGTGGAGTGAACTACCTCCAGCAAGGAGACTCTACTTATGCCTCTAAGCGTTTCCTCTCCCAAAACACGCAGTTGGCCCGAAGAACTCTGCTTTAGTTGCCGGTGGAACACAAGCAGCATTTCTGCCACCTTGTACTCCTTGGGCTCTTCCACGAATGAACTTCTATATGCAGGGTTTCTCTCGTGGAGCGAACTGCCTCAACCAAGGCAGGCTGTACTGAGTACTGTAAGCATTTCCTCTCCCAAAATATGCAGTTTGAACGGAAGAACTCTGCTTTGGTTGCAGGAGGAACACAAGCTGGTTTTCTCCCAGAGTGTACACAAGGGTCCTTTCCCCAGATGAATTTCTATACGCAGGGTGTCCCGCGTGGAGTGAACTACCTCAACCAAGGCAGGCTCTACTTATACCTCTAAGCGTTTCGTCTCCGAAAACACACAGTTTTATCCGAAGAAATCGCTTTAGTTGCAGGTGGAACACAAGCAGCTTTTCTCCCACAGTGTACACAGTGGCCTTTGCCTGAAAGAACTTCTATACTCAAGGTGTACCACGTGGAGTGAAATGCCTAAACCAAGGCAGGCTCTAGTGAGGCCTCTAAGAATTTCCTCTCCCAAAACACGGCACTTTTACCCAAAGAACTCTGCTTTAGTTGCAGGTGGAACACAAGCAGCATTTCTGCAACTGTGTACTCTTTGGGCTCTTCCACGAATGAACCTCTATATGCAGGGTTTCCCTCGTGGAGAGAACTGCCTTTACCAAGGCAGGCTGCAGTAAGGACTGTTAGCATTTCCTCTCCCAAAACAGGCAGTTTTAATGGAAGAGCTCTGCTTTAGTTGCAGTTGGAACACAAGCACCTTTTATCCCTGGGTGTACACAATGCTCCATTCCCAAAATGAAACTCTAAACGCAGGGTGTCCCACGTGGAGTGAACTACCTCAATCAAGGCAGGCTCTTCTTATGCCTCTAAGAGTTTCCTCTCCCAAAACATGCAGTTTTGCCCGAAGAACTCTGCTTTAGTTGCCGGTGGAACACAAGCAGCTTTTCTCTCACAGTGTACCCAAAGGTCCTTTGCCCGAAAGAACTTCTATGCTCAAGGTGGCCCGCATGCAGTAAAATGCCTAAACCAAGGCAGGCTCTAGAGAGGGCTCTAAGCATTTCCTCTACCAAAACATGGCATTTATACCCAAAGAACTCTGCTTTAGTTGCAGGTGGAACACAAGCAGCATTTCTGCCACTGTGTACTCTTTGGGCTCTTCCACGAATGAACTTCTATATGCAGGGTTTTGCTCGTGGAGCGAACTGCCTCAACCAAGGCAGGCTGTACTGAGTACTGTAAGCATTTCCTCTCCCAAAATATGCAGTTTGAACGGAAGAACTCTGCTTTAGTTGCAGGTGGAACACAAGCAGGTTTTCTCCCAGAGTGTACACAATGGTCCTTTCCCCAAATGAAATTCTATACGCAGGGTGTCCCGCGTGGAGTGAACTACCTCAACCAAGGCAGGCTCTACTTATGCCTCTAAGAGTTTCCACTCCCAAAACACGCAGTTTTACCCAAAGAACTCTGCCTAAATTGCAGGTGGAACACAAGCTGCATTTCTCCCACACTGTACACAAAGGGCCCTTCCCTGAAAGAACTTCTATATGCAGGGTGTCCCGCGTGCAGCGAACTGCCTCAAGCATGGCAGGCTGTAGTGAGGACTGTAAGCATTTCCTCTGCCAGAACACGCAGTTTTACCCGAAGATCTCTGCTTTAGTTGCAGGTGGAAGACAAGCAGCTTTTCTCCCACAGTGTACACAGTGGCATTTGCCTGAAAGAACTTCTATACTCAAGGTGAACTACGTGGAGTGAAATGCCTAAACCAAGGCATGCTCTAGTGAGGCCTCTAAGAATTTCCTCTCCCAAAACACCGCAGTTTTACCCAAGGAACTCTGCTTTAGTTCCACGTGTCACACAAGCAGCATTTCTCCATCAGTGCACACAATGGGCACTTCCCCGAAAGAACTTGCTCTATACGCAGGGTGTCCCGCGTGGAGCGAACAGTGTCAACCATGGCAGGCTCTACTGTGGTCTCTAAGGATTTCCTCTCTGAAAACACGGCACTTTTACCCAAAGAACTCTGCTTTAGTTGCAGGTGGAACACAAGCAGCATTTCTGCCACTGTGTACTCTTTCGGCTCTTCCACGAATGAACTTCTATATGCAGGGTTTCCCACGTGGAGCGAACTGCCTCAACCAAGGCAGGCTGTAGTGAGGACTGTAAGCATTTCCTCTCCCAAAACGCGCAGTTTTAACAGAAGAACTCTGCTTTAGTGGCAGGTGGAACACAAGCAAGTTTTCTCCCAGAGTGTACACAATGGTCCTTTCCCCAAGTGAACTTCTAAATGCAGGGTGTCCTGCGTGGAGTGAACTTCCTCCAGCAAGGCAGACTCTATTTATGCCTCTAAGCGTTTCCTCTCCCAAAACACGCAGTTTTCCCCGAAAAACTCTGCTTTAGTTGCCGGTGGAACACAAGCAGCTTTTCTCTCACAGTGTACCGAAAGGGCCTTTGCCCGAAAGAACTTCTATGCTCAAGGTGGCCCGCATGCAGTGAAATGCCAAAACCAAGGCAGGCTCTAGAGAGGGCTCTAAGCATCTCCTCTCCCAAAACACGGCAGTTTTACCCAAAGAACTCTGCTTTAGTTCCAGGTGGAACACAAGCAGCATTTCTGCCACTGTGTACTCCTTGGGCTCTTCCACGAATGAACTTCTATATGCAGGGTTTCCCTCGTGGAGCGAACTGCCTCAACCAAGGCAGGCTGTACTGAGTACTGTAAGCATTTCCTCTCCCAAAATATGCAGTTTGAGCGGAAGAACTCTACTTTAGTTGCAGGTGGAACACAAGCAGGTTTTCTCCCAGAGTGTACACAATGGTCCTTTCCCCAAATGAATTTCTATACGCAGGGTGTCCCGTGTGGAGTGAACTACCTCAACCAAGGCAGGCTCTACTTATGCGTCTAAGCGTTTCCTCTCCCAAAACACGCAGTTTTACCCAAAGAACTCTGCCTTAATTGCAGGTGGAACACAAGCTGCATTTTACCCACACTGTACACGAAGGGCCCTTCCCTGAATGAACTTCTATATGCAGGGTTTCCCGCGTGCAGCGAACTGCCTCAAGCAAGGCAGACTCTAGTAAGGACTGTAAGCATTTCCTCTGCCTGAACACGCAGTTTTACCCGAAAATCTCTGCTTTAGTTGCAGGTGGAAGACAAGCAGCTTTTCTCTCACAGTGTACCCAAAGGGCCTTTGCCCGAAAGAACTTCTATGCTCAAGGTGTCCCGCGTGGAGTGAAATGCCTAAACCAAGGCAGGCTCTAGTGAGGCCTCAAAGCATTTCCTCTCCCAAAACACGGCACTTTTACCCAAAGAACTCTGCTTTAGTTGCAGGTGGAACACAAGAAGCATTTCTGCCACTGTGTACTCTTTGGGCTCTTCCACGAATGAACTTCTCTATGCAGGGTTTCCCACGTGGAGCGAACTCCCTCAACCAAGGCAGGCTGTAGTGAGGACTGTAAGCATTTCCTCTCCCAAAACGCGCAGTTTTAACAGAAGAACTCTGCTTTAGTTGCAGGAGGAACACAAGCAAGTTTTCTCCCAGAGTGTACACAATGGTCCTTTCCCCAAGTGAACTTCTATACGCAGGGTGTCCCGCGTGGAGTGAACTACCTCAACCAAGGCAGGCTCTACTTATGCCTCTAAGAGTTTCCTCTCCCAAAACACGCAGTTTTACCCAAAGAACTCTGCCTTAACTGCAGGTGGAACACAAGCAGCATTTCTCCCACACTGTACACAAAGGGCCCTTCCCTGAAAGAACTTCTATATGCAGGGTGTCCCGCGGGCAGCGAACTGCCTCAAGCAAGGCAGGCTCTAGTAAGCACTGTAAGCATTTCCTCTCCCAAAACACGCAGTTTTACCCGAAGAAATCTGCTTTAGTTGCCGGTGGAACACAAGCAGCTTTTCTCCCACAGTGTACCCAAAGGGCCTTTGACCGAAAGAACCCCTATGCTCAAGGTGTCCAGCGTGGAGTGAAATGCCTGAATCAAGGCAGGCTCTAGTGAGGCCTGTAAGCATTTCCTCTCACAAAACTCGGCAGTTTTACCCAAAGAACTCTGCTTTAGTACCAGGTGTATCACAAGCAGCGTTTCTCAATCAGTGCACACAATGGGCATTTCCCGAATGAACTTGTTCTATACGCAGGGTGTGCCGTATGGAGCGAACTGCCTCACCCATGGCAGGCTCTACTGTGGTCCCTAAGGCTTTCCTCTCTGAAAACACGGCACTTTTACCCAAAGAACTCTGCCTTAATTGCAGGTGGCATACAAGCTGCATTTCTCCCACACTGTACACAAAGGGCCCTTCCCTGAATGAACTTCTATATGCAGGGTGTCCCGCGTGCAGCGAACTGCCTCAAGCAACGCAGACTCTAGTGAGGACTGTAAGCATTTCCTCTGCCAGAACACGCAGTTTTACCCGAAGATCTCTGCTTTAGTTACAGGTGGAAGACAAGCAGCTTTTCTCCCACAGTGTACCCAAAGGGCCTTTGCCCGAAAGAACTTCTATGCTCAAGGTGTCCCGCGTGGAGTGAAATGCCTAAACCAAGGCAGGCTCTAGTGAGGCCTCTAAGCATTTCCTCTCCCAAAACACGGCACTTTTACCCAAAGAACTCTGCTTTAGTTGCAGGTGGAACACAAGCAGCATTTCTGCCACTGTGTACTCTTTGGGCTCTTCCACGAATGAACTTCTATATGCAGGTTTTCCCACGTGGAGCGAACTGCCTCAACCAAGGCAGGCTGTAGTGAGGACTGTAAGCATTTCCTCTCCCCAAACGCGCAGTTTAACAGAAGAACTCTGCTTTAGTTGCAGGGGGAACACAAGCAAGTTTTCTCCCAGAGTGTACACAATGGTCCTTTCCCCAAGTGAACTTCTATATGCAGGGTGTCCTGCGTGGAGTGAACTACCTCCAGCAAGGCAGACTCTACGTATGCCTCTAAGCGTTTCCTCTCCCAAAACACGCAGTTTTATCCGAAGAACTCTGCTTTAGTTGCAGGTGGAACACAAGCAGCTTTTCTCCCACAGTGTTCACAGTGGCATTTGCCTGAAAGAACTTCTATACTCAAGGTGAACTACGTGGAGTGAAATGCCTAAACCAAGGCATGCTCAAGTGAGGCCTCTAAGAATTTCCTCTCCCAAAACACCGCAGTTTTACCCAAGGAACTCTGCTTTAGTTCCACGTGTCACACAAGCAGCATTTCTCCATCAGTGCACACAATGGGCACTTCCCCGAAAGAACTTGCTCTATACGCAGGGTGTCCCGCGTGGAGCGAACAGTGTCAACCATGGCAGGCTCTACTGTGGTCTCTAAGGATTTCCTCTCTGAAAACACGGCACTTTTACCCAAAGAACTCTGCTTTAGTTGCAGGTGGAACACAAGCAGCCTTTCTGCCACTGTGTACTCTTTGGGCTCTTCCACGAATGAACTTCTATATGCAGGGTTTCCCACGTGGAGCGAACTGCCTCAACCAAGGCAGGCTGTAGTGAGGATTGTAAGCATTTCCTCTCCCAAAACGCGCAGTTTTAACAGAAGAACTCTGCTTTAGTGGCAGGTGGAACACAAGCAAGTTTTCTCCCAGAGTGTACACAATGGTCCTTTCCCCAAGTGAACTTCTAAATGCAGGGTGTCCTGCGTGGAGTGAACTACCTCCAGCAAGGCAGACTCTACTTATGCCTCTAAGGGTTTCCTCTCCCAAAACACGCAGTTTTCCCCGAAGAACTCTGCTTTAGTTGCCGGTGGAACACAAGCAGCTTTTCTCTCACAGTGTACCCAAAGGGCCTTTGCCCGAAAGAATTTCTATGCTCAAGGTGGCCCGCATGCAGTGAAATGCCAAAACCAAGGCAGGCTCTAGAGAGGGCTCTAAGCATCTCCTCTCCCAAAACACGGCAGTTTTACCCAAAGAACTCTGCTTTAGTTCCAGGTGGAACACAAGCAGCATTTCTGCCACTGTGTTCTCCTTGGGCTCTTCCACGAATGAACTTCTATATGCAGGGTTTCCCTCGTGGAGCGAACTGCCTCAACCAAGGCAGGCTGTACTGAGTACTGTAAGCATTTCCTCTCCCAAAATATGCAGTTTGAACGGAAGAACTCTACTTTAGTTGCAGTTGGAACACAAGCAGGTTTTCTCCCAGAGTGACACAATGGTCCTTTCCCCAAATGAATTTCTATACGCAGGGTGTCCCGCGTGGAGTGAACTACCTCAACCAAGGCTGGCTCTACTTATACCTCTAAGCGATTCCTCTCCCAAAACACACAGTTTTATCCGAAGAACTCTGCTTTAGTTGCAGGTGGAACACAAGCAGCTTTTCTCCCACAGTGTACACGGTGGCCTTTGCCTGAAAGAACTTCTATACTCAAGGTGTACCACGTGGAGTGAAATGCCTAAACCAAGGCAGGCTCTAGTGACGCCTCTAAACATTTCCTCTCTCAAAACACGGCACTTTTACCCAAAGAACTCTGCTTTAGTTGCAGGTGGAACACAAGCAGCATTTCTGCCACTGTGTACTCTTTGGGCTCTTCCACGAATGAACCTCTATATGCAGGGTTTCCCACGTGGAGAGAACTGCCTTTACCAAGGCAGGCTGTAGTAAGGACTGTAAGCATTTCCTCTCCCAAAACACGCAGTTTTAATGGAAGAGCTCTGCTTTAGTTGCAGTTGGAACACAAGCACCTTTTATCCCTGGGTGTACACAATGCTCCTTTCCCCAAATGAAACTCTATACGCAGGGTGACCCGCGTGGAGTGAACTACCTCAATCAAGGGAGGCTCTTCTTATGCCTCTAAGAGTTTCCTCTCCCAAAACATGCAGTTTTGCCCGAAGAACTCTGCTTTAGTTGACGGTGGAACACAAGCAGCTTTTCTCTCACAGTGTACCCAAAGGGCCTTTGCCCGAAAGAACTTCTATGCTCAAGGTGTCCCGCGTGGAGTGAAATGCCTAAACCAAGGCAGGCTCTAGTGAGGCCTCTAAGCAATTCCTCTCCCCAAACACGGCACTTTTACCCAAAGAACTCTGCTTTAGTACCAGGTGTATCACAAGCATCGTTTCTCAATCAGTGCACACAATGGGCATTTCCCGAATGAACTTGTTCTATACGCAGGGGTGCCGTGTGGAGCGAACTGCCTCACCCATGGCAGGCTCTACTGTGGTCCCTAAGGCTTTCCTCTCTGAAAACACGGCACTTTTACCCAAAGAAATCTGCCTTAATTGCAGATGGCATACAAGCTGCATTTCTCCCACACTGTACACAAAGGGCCCTTCCCTGAATGAACTTTTTATGCAGGGAGTCCCGCGTGCAGCGAACTGCCTCAAGCAAGGCAGACTCTAGTGAGGACTCTAAGCATTTCCTCTGCCAGGACACGCAGTTTTACCCGAAGATCACTGCTTTTGTTGCAGGTGGAACACAAGCAAGTTTTCTCCCAGAGTGTACACAATGGTCCTTTCCCCAAGTGAACTTCTAAATGCAGGGTGTCCTGCGTGGAGTGAACTACCTCCAGCAAGGCAGACTCTACTTATGCCTCTAAGCGTTTCCTCTCCCAAAACACGCAGTTTTCCCCGAAGAACTCTGCTTTAGTTGCCGGTGGAACACAAGCAGCTTTTCTCTCACAGTGTACCGAAAGGGCCTTTGCCCGAAAGAACTTCTATGCTCAAGGTGGCCCGCATGCAGTGAAATGCCAAAACCAAGGCAGGCTCTAGAGAGGGCTCTAAGCATCTCCTCTCCCAAAACACGGCAGTTTTACCCAAAGAACTCTGCTTTAGTTCCAGGTGGAACACAAGCAGCATTTCTGCCACTGTGTACTCCTTGGGCTCTTCCACGAATGAACTTCTATATGCAGGGTTTCCCTCGTGGAGCGAACTGCCTCAACCAAGGCAGGCTGTACTGAGTACTGTAAGCATTTCCTCTCCCAAAATATGCAGTTTGAACGGAAGAACTCTACTTTAGTTGCAGGTGGAACACAAGCAGGTTTTCTCCCAGAGTGTACACAATGGTCCTTTCCCCAAATGAATTTCTATACGCAGGGTGTCCCGCGTGGAGTGAACTACCTCAACCAAGGCAGGCTCTACTTATGCCTCTAAGAGTTTCCTCTCCCAAAACACGCAGTTTTACCCAAAGAACTCTGCCTTAATTGCAGGTGGAACACAAGCTGCATTTCTCCCACACTGTACACAAAGGGCCCTTCCCTGAATGAACTTTTTATGCAGGGTGTCCCGCGTGCAGCGAACTGCCTCAAGCAAGGCAGACTCTAGTGAGGACTCTAAGCATTTCCTCTGCCAGGACACGCAGTTTTACTCGAAGATCACTGCTTTAGTTGCAGGTGGAACACAAGCAAGTTTTCTCCCAGAGTGTACACAATGGTCCTTTTCCCAATTGAACTTCTATATGCGGGGTGTCCTGCGTGGAGTAAACTACCACCAGCAAGGAGACTCTACTTATGCCTCTAAGCCTTTCCTCTCCCAAAACACGCAGTTTTATCCGAAGAACTCTGCATTAGTTGCAGGTGGAACACAAGCAGCTTTTCTCCCACAGTGTACACAGTGGCATTTGCCTGAAAGAACTTCTATACTCAAGGTGAACTACGTGGAGTGAAATGCCTAAACCAAGGCATGCTCTAGTGAGGCCTCTAAGAATTTCCTCTCCCAAAACACCGCAGTTTTACCCAAAGAACTCTGCTTTAGTTCCACGTGTCACACAAGCAGCATTTCTCCATCAGTGCACACAATGGGCACTTCCCCGAAAGAACTTGCTCTATACGCAGGGTGTCCCGCGTGGAGCGAACAGTGTCAACCATGGCAGGCTCTACTGTGGTCTCTAAGGATTTCCTCTCTGAAAACACGGCACTTTTACCCAAAGAACTCTGCTTTAGTTGCAGGTGGAACACAAGCAGCCTTTCTGCCACTGTGTACTCTTTGGGCTCTTCCACGAATGAACTTCTATATGCAGGGTTTCCCACGTGGAGCGAACTGCCTCAACCAAGGCAGGCTGTAGTGAGGACTGTAAGCATTTCCTCTCGCAAAACGCGCAGTTTTAACAGAAGAACTCTGCTTTAGTGGCAGGTGGAACACAAGCAAGTTTTCTCCCAGAGTGTACACAATGGTCCTTTCCCCAAGTGAACTTCTAAATGCAGGGTGTCCTGGGTGGAGTGAACTACCTCCAGCAAGGCACACTCTACTTATGCCTCTAAGCGTTTCCTCTCCCAAAACACGCAGTTTTCCCCGAAGAACTCTGCTTTAGTTGCCGGTGGAACACAAGCAGCTTTTCTCTCACAGTGTACCGAAAGGGCCTTTGCCCGAAAGAACTTCTATGCTCAAGGTTGCCCGCATGCAGTGAAATGCCAAAACCAAGGCAGGCTCTAGAGAGGGCTCTAAGCATCTCCTCTCCCAAAACACGGCAGTTTTACCCAAAGAACTCTGCTTTAGTTCCAGGTGGAACACAAGCAGCATTTCTGCCACTGTGTACTCTTTGGGCTCTTCCACGAATGAACCTCTATATGCAGGGTTTCCCTCGTGGAGAGAACTGCCTTTACCAAGGCAGGCTGCAGTAAGGACTGTAAGCATTTCCTCTCCCAAAACACGCAGTTTTAATGGAAGAGCTCTGCTTTAGTTGCAGTTGGAACACAAGCACCTTTTATCCCTGGGTGTACACAATGCTCCATTCCCCAAATGAAACTCTATACGCAGGGTGTCCCACGTGGAGTGAACTACCTCAATCAAGGCAGGCTCTTCTTATGCCTCTAAGAGTTTCCTCTCCCAAAACATGCAGTTTTGCCCGAAGAACTCTGCTTTAGTTGCCGGTGGAACACAAGCAGCTTTTCTCTCACAGTGTACCCAAAGGGCCTTTGCCCGAAAGAACTTCTATGCTCAAGGTGGCCCGCATGCAGTAAAATGCCTAAACCAAGGCAGGCTCTAGAGAGGGCTCTAAGCATTTCCTCTCCCAAAACATGGCATTTATACCCAAAGAACTCTGCTTTAGTTGCAGGTGGAACACAAGCAGCATTTCTGCCACTGTGTACTCTTTGGGCTCTTCCACGAATGAACTTCTATATGCAGGGTTTCGCTCGTGGAGCGAACTGCCTCAACCAAGGCAGGCTGTACTGAGTACTGTAAGCATTTCCTCTCCCAAAATATGCAGTTTGAACGGAAGAACTCTGCTTTAGTTGCAGGTGGAACACAAGCAGGTTTTCTCCCAGAGTGTACACAATGGTCCTTTCCCCAAATGAAATTCTATACGCAGGGTGTCCCGCGTGGAGTGAACTACCTCAACCAAGGCAGGCTCTACTTATGCCTCTAAGAGTTTCCTCTCCCAAAACACGCAGTTTTACCCAAAGAACTCTGCCTAAATTGCAGGTGGAACACAAGCTGCATTTCTCCCACACTGTACACAAAGGGCCCTTCCCTGAAAGAACTTCTATATGCAGGGTGTCCCGCGTGCAGCGAACTGCCTCAAGCATGGCAGGCTGTAGTGAGGACTGTAAGCATTTCCTCTCCCAAAACGCTCAGGTTTAACAGAAGAACTCTGCTTTAGTTGCCGGTGGAACACAAGCAGCTTTTCTCCCACAGTGTACCCAAAGGGCCTTTGACAGAAAGAACCCCTATGCTCAAGGTGTCCCGCGTGGAGTGAAATGCCTGAACCAAGGCAGGCTCTAGTGAGGCCTGTAAGCATTTCCTCTCCCAAAACTCGGCAGTTTTACCCAAAGAACTCTGCTTTAGTACCAGGTGTATCACAAGCAGCGTTTCTCAATCAGTGCACACAATGGCCATTTCCCGAATGAACTTGTTTTATACGCAGGGTGTCCCGCATGCAGCGAACAGCCTCAACCATGGCAGGCTCTACTGTGGTCCCTAAGGCTTTCCTCTCTGAAAACACGGCACTTTTACCCAAAGAACTCTGCCTTAATTGCAGGTGGAACACAAGCTGCATTTCTCCCACACTGTATACAAAGGGCCCTTCCCTGAATGAACTTCTATATGCAGGGTGTCCTGCGTGGAGTGAACTACCTCAAGCAAGGCAGACTCTACTTATGCCTCTAAGCGTTTCCTCTCCCAAAACACGCAGTTTTATCCGTAGAACACTACTTTAGTTGCAGGTGGAACACAAGCAGCTTTTCTCCCACAGTGTACACAGTGGCCTTTGCCTGAAAGAACTTCTATACTCAAGGTGTACCACGTGGAGTGAAATGCCTAAACCAAGGCATGCTCTAGTGAGGCCTCTAAGAATTTCCTCTCCCAAAACACCGCAGTTTTACCCAAAGAACTCTGCTTTAGTTCCACGTGTAACACAAGCAGCATTTCTCCATCAGTGCAAACAATGGGCACTTCCCTGAAAGAACTTGTTCTATACGCAGGGTTTCCCGCGTGGAGCGAACAGTGTCCACCATGGCAGGCTCTACTGTGGTCTCTAAGGATTTCTTCTCTGAAAACACGGCACTTGTACCCGTAGAACTCTGCCAAAATTGCACGTGGAACACAAGCTGCCTTTCTCCCACACTGTACACAAAGTGTCCTTCCCTGAATGAACTTCAATATGCAAGGTGTCCCGCATGGAGTGAGCTGCCTCAACCAAGGCAGGCTCTAGTAAGGGCTCTAAGCATTTCCTCTTCCAAAACACTCAGTTTTAACGGAAGAACTCTGCTTTAGTTGCAGGTGGAACACAAGCAATTTTTCTCCCACAGTGTACACAATGGGCACTTCCCCTAATAAACTTGCAGTATAAGAATGGTGTCCCGTGTGGAGCGAACTGCCTCACCCATGGCAGGCTCTACTGTGGTCACTAAGGCTTTCCTCTCTGAAAACGCGGCACTTTTACCCAAAGAACTCTGCCTTAATTGCAGGTGGAACACAAGCTGCATTTCTCCCACACTGTACACAAAGTGCCTTTCCCCGAATAAACTTCTATATGCAGGGTGTCCCGCGTGCAGCGAACTGCCTAAAGCAAGGCAGGCTCTAGTAAGGACTGTAAGCATTTCCTCTCCCAGAACACGCAGTTTTACCCGTAGATCTCTGCCTTAGTTGCAGTTGGAACACAAGCACCTTTTATCCCAGGGTGTACACAATGCTCCTTTCCCCAAATGAAACTGTATACGCTGGGTGTCCCGCGTGGAGTGAACTACCTCAATCAAGGCAGGCTCTACTTATGCCTCTAAGAGTTTCCTCTCCCAAAACACGCAGTTTTGCCCGAAGAACTCTGCTTTAGTTGCCGGTGGAACACAAGCAGCTTTTCTCTCACAGTGTACCCAAAGGGCCTTTGCCCGAAAGAACTTCTATGCTCAAGGTGGCCCGCATGCAGTGAAATGCCTAAACCAAGGCAGGCTCTAGAGAGGGCTCTAAGCATTCCTCTCCCGAATCACGGCAGTTTTACCCAAAGAACTCTGCTTTAGTTCCAGGTGGAACACAAGCAGCATTTCTGCCACTGTGTACTCCATGGGCTCTTCCACGAATGAACTTCTATATGCAGGGTTTCCCTCGTGGAGCGAACTGCCTCAACCAAGGCAGGCTGTACTGTGTACTGTAAGCATTTCCTCTCCCAAAATATGCAGTTTTAATGGAAGAACTCTGCCTTAATTGCAGGTGGAACACAAGCTGCATTTCTCCCACACTGTACACAAAGGGCCCTTCCCTGAATGAACTTCTATATGCAGGGTGCCAGCGTGCAGCGAACTGCCTCAAGCAAGGCAGACTCTAGTAAGGACTGTAAGCATTTCCTATCCCAAAACACGCAGTTTTACCCGAAGAACTCTGCTTTAGTTGCCGGTGGAACACAAGCAGCATTTCTGCCACTTTGTACTCCTTGGGCTCTTCCAAGAATGAACTTCTATATGCAGGGTTCCTCTTGTGGAGCGAACGGCCTCAACCAAGGCAGGCTGTACTGAGTACTGTAAGCATTTCCTCTCCCAAAATATGCAGTTTGAACGGAAGAACTCTGCTTTAGTTGCAGGCGGAACACAAGCAGGTTTTCTCCCAGAGTGTACACAATGGTCCTTTCCCCAAATGAATTTCTATACGCAGGGTGTCCTGCTTGGAGTGAACTACCTCAACCAAGGCAGGCTCTACTTATGCCTCTAAGAGTTTCCTCTCCCAAAACACGCAGTTTTCCCCAAAGAACTCTGCCTTAATTGCAGGTGGAACACAAGCCGCATTTCTCCCACACTGTACACAAAGGGCCCTTCCCTGAATGAACTTCTATATGCAGGGTGTCCCGCGTGCAGCGAACTGCCTCAAGCAAGGCAGAGTCTAGTGAGGACTGTAAGCATTTCCTCTCCCAGAACACGCAGTTTTACCCGAAGATCTCTGCTTTAGTTGCAGGTGGAACACAAGCAGCTTTTCTCCCACAGTGTACCCAAAGGGCCTTTCCCGAAAGAACTTCCTTGCTCAAGGTGTCCCGCGTGGAGTGAAATGCCTAAACCAAGGCAGGCTCTAGTGAGGCCTCTAAGCATTTCCTCTCCCATAACACGGCACTTTTACACAAAGAACTCTGCTTTAGTTGCAGGTGGAACACAAGCAGCCTTTCTGCCACTGTGTACTTTTTGGGCTCTTCCACGAATGAACTTCTATATGCAGGGTTTCCCACGTGGAGCGTACTGCCTCAACCAAGGCAGGCCGTAGTGAGGACTGTAAACATTTCCTCTCCCCAAACGCTCAGTTTTACAGAAGAACTCTGCTTTAGTTGCAGGTGGAACACAAGCAAGTTTTCTCCCAGAGTGTACACAATGTTTCTTTCCCCAAGTGAACTTCTATATGCAGGGTGTCCTGCGTGGAGTGAACTACCTCCAGCAAGGAGACTCTACTTATGCCTCTAAGCGTTTCCTCTCCAAAAACACGCAGTTTTGCCCGAAGAACTCTGCTTTAGTTGCCGGTGGAACACAAGCAGAATTTCTGCCACCTTGTACTCCTTGGGCTCTTCCAGGAATGAACTTCTATATGCAGGGTTTCTCTCGTGGAGCGAACTGCCTCATCCAAGGCAGGCTGTACTGAGTACTGTAAGCATTTCCTCTCCCAAAATATGCAGTTTGAACGGAAGAACTCTGCTTTCGTTGCAGGTGGAACACAAGCAGGTTTTCTCCCAGAGTGTGCACAAGGGTCCTTTCCCCAAATGAATTTCTATATGCAGGGTGTCCCGCGTGGAGTGAACTACCTCAACCAAGGCAGGCTCTACTTATACCTCTAAGCGTTTCCTCTCCCAAAACACACAGTTTTATCCGAAGAAATCTGCTTTAGTTGCAGGTGGAACACAAGCAGCTTTTCTCCCACAGTGTACACAGTGGCCTTTGCCTGAAAGAACTTCTATACTCAAGGTGTACCACGTGGAGTGAAATGCCTAAACCAAGGCAGGCTCTAGTGAGGCCTCTAAGAATTTCGTCTCCCAAAACACGGCACTTTTACCCAAAGAACTCTGCTTTAGTTGCAGGTGGAACACAAGCAGCATTTCTGCCACTGTGTACTCTTTGGGCTCTTCCACGAATGAACCTCTATATGCAGGGTTTCCCACGTGGAGAGAACTGCCTTTACCAAGGCAGGCTGCAGTAAGGACTGTAAGCATTTCCTCTCCCAAAACACGCAGTTTTAATGGAAGAGCTCTACTTTAGTTGCAGTTGGAACACAAGCACCTTTTATCCCTGGGTGTACACAATGCTCCATTCCCCAAATGAAACTCTAAACGCAGGGTGTCCCACGTGGAGTGAACTACCTCAATCAAGGCAGGCTCTTCTTATGCCTCTAAGAGTTTCCTCTCCCAAAACATGCAGTTTTGCCCGAAGAACTCTGCTTTAGTTGCCGGTGGAACACAAGCAGCTTTTCTCTCACAGTGTACCCAAAGGGCCTTTGCCCGAAAGAACTTCTATGCTCAAGTTGGCCCGCATGCAGTAAAATGCCTAAACCAAGGCAGGCTCTAGAGAGGGCTCTAAGCATTTCCTCTCCCAAAACATGGCATTTATACCCAAAGAACTCTGCTTTAGTTGCAGGTGGAACACAAGCAGCATTTCTGCCACTGTGTACTCTTTGGGCTCTTCCACGAATGAACTTCTATATGCAGGGTTTTGCTCGTGGAGCGAACTGCCTCAACCAAGGCAGGCTGTACTGAGTACTGTAAGCATTTCCTCTCCCAAAATATGCAGTTTGAACGGAAGAACTCTGCTTTAGTTGCAGGCGGAACACAAGCAGGTTTTCTCCCAGAGTGTACACAATGGTCCTTTCCCCAAATGAAACTCTATACGCAGGGTGTCCCGCGTGGAGTGAACTACCTCAACCAAGGCAGGCTCTACTTATGCCTCTAAGAGTTTCCTCTCCCAAAACACGCAGTTTTACCCAAAGAACTCTGCCTTAATTGCAGGTGGAAGACAAGCTGCATTTCTCCCACACTGTACACAAAGGGCCCTTCCCTGAATGAACTTGTATATGCAGGGTGTCCCGTGTGCAGCGAACTGCCTCAAGCAAGGCAGACTCTAGTAAGGACTGTAAGCATTTCCTCTGCCAGAACACGCAGTTTTACCCGAAGATCTCTGCTTTAGTTGCAGGTGGAAGACAAGCAGCTTTTCTCCCACAGTGTACCCAAAGGGCCTTTGCCCGAAAGAACTTCTATGCTCAAGGTGTCCCGCGTGGAGTGAAATGCTTAAACCAAGGCAGGCTCTAGTGAGGCCTCTAAGCATTTCCTCTCCCAAAACACGGCACTTTTACCCAAAGAACTCTGCTTTAGTTGCAGGTGGAACACAAGCAGCATTTCTGCCACTGTGTACTCTTTGGGCTCTTCCACGAATGAACTTCTATATGCTGGGTTTCCCACGTGGAGCGAACTGCCTCAACCAAGGCAGGCTGTACTGAGTACTGTATGCATTTCCTCCCCAAAAATATGCAGTTTGAACGGAAGAACTCTGCTTTAGTTGCAGGTGGAACACAAGCAGGTTTTCTCCCAGAGTGTACACAATGGTCCTTTCCCCAAATGAATTTCTATACGCAGGATGTCCCGCGTGGAGTGAACTACCTCAACCAAGGCAGGCTCTACTTATGCTTCTAAGAGTTTCCTCTCCCAAAACACGCAGTTTTACCCAAAGAACTCTGCCTTAATTGCAGGTGGAACACAAGCTGCATTTCTCCCACACTGTACACAAAGGGCCCTTCCCTGAAAGAACTTCTATATGCAGGGTGTCCTGCGTGCAGCGAACTGCCTCAAGCAAGGCAGGCTCTAATAAGCACTGTAAGCATTTCCTCTCCCAAAACGCTCAGGTTTAACAGAAGAACTGTGCTTTAGTTGCCGGTGGAACACAAGCAGCTTTTCTCCCACAGTGTACCCAAAGGGCCTTTGACAGAAAGAACCCCTATGCTCAAGGTGTCCCGCGTGGAGTGAAATGCCTGAACCAAGGCAGGCTCTAGTGAGGCCTGTAAGCATTTCCTCTCACAAAACTCGGCAGTTTTACCCAAAGAACTCTGCTTTAGTACCAGGTGTATCACAAGCAGCGTTTCTCAATCAGTGCACACAATGGCCATTTCCCGAATGAACTTGTTTTATACGCAGGGTGTCCCGCATGCAGCGAACAGCCTCAACCATGGCAGGCTCTACTGTGGTCCCTAAGGCTTTCCTCTCTGAAAACACGGCACTTTTACCCAAAGAACTCTGCCTTAATTGCAGGTGGAACACAAGCTGCATTTCTCCCACACT
The DNA here is from genome assembly GCF_964165515.1 of Mesoplodon bidens. NCBI lineage: Eukaryota > Metazoa > Chordata > Mammalia > Artiodactyla > Ziphiidae > Mesoplodon > Mesoplodon bidens. The sequence goes on along the minus strand of NW_027671593.1, from coordinate 146,259 downwards.
GTACACAAATGGCCCTTCCCTGAATGAACTTCTATATGCAGGGTGTCCCGCGTGCAGCGAACTGCCTCAAGCAAGGCAGACTCTAGTGAGGACTGTAAGCATTTCCTCTGCCAGAACACGCAGTTTTACCCGAAGATCTCTGCTTTAGTTTCAGGTGGAACACAAGCAGCTTTTCTCCCACAGTGTACCCAAAGGGCCTTTGCCCGAAAGAACTTCCTTGCTCAAGTTGTTCCGCGTGGAGTGAAATGCCTAAACCAAGGCAGACTCTAGTGAGGCCTCTAAGCATTTCCGCTCCCAAAACACGGCACTTTTACCCAAAGAACTCTGCTTTAGTTGCAGGTGGAACACAAGCAGCCTTTCTGCCACTGTGTACTTTTTGGGCTCTTCCACGAATGAACTTCTATATGCAGGGTTTCCCACGTGGAGCGAACTGCCTCAACCAAGGCAGGCTGTAGTGAGTACTGTAAGCATTTCCTCTCCCAAAATATGCAGTTTGAACGGAAGAACTCTGCTTTAGTTGCAGGCGGAACACAAGCAGCTTTTCTCCCACAGTGTACACAGTGGCTTTGCCTGAAAGAACTTCTATACTCAAGGTGTACCACGTGGAGTGAAATGCCAAAACCAAGGCATGCTCTAGGGAGGCATCTAAGAATTTCCTCTCGCAAAACACCGCAGTTTTACCCAAAGAACTCTGCTTTAGTTCCACGTGTAACACAAGCAGCATTTCTCCATCAGTGCACACAATGGGCACTTCCGTGAAAGAACTTGTTCTATACGCAGGTTGTCCCGCGTGGAGCGAACAGTGTCAACCATGACAGGCTCTACTGTGGTCTCTAAGGATTTCCTCTCTGAAAACACGGCACTTGTACCCGTAGAACTCTGCCATAATTGCACGTGGAACACAAGCTGCCTTTCTCCCACACTGTACACAAAGTGTCCTTCCCTGAATGAACTTCAATATGCAAGGTGTCCCGCATGGAGTGAGCTGCCTCAACCAAGGCAGGCTCTAGTAAGGGCTCTAAGCATTTCCTCTTCCAAAACACTCAGTTTTAACGGAAGAACTCTGCTTTAGTTGCAGGTGGCACACAAGCAATTTTTCTCCCACAGTGTACACAATGGGCACTTCCCCTAATAAACTTGCAGTATAAGAATGGTGTCCCGTGTGGAGCGAACTGCCTCACCCATGGCAGGCTCTACTGTGGTCACTAAGGCTTTCCTCTCTGAAAACGCGGCACTTTTACCCAAAGAACTCTGCATTAATTGCAGGTGGAACACAAGCTGCATTTCTCCTACACTGTACACAAAGGGCCTTTCCCCGAATGAACTTCTATATGCAGGGTGTCCAGCGTGCAGCGAACTGCCTCAAGCAAGGCAGGCTCTAGTAAGGACTGTAAGCATTTCCTCTCCCAAACCACACAGTTTTACCCGAAGAAGTCTTCTTTAGTTGCCGGTGGAACACAAGCAGCTTTTCTCCCACAGTGTACCCAAGGGCCTTTGCCCGAAAGAACTTCTATGCTCAAGGTGTCCCGCGTGGATTGAAATGCATAAACCAAGGCAGGCTCTAGTGAGGCCTGTAAGCATTTCCTCTCCCAAAACTCGGCAGTTTTACCCAAAGAACTCTGCTTTAGTAACAGGTGTATCACAAGCAGCGTTTCTCAATCAGTGCACACAATGGCCATTTCCCGAATGAACTTGTTTTATACGCAGGGTGTCCCGCATGCAGCGAACAGCCTCAACCATGGCAGGCTCTACTGTGGTCCCTAAGGCTTTCCTCTCTGAAAACACGGCACTTTTACCCAAAGAACTCTGCCTTAATTGCAGGTGGAACACAAGCTGCATTTCTCCCACACTGTATACAAAGGGCCCTTCCCTGAATGAACTTCTATATGCAGGGTGTCCTGCGTGGAGTGAACTACCTCAAGCAAGGCAGACTCTACTTATGCCTCTAAGCGTTTCCTCTCCCAAAATACGCAGTTTTATCCGTAGAACACTACTTTAGTTGCAGGTGGAACACAAGCAGCTTTTCTCCCACAGTGTACACAGTGGCCTTTGCCTGAAAGAACTTCTATACTCAAGGTGTACCACGTGGAGTGAAATGCCTAAACCAAGGCATGCTCTAGTGAGGCCTCTAAGAATTTCCTCTCCCAAAACACCGCAGTTTTACCCAAAGAACTCTGCTTTAGTTCCACGTGTAACACAAGCAGCATTTCTCCATCAGTGCACACAATGGGCACTTCCCTGAAAGAACTTGTTCTATACGCAGGGTTTCCCGCGTGGAGCGAACAGTGTCCACCATGGCAGGCTCTACTGTGGTCTCTAAGGATTTCCTCTCTGAAAACACGGCACTTGTACCCGTAGAACTCTGCCATAATTGCACGTGGAACACAAGCTGCCTTTCTCCCACACTGTACACAAAGTGTCCTTCCCTGAATGAACTTCAATATGCAAGGTGTCCCGCATGGAGTGAGCTGCCTCAACCAAGGCAGGCTCTAGTAAGGGCTCTAAGCATTTCCTCTTCCAAAACACTCAGTTTTAACGGAAGAACTCTGCTTTAGTTGCACGTGGAACACAAGCAATTTTTCTCCCACAGTGTACACAATGGGCACTTCCCCTAATAAACTTGCAGTATAAGAATGGTGTCCCGTGTGGAGCGAACTGCCTCTCCCATGGCAGGCTCTACTGTGGTCACTAAGTCTTTCCTCTCTGAAAACGCGGCACTTTTACCCAAAGAACTCTGCCTTAATTGCAGGTGGAACACAAGCTGCATTTCTCCCACACTGTACACAAAGGGCCTTTCCCCGAATGAACTTCTATATGCAGGGTGTCCCGCGTGCAGCGAACTGTCTAAAGCAAGGCAGGCTCTAGTAAGGACTGTAAGCATTTCCTCTCCCAGAACACGCAGTTTTACCCGAAGATCTCTGCTTTAGTTGCAGTTGGAACACAAGCACCTTTTATCCCAGGGTGTACACAATGCTCCTTTCCCCAAATGAAACTCTATACGCTGGGTGTCCCGCGTGGAGTGAACTACCTCAATCAAGGCAGGCTCTACTTATGCCTCTAAGAGTTTCCTCTCCCAAAACACGCAGTTTTGCCCGAAGAACTCTGCTTTAGTTGCCGGTGGAACACAAGCAGCTTTTCTCTCACAGTGTACCCAAAGGGCCTTTGCCCGAAAGAAATTCTATGCTCAAGGTGGCCCGCATGCAGTGAAATGCCTAAACCAAGGCAGGCTCTAGAGAGGGCTCTAAGCATTCCTCTCCCGAATCACGGCAGTTTTACCCAAAGAACTCTGCTTTAGTTCCAGGTGGAACACAAGCAGCATTTCTGCCACTGTGTACTCCATGGGCTCTTCCACGAATGAACTTCTATATGCAGGGTTTCCCTCGTGGAGCGAACTGCCTCAACCAAGGCAGGCTGTACTGTGTACTGTAAGCATTTCCTCTCCCAAAATATGCAGTTTTAATGGAAGAACTCTGCCTTAATTGCAGGTGGAACACAAGCTGCATTTCTCCCACACTGTACACAAAGGGCCCTTCCCTGAATGAACTTCTATATGCAGGGTGTCCCGCGTGCAGCGAACTGCCTCAAGCAAGGCAGAGTCTAGTGAGGACTGTAAGCATTTCCTCTCCCAGAACACGCAGTTTTACCCGAAGATCTCTGCTTTAGTTGCGGGTGGAACACAAGCAGCTTTTCTGCCACTGTGTACTCCTTGGGCTCTTCCACGAATGAACTTCTATATGCTGGGTTTCCCACGTGGAGCGAACTGCCTCAACCAAGGCAGGCTGTACTGAGTACTGTATGCATTTCCTCCCCCAAAATATGCAGTTTGAACGGAAGAACTCTGCTTTAGTTGCAGGTGGAACACAAGCAGGTTTTCTCCCAGTGTGTACACAATGAACCTTTCCACAAATGAATTTCTATACGCAGGGTATCCCGCGTGGAGTGAACTACCTCAACCAAGGCAGGCTCTACTTATGCTTCTAAGAGTTTCCTCTCCCAAAACACGCAGTTTTACCCAAAGAACTCTGCCTTAATTGCAGGTGGAACACAAGCTGCATTTCTCCCACACTGTACACAAAGGGCCCTTCCCTGAATGAACTTCTATATGCAGGGTGTCCCGCGTGCAGCGAACTGCCTCAAGCAAGGCAGGCTCTAATAAGCACTGTAAGCATTTCCTCTCCCAAAACACGCAGTTTTACCCGAAGAACTCTGCTTTAGTTGCCGGTGGAACACAAGCAGCTTTTCTCCCACAGTGTACCCAAAGGGCCTTTGACAGAAAGAACCCCTATGCTCAAGGTGTCCCGCGTGGAGTGAAATGCCTGAACCAAGGCAGGCTCTAGTGAGGCCTGTAAGCATTTCCTCTCACAAAACTCGGCAGTTTTACCCAAAGAACTCTGCTTTAGTACCAGGTGTATCACAAGCAGCGTTTCTCAATCAGTGCACACAATGGCCATTTCCCGAATGAACTTGTTTTATACGCAGGGTGTCCCGCATGCAGCGAACAGCCTCAACCATGGCAGGCTCTACTGTGGTCCCTAAGGCTTTCCTCTCTGAAAACACGGCACTTTTACCCAAAGAACTCTGCTTTAGTTGCAGGTGGAACACAAGCAGCCTTTCTGCCACTGTGTACTTTTTGGGCTCTTCCACGAATGAACTTCTATATGCAGGGTTTCCCACGTGGAGCGAACTGCCTCAACCAAGGCAGGCTGTAGTGAGGACTGTAAGCATTTCCTCTCCCAAAACGCTCAGTTTTAACAGAAGAACTCTGCTTTAGTTGCAGGTGGAACACAAGCAAGTTTTCTCCCAGAGTGTACACAATGGTCCTTTCCCCAAGTGAACTTCTATATGCAGGGTGTCCTGCGTGGTGTAAACTACCTCCAGCAAGGAGACTCTACTTATGCCTCTAAGCGTTTCCTCTCCCAAAACACGCAGTTTTGCCCGAAGAACTCTGCTTTAGTTGCCGGTGGAACACAAGCAGCATTTCTGCCACTTTGTACTCCTTGGGCTCTTCCACGAATGAACTTCTATATGCAGGGTTTCTCTCGTGGAGCGAACTGCCTCAACCAAGGCAGGCTCTACTGAGTACTGTAAGCATTTCCTCTCCCAAAATATGCAGTTTGAACGGAAGAACTCTGCTTTGGTTGCAGGTGGAACACAAGCAGGTTTTCTCCCAGAGTGTACACAAGGGTCCTTTCCCCAGATGAATTTCTATACGCAGGGTGTCCCGCGTGGAGTGAACTACCACAACCAAGGCAGGCTCTACTTATACCTCTAAGCGTTTCCTCTCCCAAAACACACAGTTTTATCCGAAGAAATCTGCTTTAGTTGCAGGTGGATCACAAGCAGCTTTTCTCCCACAGTGTACACAGTGGCCTTTGCCTGAAAGAAATTCTATACTCAAGGTGTACCACGTGGAGTGAAATGCCTAAACCAAGGCAGGCTCTAGTGAGGCCTCTAAGAATTTCCTCTCCCAAAACACGGCACTTTTACCCAAAGAACTCTGCTTTAGTTGCAGGTGGAACACAAGCAGCATTTCTGCCACTGTGTACTCTTTGGGCTCTTCCACGAATGAACCTCTATATGCAGGGTTTCCCACGTGGAGAGAACTGCCTTTACCAAGGCAGGCTGCAGTAAGGACTGTAAGCATTTCCTCTCCCAAAACACGCAGTTTTAATGGAAGAGCTCTGCTTTAGTTGCAGTTGGAACACAAGCACCTTTTATCCCCGGGTGTACACAATGCTCCATTCCCCAAATGAAACTCTATACGCAGGGTGTCCCACGTGGAGTGAACTACCTCAATCAAGGCAGGCTCTTCTTCTGCCTCTAAGAGTTTCCTCTCCCAAAACATGCAGTTTTGCCCGAAGAACTCTGCTTTAGTTGCCGGTGGAACACAAGCAGCTTTTCTCTCACAGTGTACCCAAAGGGCCTTTGCCCGAAAGAACTTCTATGCTCAAGGTGGCCCGCAGGCAGTAAAATGCCTAAACCAAGGCAGGCTCAAGAGAGCGCTCTAAGCATTTCCTCTCCCAAAACATGGCATTTATACCCAAAGAACTCTGCTTTAGTTGCAGGTGGAACACAAGCAGCATTTCTGCCACTGTGTACTCTTTGGGCTCTTCCACGAATGAACTTCTATATGCAGGGTTTTGCTCGTGGAGCGAACTGCCTCAACCAAGGCAGGCTGTACTGAGTACTGTAAGCATTTCCTCTCCCAAAATATGCAGTTTGAACGGAAGAACTCTGCTTTAGTTGCAGGCGGAACACAAGCAGGTTTTCTCCCAGAGTGTACACAATGGTCCTTTCCCCAAATGAAACTCTATACGCAGGGTGTCCCGCGTGGAGTGAACTACCTCAACCAAGGCAGGCTCTACTTATGCCTCTAAGAGTTTCCTCTCCCAAAACACGCAGTTTTACCCAAAGAACTCTGCCTTAATTGCAGGTGGAAGACAAGCTGCATTTCTCCCACACTGTACACAAAGGGCCCTTCCCTGAATGAACTTGTATATGCAGGGTGTCCCGTGTGCAGCGAACTGCCTCAAGCAAGGCAGACTCTAGTAAGGACTGTAAGCATTTCCTCTGCCAGAACACGCAGTTTTACCCGAAGATCTCTGCTTTAGTTGCAGGTGGAAGACAAGCAGCTTTTCTCCCACAGTGTACCCAAAGGGCCTTTGCCCGAAAGAACTTCTATGCTCAAGGTGTCCCGCGTGGAGTGAAATGCTTAAACCAAGGCAGGCTCTAGTGAGGCCTCTAAGCATTTCCTCTCCCAAAACACGGCACTTTTACCCAAAGAACTCTGCTTTAGTTGCAGGTGGAACACAAGCAGCATTTCTGCCACTGTGTACTCTTTGGGCTCTTCCACGAATGAACTTCTATATGCTGGGTTTCCCACGTGGAGCGAACTGCCTCAACCAAGGCAGGCTGTACTGAGTACTGTATGCATTTCCTCCCCCAAAATATGCAGTTTGAACGGAAGAACTCTGCTTTAGTTGCAGGCGGAACACAAGCAGGTTTTCTCTTAGAGTGTACACAATGGTCCTTTCCCCAAATGAATTTCTATACGCAGGATGTCCCACGTGGAGTGAACTACCTCAACCAAGGCAGGCTCTACTTATGCTTCTAAGAGTTTCCTCTCCCAAAACACGCAGTTTTACCCAAAGAACTCTGCCTTAATTGCAGGTGGAACACAAGCTGCATTTCTCCCACACTGTACACAAAGGGCCCTTCCCTGAAAGAACTTCTATATGCAGGGTGTCCTGCGTGCAGCGAACTGCCTCAAGCAAGGCAGGCTCTAATAAGCACTGTAAGCATTTCCTCTCCCAAAACGCTCAGGTTTAACAGAAGAACTGTGCTTTAGTTGCCGGTGGAACACAAGCAGCTTTTCTCCCACAGTGTACCCAAAGGGCCTTTGACAGAAAGAACCCCTATGCTCAAGGTGTCCCGCGTGGAGTGAAATGCCTGAACCAAGGCAGGCTCTAGTGAGGCCTGTAAGCATTTCCTCTCACAAAACTCGGCAGTTTTACCCAAAGAACTCTGCTTTAGTACCAGGTGTATCACAAGCAGCGTTTCTCAATCAGTGCACACAATGGCCATTTCCCGAATGAACTTGTTTTATACGCAGGGTGTCCCGCATGCAGCGAACAGCCTCAACCATGGCAGGCTCTACTGTGGTCCCTAAGGCTTTCCTCTCTGAAAACACGGCACTTTTACCCAAAGAACTCTGCCTTAATTGCAGGTGGAACACAAGCTGCATTTCTCCCACACTGTACACAAATGGCCCTTCCCTGAATGAACTTCTATATGCAGGGTGTCCCGCGTGCAGCGAACTGCCTCAAGCAAGGCAGACTCTAGTGAGGACTGTAAGCATTTCCTCTGCCAGAACACGCAGTTTTACCCGAAGATCTCTGCTTTAGTTTCAGGTGGAACACAAGCAGCTTTTCTCCCACAGTGTACCCAAAGGGCCTTTGCCCGAAAGAACTTCCTTGCTCAAGTTGTTCCGCGTGGAGTGAAATGCCTAAACCAAGGCAGACTCTAGTGAGGCCTCTAAGCATTTCCGCTCCCAAAACACGGCACTTTTACCCAAAGAACTCTGCTTTAGTTGCAGGTGGAACACAAGCAGCCTTTCTGCCACTGTGTACTTTTTGGGCTCTTCCACGAATGAACTTCTATATGCAGGGTTTCCCACGTGGAGCGAACTGCCTCAACCAAGGCAGGCTGTAGTGAGGACTGTAAGCATTTCCTCTCCCAAAACGCTCAGTTTTAACAGAAGAACTCTGCTTTAGTTGCAGGTGGAACACAAGCAAGTTTTCTCCCAGAGTGTACACAATGGTCCTTTCCCCAAGTGAACTTCTATATGCAGGGTGTCCTGCGTGGTGTAAACTACCTCCAGCAAGGAGACTCTACTTATGCCTCTAAGCGTTTCCTCTCCCAAAACACGCAGTTTTGCCCGAAGAACTCTGCTTTAGTTGCCGGTGGAACACAAGCAGCATTTCTGCCACTTTGTACTCCTTGGGCTCTTCCACGAATGAACTTCTATATGCAGGGTTTCTCTCGTGGAGCGAACTGCCTCAACCAAGGCAGGCTCTACTGAGTACTGTAAGCATTTCCTCTCCCAAAATATGCAGTTTGAACGGAAGAACTCTGCTTTGGTTGCAGGTGGAACACAAGCAGGTTTTCTCCCAGAGTGTACACAAGGGTCCTTTCCCCAGATGAATTTCTATACGCAGGGTGTCCCGCGTGGAGTGAACTACCACAACCAAGGCAGGCTCTACTTATACCTCTAAGCGTTTCCTCTCCCAAAACACACAGTTTTATCCGAAGAAATCTGCTTTAGTTGCAGGTGGATCACAAGCAGCTTTTCTCCCACAGTGTACACAGTGGCCTTTGCCTGAAAGAACTTCTATACTCAAGGTGTACCACGTGGAGTGAAATGCCTAAACCAAGGCAGGCTCTAGTGAGGCCTCTAAGAATTTCCTCTCCCAAAACACGGCACTTTTACCCAAAGAACTCTGCTTTAGTTGCAGGTGGAACCCAAGCAGCATTTCTGCCACTGTGTACTCTTTGGGCTCTTCCACGAATGAACCTCTATATGCAGGGTTTCCCACGTGGAGAGAACTGCCTTTACCAAGGCAGGCTGCAGTAAGGACTGTAAGCATTTCCTCTCCCAAAACACGCAGTTTTAATGGAAGAGCTCTGCTTTAGTTGCAGTTGGAACACAAGCACCTTTTATCCCTGGGTGTACACAATGCTCCATTCCCCAAATGAAACTCTATACGCAGGGTGTCCCACGTGGAGTGAACTACCTCAATCAAGGCAGGCTCTTCTTATGCCTCTAAGAGTTTCCTCTCCCAAAACATGCAGTTTTGCCCGAAGAACTCTGCTTTAGTTGCCGGTGGAACACAAGCAGCTTTTCTCTCACAGTGTACCCAAAGGGCCTTTGTCCGAAAGAACTTCTATGCTCAAGGTGGCCCGCATGCAGTAAAATGCCTAAACCAAGGCAGGCTCTAGAGAGGGCTCTAAGCATTTCCTCTCCCAAAACATGGCATTTATACCCAAAGAACTCTGCTTTAGTTGCAGGTGGAACACAAGCAGCATTTCTGCCACTGTGTACTCTTTGGGCTCTTCCACGAATGAACTTCTATATGCAGGGTTTTGCTCGTGGAGCGAACTGCCTCAACCAAGGCAGGCTGTACTGAGTACTGTAAGCATTTCCTCTCCCAAAATATGCAGTTTGAACGGAAGAACTCTGCTTTAGTTGCAGGCGGAACACAAGCAGGTTTTCTCCCAGAGTGTACACAATGGTCCTTTCCCCAAATGAAACTCTATACGCAGGGTGTCCCGCGTGGAGTGAACTACCTCAACCAAGGCAGGCTCTACTTATGCCTCTAAGAGTTTCCTCTCCCAAAACACGCAGTTTACCCAAAGAACTCTGCCTTAATTGCAGGTGGAAGACAAGCTGCATTTCTCCCACACTGTACACAAAGGGCCCTTCCCTGAATGAACTTGTATATGCAGGGTGTCCCGCGTGCAGCGAACTGCCTCAAGCAAGGCAGACTCTAGTAAGGACTGTAAGCATTTCCTCTGCCAGAACACGCAGTTTTACCCGAAGATCTCTGCTTTAGTTGCAGGTGGAAGACAAGCAGCTTTTCTCCCACAGTGTACCCAAAGGGCCTTTGCCCGAAAGAACTTCTATGCTCAAGGTGTCCCGCGTGGAGTGAAATGCTTAAACCAAGGCAGGCTCTAGTGAGGCCTCTAAGCATTTCCTCTCCCAAAACACGGCACTTTTACCCAAAGAACTCTGCTTTAGTTGCAGGTGGAACACAAGCAGCATTTCTGCCACTGTGTACTCTTTGGGCTCTTCCACGAATGAACTTCTATATGCTGGGTTTCCCACGTGGAGCGAACTGCCTCAACCAAGGCAGGCTGTACTGAGTACTGTATGCATTTCCTCCCCCAAAATATGCAGTTTGAACGGAAGAACTCTGCTTTAGTTGCAGGTGGAACACAAGCAGGTTTTCTCCCAGAGTGTACACAATGGTCCTTTCCCCAAATGAATTTCTATACGCAGGATGTCCCGCGTGGAGTGAACTACCTCAACCAAGGCAGGCTCTACTTATGCTTCTAAGAGTTTCCTCTCCCAAAACACGCAGTTTTACCCAAAGAACTCTGCCTTAATTGCAGGTGGAACACAAGCTGCATTTCTCCCACACTGTACACAAAGGGCCCTTCCCTGAAAGAACTTCTATATGCAGGGTGTCCTGCGTGCAGCGAACTGCCTCAAGCAAGGCAGGCTCTAATAAGCACTGTAAGCATTTCCTCTCCCAAAACGCTCAGGTTTAACAGAAGAACTGTGCTTTAGTTGCCGGTGGAACACAAGCAGCTTTTCTCCCACAGTGTACCCAAAGGGCCTTTGACAGAAAGAACCCCTATGCTCAAGGTGTCCCGCGTGGAGTGAAATGCCTGAACCAAGGCAGGCTCTAGTGAGGCCTGTAAGCATTTCCTCTCACAAAACTCGGCAGTTTTACCCAAAGAACTCTGCTTTAGTACCAGGTGTATCACAAGCAGCGTTTCTCAATCAGTGCACACAATGGCCATTTCCCGAATGAACTTGTTTTATACGCAGGGTGTCCCGCATGCAGCGAACAGCCTCAACCATGGCAGGCTCTACTGTGGTCCCTAAGGCTTTCCTCTCTGAAAACACGGCACTTTTACCCAAAGAACTCTGCCTTAATTGCAGGTGGAACACAAGCTGCATTTCTCCCACACTGTACACAAATGGCCCTTCCCTGAATGAACTTCTATATGCAGGGTGTCCCGCGTGCAGCGAACTGCCTCAAGCAAGGCAGAGTCTAGTGAGGACTGTAAGCATTTCCTCTGCCAGAACACGCAGTTTTACCCGAAGATCTCTGCTTTAGTTTCAGGTGGAACACAAGCAGCTTTTCTCCCACAGTGTACCCAAAGGGCCTTTGCCCGAAAGAACTTCCTTGCTCAAGTTGTTCCGCGTGGAGTGAAATGCCTAAACGAAGGCAGACTCTAGTGAGGCCTCTAAGCATTTCCGCTCCCAAAACACGGCACTTTTACCCAAAGAACTCTGCTTTAGTTGCAGGTGGAACACAAGCAGCCTTTCTGCCACTGTGTACTTTTTGGGCTCTTCCACGAATGAACTTCTATATGCAGGGTTTCCCACGTGGAGCGAACTGCCTCAACCAAGGCAGGCTGTAGTGAGGACTGTAAGCATTTCCTCTCCCAAAACGCTCAGTTTTAACAGAAGTACTCTGCTTTAGTTGCAGGTGGAACACAAGCAGGTTTTCTCCCAGAGTGTACACAATGGTCCATTCCCCAAGTGAACTTCTATATGCAGGGTGTCCTGCGTGGTGTAAACTACCTCCAGCAAGGAGACTCTACTTATGCCTCTAAGCGTTTCCTCTCCCAAAACACGCAGTTTTGCCCGAAGAACTCTGCTTTAGTTGCCGGTGGAACACAAGCAGCATTTCTGCCACTTTGTACTCCTTGGGCTCTTCCACGAATGAACTTCTATATGCAGGGTTTCTCTCGTGGAGCGAACTGCCTCAACCAAGGCAGGCTCTACTGAGTACTGTAAGCATTTCCTCTCCCAAAATATGCAGTTTGAACGGAAGAACTCTGCTTTGGTTGCAGGTGGAACACAAGCAGGTTTTCTCCCAGAGTGTACACAAGGGTCCTTTCCCCAGATGAATTTCTATACGCAGGGTGTCCCGCGTGGAGTGAACTACCACAACCAAGGCAGGCTCTACTTATACCTCTAAGCGTTTCCTCTCCCAAAACACACAGTTTTATCCGAAGAAATCTGCTTTAGTTGCAGGTGGATCACAAGCAGCTTTTCTCCCACAGTGTACACAGTGGCCTTTGCCTGAAAGAACTTCTATACTCAAGGTGTACCACGTGGAGTGAAATGCCTAAACCAAGGCAGGCTCTAGTGAGGCCTCTAAGAATTTCCTCTCCCAAAACACGGCACTTTTACCCAAAGAACTCTGCTTTAGTTGCAGGTGGAACCCAAGCAGCATTTCTGCCACTGTGTACTCTTTGGGCTCTTCCACGAATGAACCTCTATATGCAGGGTTTCCCACGTGGAGAGAACTGCCTTTACCAAGGCAGGCTGCAGTAAGGACTGTAAGCATTTCCTCTCCCAAAACACGCAGTTTTAATGGAAGAGCTCTGCTTTAGTTGCAGTTGGAACACAAGCACCTTTTATCCCTGGGTGTACACAATGCTCCATTCCCCAAATGAAACTCTATACGCAGGGTGTCCCACGTGGAGTGAACTACCTCAATCAAGGCAGGCTCTTCTTATGCCTCTAAGAGTTTCCTCTCCCAAAACATGCAGTTTTGCCCGAAGAACTCTGCTTTAGTTGCCGGTGGAACACAAGCAGCTTTTCTCTCACAGTGTACCCAAAGGGCCTTTGCCCGAAAGAACTTCTATGCTCAAGGTGGCCCGCATGCAGTAAAATGCCTAAACCAAGGCAGGCTCTAGAGAGGGCTCTAAGCATTTCCTCTCCCAAAACATGGCATTTATACCCAAAGAACTCTGCTTTAGTTGCAGGTGGAACACAAGCAGCATTTCTGCCACTGTGTACTCTTTGGGCTCTTCCACGAATGAACTTCTATATGCAGGGTTTCGCTCGTGGAGCGAACTGCCTCAACCAAGGCAGGCTGTACTGAGTACTGTAAGCATTTCCTCTCCCAAAATATGCAGTTTGAACGGAAGAACTCTGCTTTAGTTGCAGGTGGAACACAAGCAGGTTTTCTCCCAGAGTGTACACAATGGTCCTTTCCCCAAATGAAATTCTATACGCAGGGTGTCCCGCGTGGAGTGAACTACCTCAACCAAGGCAGGCTCTACTTATGCCTCTAAGAGTTTCCTCTCCCAAAACACGCAGTTTTACCCAAAGAACTCTGCCTAAATTGCAGGTGGAACACAAGCTGCATTTCTCCCACACTGTACACAAAGGGCCCTTCCCTGAAAGAACTTCTATATGCAGGGTGTCCCGCGTGCAGCGAACTGCCTCAAGCATGGCAGGCTGTAGTGAGGACTGTAAGCATTTCCTCTCCCAAAACGCTCAGGTTTAACAGAAGAACTCTGCTTTAGTTGCCAGTGGAACACAAGCAGCTTTTCTCCCACAGTGTACCCAAAGGGCCTTTGACAGAAAGAACCCCTATGCTCAAGGTGTCCCGCGTGGAGTGAAATGCCTGAACCAAGGCAGGCTCTAGTGAGGCCTGTAAGCATTTCCTCTCCCAAAACTCGGCAGTTTTACCCAAAGAACTCTGCTTTAGTACCAGGTGTATCACAAGCAGCGTTTCTCAATCAGTGCACACAATGGCCATTTCCCGAATGAACTTGTTTTATACGCAGGGTGTCCCGCATGCAGCGAACAGCCTCAACCATGGCAGGCTCTACTGTGGTCCCTAAGGCTTTCCTCTTTGAAAACACGGCACTTTTACCCAAAGAACTCTGCCTTAATTGCAGGTGGAACACAAGCTGCATTTCTCCCACACTGTATACAAAGGGCCCTTCCCTGAATGAACTTCTATATGCAGGGTGTCCTGCGTGGAGTGAACTACCTCAAGCAAGGCAGACTCTACTTATGCCTCTAAGCGTTTCCTCTCCCAAAACACGCAGTTTTATCCGTAGAACACTACTTTAGTTGCAGGTGGAACACAAGCAGCTTTTCTCCCACAGTGTACACAGTGGCCTTTGCCTGAAAGAACTTCTATACTCAAGGTGTACCACGTGGAGTGAAATGCCTAAACCAAGGCATGCTCTAGTGAGGCCTCTAAGAATTTCCTCTCCCAAAACACCGCAGTTTTACCCAAAGAACTCTGCTTTAGTTCCACGTGTAACACAAGCAGCATTTCTCCATCAGTGCACACAATGGGCACTTCCCTGAAAGAACTTGTTCTATACGCAGGGTTTCCCGCGTGGAGCGAACAGTGTCCACCATGGCAGGCTCTACTGTGGTCTCTAAGGATTTCTTCTCTGAAAACACGGCACTTGTACCCGTAGAACTCTGCCAAAATTGCACGTGGAACACAAGCTGCCTTTCTCCCACACTGTACACAAAGTGTCCTTCCCTGAATGAACTTCAATATGCAAGGTGTCCCGCATGGAGTGAGCTGCCTCAACCAAGGCAGGCTCTAGTAAGGGCTCTAAGCATTTCCTCTTCCAAAACACTCAGTTTTAACGGAAGAACTCTGCTTTAGTTGCAGGTGGAACACAAGCAATTTTTCTCCCACAGTGTACACAATGGGCACTTCCCCTAATAAACTTGCAGTATAAGAATGGTGTCCCGTGTGGAGCGAACTGCCTCTCCCATGGCAGGCTCTACTCTGGTCACTAAGGCTTTCCTCTCTGAAAACGCGGCACTTTTACCCAAAGAACTCTGCCTTAATTGCAGGTGGAACACAAGCTGCATTTCTCCCACACTGTACACAAAGGGCCTTTCCCCGAATAAACTTCTATATGCAGGGTGTCCCGCGTGCAGCGAACTGCCTAAAGCAAGGCAGGCTCTAGTAAGGACTGTAAGCATTTCCTCTCCCAGAACACGCAGTTTTACCCGTAGATCTCTGCCTTAGTTGCAGTTGGAACACAAGCACCTTTTATCCCAGGGTGTACACAATGCTCCTTTCCCCAAATGAAACTGTATACGCTGGGTGTCCCGCGTGGAGTGAACTACCTCAATCAAGGCAGGCTCTACTTATGCCTCTAAGAGTTTCCTCTCCCAAAACACGCAGTTTTGCCCGAAGAACTCTGCTTTAGTTGGCGGTGGAACACAAGCAGCTTTTCTCTCACAGTGTACCCAAAGGGCCTTTGCCCGAAAGAACTTCTATGCTCAAGGTGGCCCGCATGCAGTGAAATGCCTAAACCAAGGCAGGCTCTAGAGAGGGCTCTAAGCATTCCTCTCCCGAATCACGGCAGTTTTACCCAAAGAACTCTGCTTTAGTTCCAGGTGGAACACAAGCAGCATTTCTGCCACTGTGTACTCCATGGGCTCTTCCACGAATGAACTTCTATATGCAGGGTTTCCCTCGTGGAGCGAACTGCCTCAACCAAGGCAGGCTGTACTGTGTACTGTAAGCATTTCCTCTCCCAAAATATGCAGTTTTAATGGAAGAACTCTGCCTTAATTGCAGGTGGAACACAAGCTGCATTTCTCCCACACTGTACACAAAGGGCCCTTCCCTGAATGAACTTCTATATGCAGGGTGCCAGCGTGCAGCGAACTGCCTCAAGCAAGGCAGACTCTAGTAAGGACTGTAAGCATTTCCTATCCCAAAACACGCAGTTTTACCCGAAGAACTCTGCTTTAGTTGCCGGTGGAACACAAGCAGCATTTCTGCCACTTTGTACTCCTTGGGCTATTCCACGAATGAACTTCTATATGCAGGGTTCCTCTTGTGGAGCGAACGGCCTCAACCAAGGCAGGCTGTACTGAGTACTGTAAGCATTTCCTCTCCCAAAATATGCAGTTTGAACGGAAGAACTCTGCTTTAGTTGCAGGCGGAACACAAGCAGGTTTTCTCCCAGAGTGTACACAATGGTCCTTTCCCCAAATGAATTTCTATACGCAGGGTGTCCTGCTTGGAGTGAACTACCTCAACCAAGGCAGGCTCTACTTATGCCTCTAAGAGTTTCCTCTCCCAAAACACGCAGTTTTCCCCAAAGAACTCTGCCTTAATTGCAGGTGGAACACAAGCCGCATTTCTCCCACACTGTACACAAAGGGTCCTTCCCTGAATGAACTTCTATATGCAGGGTGTCCCGCGTGCAGCGAACTGCCTCAAGCAAGGCAGAGTCTAGTGAGGACTGTAAGCATTTCCTCTCCCAGAACACGCAGTTTTACCCGAAGATCTCTGCTTTAGTTGCAGGTGGAACACAAGCAGCTTTTCTCCCACAGTGTACCCAAAGGGCCTTTCCCGAAAGAACTTCCTTGCTCAAGGTGTCCCGCGTGGAGTGAAATGCCTAAACCAAGGCAGGCTCTAGTGAGGCCTCTAAGCATTTCCTCTCCCATAACACGGCACTTTTACACAAAGAACTCTGCTTTAGTTGCAGGTGGAACACAAGCAGCCTTTCTGCCACTGTGTACTTTTTGGGCTCTTCCACGAATGAACTTCTATATGCAGGGTTTCCCACGTGGAGCGTACTGCCTCAACCAAGGCAGGCCGTAGTGAGGACTGTAAACATTTCCTCTCCCCAAACGCTCAGTTTTACAGAAGAACTCTGCTTTAGTTGCAGGTGGAACACAAGCAAGTTTTCTCCCAGAGTGTACACAATGTTTCTTTCCCCAAGTGAACTTCTATATGCAGGGTGTCCTGCGTGGAGTGAACTACCTCCAGCAAGGAGACTCTACTTATGCCTCTAAGCGTTTCCTCTCCCAAAACACGCAGTTTTGCCCGAAGAACTCTGCTTTAGTTGCCGGTGGAACACAAGCAGAATTTCTGCCACCTTGTACTCCTTGGGCTCTTCCACGAATGAACTTCTATATGCAGGGTTTCTCTCGTGGAGCGAACTGCCTCATCCAAGGCAGGCTGTACTGAGTACTGTAAGCATTTCCTCTCCCAAAATATGCAGTTTGAACGGAAGAACTCTGCTTTCGTTGCAGGTGGAACACAAGCAGGTTTTCTCCCAGAGTGTGCACAAGGGTCCTTTCCCCAAATGAATTTCTATATGCAGGGTGTCCCGCGTGGAGTGAACTACCTCAACCAAGGCAGGCTCTACTTATACCTCTAAGCGTTTCCTCTCCCAAAACACACAGTTTTATCCGAAGAAATCTGCTTTAGTTGCAGGTGGAACACAAGCAGCTTTTCTCCCACAGTGTACACAGTGGCCTTTGCCTGAAAGAACTTCTATACTCAAGGTGTACCACGTGGAGTGAAATGCCTAAACCAAGGCAGGCTCTAGTGAGGCCTCTAAGAATTTCGTCTCCCAAAACACGGCACTTTTACCCAAAGAACTCTGCTTTAGTTGCAGGTGGAACACAAGCAGCATTTCTGCCACTGTGTACTCTTTGGGCTCTTCCACGAATGAACCTCTATATGCAGGGTTTCCCACGTGGAGAGAACTGCCTTTACCAAGGCAGGCTGCAGTAAGGACTGTAAGCATTTCCTCTCCCAAAACACGCAGTTTTAATGGAAGAGCTCTACTTTAGTTGCAGTTGGAACACAAGCACCTTTTATCCCTGGGTGTACACAATGCTCAATTCCCCAAATGAAACTCTAAACGCAGGGTGTCCCACGTGGAGTGAACTACCTCAATCAAGGCAGGCTCTTCTTATGCCTCTAAGAGTTTCCTCTCCCAAAACATGCAGTTTTGCCCGAAGAACTCTGCTTTAGTTGCCGGTGGAACACAAGCAGCTTTTCTCTCACAGTGTACCCAAAGGGCCTTTGCCCGAAAGAACTTCTATGCTCAAGTTGGCCCGCATGCAGTAAAATGCCTAAACCAAGGCAGGCTCTAGAGAGGGCTCTAAGCATTTCCTCTCCCAAAACATGGCGTTTATACCCAAAGAACTCTGCTTTAGTTGCAGGTGGAACACAAGCAGCATTTCTGCCACTGTGTACTCTTTGGGCTCTTCCACGAATGAACTTCTATATGCAGGGTTTCGCTCGTGGAGCGAACTGCCTCAACCAAGGCAGGCTGTACTGAGTACTGTAAGCATTTCCTCTCCCAAAATATGCAGTTTGAACGGAAGAACTCTGCTTTAGTTGCAGGCGGAACACAAGCAGCTTTTCTCCCACAGTGTACACAGTGGCTTTGCCTGAAAGAACTTCTATACTCAAGGTGTACCACGTGGAGTGAAATGCCAAAACCAAGGCATGCTCTAGGGAGGCATCTAAGAATTTCCTCTCGCAAAACACCGCAGTTTTACCCAAAGAACTCTGCTTTAGTTCCACGTGTAACACAAGCAGCATTTCTCCATCAGTGCACACAATGGGCACTTCCGTGAAAGAACTTGTTCTATACGCAGGGTGTCCCGTGTGGAGCGAACAGTGTCAACCATGGCAGGCTCTACTGTGGTCTCTAAGGATTTCCTCTCTGAAAACACGGCACTTGTACCCGTAGAACTCTGCCATAATTGCACGTGGAACACAAGCTGCCTTCTCCCACACTGTACACAAAGTGTCCTTCCCTGAATGAACTTCAATATGCAAGGTGTCCCGCATCGAGTGAGCTGCCTCAACCAAGGCAGGCTCTAGTAAGGGCTCTAAGCATTTCCTCTTCCAAAACACTCAGTTTTAACGGAAGAACTCTGCTTTAGTTGCAGGTGGCACACAAGCAATTTTTCTCCCACAGTGTACACAATGGGCACTTCCCCTAATAAACTTGCAGTATAAGAATGGTGTCCCGTGTGGAGCGAACTGCCTCACCCATGGCAGGCTCTACTGTGGTCACTAAGGCTTTCCTCTCTGAAAACGCGGCACTTTTACCCAAAGAACTCTGCCTTAATTGCAGGTGGAACACAAGCTGCATTTCTCCTACACTGTACACAAAGGGCCTTTCCCCGAAAAAACTTCTATATGCAGGGTGTCCAGCGTGCAGCGAACTGCCTCAAGCAAGGCAGGCTCTAGTAAGGACTGTAAGCATTTCCTCTCCCAAAACACACAGTTTTACCCGAAGAAGTCTTCTTTAGTTGCCGGTGGAACACAAGCAGCTTTTCTCCCACAGTGTACCCAAGGGCCTTTGCCCGAAAGAACTTCTATGCTCAAGGTGTCCCGCGTGGATTGAAATGCATAAACCAAGGCAGGCTCTAGTGAGGCCTGTAAGCATTTCCTCTCCCAAAACTCGGCAGTTTTACCCAAAGAACTCTGCTTTAGTACCAGGTGTATCACAAGCAGCGTTTCTCAATCAGTGCACACAATGGCCATTTCCCGAATGAACTTGTTTTATACGCAGGGTGTCCCGCATGCAGCGAACAGCCTCAACCATGGCAGGCTCTACTGTGGTCCCTAAGGCTTTCCTCTCTGAAAACACGGCACTTTTACCCAAAGAACTCTGCCTTAATTGCAGGTGGAACACAAGCTGCATTTCTCCCACACTGTATACAAAGGGCCCTTCCCTGAATGAACTTCTATATGCAGGGTGTCCTGCGTGGAGTGAACTACCTCAAGCAAGGCAGACTCTACTTATGCCTCTAAGCGTTTCCTCTCCCAAAACACGCAGTTTTATCCGTAGAACACTACTTTAGTTGCAGGTGGAACACAAGCAGCTTTTCTCCCACAGTGTACACAGTGGCCTTTGCCTGAAAGAACTTCTATACTCAAGGTGTACCACGTGGAGTGAAATGCCTAAACCAAGGCATGCTCTAGTGAGGCCTCTAAGAATTTCCTCTCCCAAAACACCGCAGTTTTACCCAAAGAACTCTGCTTTAGTTCCACGTGTAACACAAGCAGCATTTCTCCGTCAGTGCACACAATGGGCACTTCCCTGAAAGAACTTGTTCTATACGCAGGGTTTCCCGCGTGGAGCGAACAGTGTCCACCATGGCAGGCTCTACTGTGGTCTCTAAGGATTTCCTCTCTGAAAACACGGCACTTGTACCCGTAGAACTCTGCCATAATTGCACGTGGAACACAAGCTGCCTTTCTCCCACACTGTACACAAAGTGTCCTTCCCTGAATGAACTTCAATATGCAAGGTGTCCCGCATGGAGTGAGCTGCCTCAACCAAGGCAGGCTCTAGTAAGGGCTCTAAGCATTTCCTCTTCCAAAACACTCAGTTTTAACGGAAGAACTCTGCTTTAGTTGCACGTGGAACACAAGCAATTTTTCTCCCACAGTGTACACAATGGGCACTTCCCCTAATAAACTTGCAGTATAAGAATGGTGTCCCGTGTGGAGCGAACTGCCTCTCCCATGGCAGGCTCTACTGTGGTCACTAAGGCTTTCCTCTCTGAAAACGCGGCACTTTTACCCAAAGAACTCTGCCTTAATTGCAGGTGGAACACAAGCTGCATTTCTCCCACACTGTACACAAAGGGCCTTTCCCCGAATAAACTTCTATATGCAGGGTGTCCTGCGTGGTGTAAACTACCTCCAGCAAGGAGACTCTACTTATGCCTCTAAGCGTTTCCTCTCCCAAAACACGCAGTTTTGCCCGAAGAACTCTGCTTTAGTTGCCGGTGGAACACAAGCAGCATTTCTGCCACTTTGTACTCCTTGGGCTCTTCCACGAATGAACTTCTATATGCAGGGTTTCTCTCGTGGAGCGAACTGCCTCAACCAAGGCAGGCTCTACTGAGTACTGTAAGCATTTCCTCTCCCAAAATATGCAGTTTGAACGGAAGAACTCTGCTTTGGTTGCAGGTGGAACACAAGCAGGTTTTCTCCCAGAGTGTACACAAGGGTCCTTTCCCCAGATGAATTTCTATACGCAGGGTGTCCCGCGTGGAGTGAACTACCACAACCAAGGCAGGCTCTACTTATACCTCTAAGCGTTTCCTCTCCCAAAACACACAGTTTTATCCGAAGAAATCTGCTTTAGTTGCAGGTGGATCACAAGCAGCTTTTCTCCCACAGTGTACACAGTGGCCTTTGCCTGAAAGAACTTCTATACTCAAGGTGTACCACGTGGAGTGAAATGCCTAAACCAAGGCAGGCTCTAGTGAGGCCTCTAAGAATTTCCTCTCCCAAAACACGGCACTTTTACCCAAAGAACTCTGCTTTAGTTGCAGGTGGAACCCAAGCAGCATTTCTGCCACTGTGTACTCTTTGGGCTCTTCCACGAATGAACCTCTATATGCAGGGTTTCCCACGTGGAGAGAACTGCCTTTACCAAGGCAGGCTGCAGTAAGGACTGTAAGCATTTCCTCTCCCAAAACACGCAGTTTTAATGGAAGAGCTCTGCTTTAGTTGCAGTTGGAACACAAGCACCTTTTATCCCTGGGTGTACACAATGCTCCATTCCCCAAATGAAACTCTATACGCAGGGTGTCCCACGTGGAGTGAACTACCTCAATCAAGGCAGGCTCTTCTTATGCCTCTAAGAGTTTCCTCTCCCAAAACATGCAGTTTTGCCCGAAGAACTCTGCTTTAGTTGCCGGTGGAACACATGCAGCTTTTCTCTCACAGTGTACCCAAAGGGCCTTTGCACGAAAGAACTTCTATGCTCAAGGTGGCCCGCATGCAGTAAAATGCCTAAACCAAGGCAGGCTCTAGAGAGGGCTCTAAGCATTTCCTCTCCCAAAACATGGCATTTATACCCAAAGAACTCTGCTTTAGTTGCAGGTGGAAAACAAGCAGCATTTCTGCCACTGTGTACTCTTTGGGCTCTTCCACGAATGAACTTCTATATGCAGGGTTTCGCTCGTGGAGCGAACTGCCTCAACCAAGGCAGGCTGTACTGAGTACTGTAAGCATTTCCTCTCCCAAAATATGCAGTTTGAACGGAAGAACTCTGCTTTAGTTGCAGGCGGATCACAAGCAGGTTTTCTCCCAGTGTGTACACAATGGTCCTTTCCACAAATGAATTTCTATACGCAGGGTGTCCCGCGTGGAGTGAACTACCTCAACCAAGGCAGGCTCTACTTATGCCTCTAAGAGTTTCCTCTCCCAAAACACGCAGTTTTACCCAAAGAACTCTGCCTTAATTGCAGGTGGAACACAAGCTGCATTTCTCCCACACTGTACACAAAGGGCCCTTCCCTGAATGAACTTCTATATGCAGGGTGTCCCGCGTGCAGCGAACTGCCTCAAGCAAGGCAGGCTCTAATAAGCACTGTAAGCATTTCCTCTCCCAAAACACGCAGTTTTACCCGAAGAACTCTGCTTTAGTTGCCGGTGGAACACAAGCAGCTTTTCTCCCACAGTGTACCCAAAGGGCCTTTGCCCAAAAGAACCCCTATGCTCAAGGTGTCCCGCGTGGAGTGAAATGCCTGAACCAAGGCAGGCTCTAGTGAGGCCTGTAAGCATTTCCTCTCACAAAACTCGGCAGTTTTACCCAAAGAACTCTGCTTTAGTACCAGGTGTATCACAAGCAGCGTTTCTCAATCAGTGCACACAATGGCCATTTCCCGAATGAACTTGTTTTATACGCAGGGTGTCCCGCATGCAGCGAACAGCCTCAACCATGGCAGGCTCTACTGTGGTCCCTAAGGCTTTCCTCTCTGAAAACACGGCACTTTTACCCAAAGAACTCTGCCTTAATTGCAGGTGGAACACAAGCTGCATTTCTCCCACACTGTACACAAAGGGCCCTTCACTGAATGAACTTCTATATGCAGGGTGTCCCGCGTGCAGCGAACTGCCTCAAGCAAGGCAGACTCTAGTGAGGACTGTAAGCATTTCCTCTGCCAGAACACGCAGTTTTACCCGAAGATCTCTGCTTTAGTTGCAGGTGGAACACAAGCAGCTTTTCTCCCACAGTGTACCCAAAGGGCCTTTGCCCGAAAGAACTTCCTTGCTCAAGTTGTCCCGCGTGGAGTGAAATGCCTAAACCAAGGCATGCTCTAGTGAGGCCTCTAAGCATTTCCTCTCCCAAAACACGGCACTTTTACCCAAAGAACTCTGCTTTAGTTGCAGGTGGAACACAAGCAGCCTTTCTGCCACTGTGTACTTTTTGGGCTCTTCCACGAATGAACTTCTATATGCAGGGTTTCCCACGTGGAGCGAACTGCCTCAACCAAGGCAGGCTGTAGTGAGGACTGTAAGCATTTCCTCTCCCAAAACGCTCAGTTTTAACAGAAGAACTCTGCTTTAGTTGCCGGTGGAACACAAGCAGGTTTTCTCCCAGAGTGTACACAATGGTCCTTTCCCCAAGTGAACTTCTATATGCAGGGTGTCCTGCGTGGTGTAAACTACCTCCAGCAAGGAGACTCTACTTATGCCTCTAAGCGTTTCCTCTCCCAAAACACGCAGTTTTGCCCGAAGAACTCTGCTTTAGTTGCCGGTGGAACACAAGCAGCATTTCTGCCACTTTGTACTCCTTGGGCTCTTCCACGAATGAACTTCTATATGCAGGGTTTCTCTCGTGGAGCGAACTGCCTCAACCAAGGCAGGCTCTACTGAGTACTGTAAGCATTTCCTCTCCCAAAATATGCAGTTTGAACGGAAGAACTCTGCTTTGGTTGCAGGTGGAACACAAGCAGGTTTTCTCCCAGAGTGTACACAAGGGTCCTTTCCCCAGATGAATTTCTATACGCAGGGTGTCCCGCGTGGAGTGAACTACCACAACCAAGGCAGGCTCTACTTATACCTCTAAGCGTTTCCTCTCCCAAAACACACAGTTTTATCCGAAGAAATCTGCTTTAGTTGCAGGTGGATCACAAGCAGCTTTTCTCCCACAGTGTACACAGTGGCCTTTGCCTGAAAGAACTTCTATACTCAAGGTGTACCACGTGGAGTGAAATGCCTAAACCAAGGCAGGCTCTAGTGAGGCCTCTAAGAATTTCCTCTCCCAAAACACGGCACTTTTACCCAAAGAACTCTGCTTTAGTTGCAGGTGGAACCCAAGCAGCATTTCTGCCACTGTGTACTCTTTGGGCTCTTCCACGAATGAACCTATATATGCAGGGTTTCCCACGTGGAGAGAACTGCCTTTACCAAGGCAGGCTGCAGTAAGGACTGTAAGCATTTCCTCTCCCAAAACACGCAGTTTTAATGGAAGAGCTCTGCTTTAGTTGCAGTTGGAACACAAGCACCTTTTATCCCTGGGTGTACACAATGCTCCATTCCCCAAATGAAACTCTATACGCAGGGTGTCCCACGTGGAGTGAACTACCTCAATCAAGGCAGGCTCTTCTTATGCCTCTAAGAGTTTCCTCTCCCAAAACATGCAGTTTTGCCCGAAGAACTCTGCTTTAGTTGCCGGTGGAACACAAGCAGCTTTTCTCTCACAGTGTATCCAAAGGGCCTTTGCCCGAAAGAACTTCTATGCTCAAGGTGGACCGCATGCAGTAAAATGCCTAAACCAAGGCAGGCTCTAGAGAGGGCTCTAAGCATTTCCTCTCCCAAAACATGGCATTTATACCCAAAGAACTCTGCTTTAGTTGCAGGTGGAACACAAGCAGCATTTCTGCCACTGTGTACTCTTTGGGCTCTTCCACGAATGAACTTCTATATGCAGGGTTTTGCTCGTGGAGCGAACTGCCTCAACCAAGGCAGGCTGTACTGAGTACTGTAAGCATTTCCTCTCCCAAAATATGCAGTTTGAACGGAAGAACTCTGCTTTAGTTGCAGGCGGAACACAAGCAGGTTTTCTCCCAGAGTGTACACAATGGTCCTTTCCCCAAATGAAACTCTATACGCAGGGTGTCCCGCGTGGAGTGAACTACCTCAACCAAGGCAGGCTCTACTTATGCCTCTAAGAGTTTCCTCTCCCAAAACACGCAGTTTACCCAAAGAACTCTGCCTTAATTGCAGGTGGAAGACAAGCTGCATTTCTCCCACACTGTACACAAAGGGCCCTTCCCTGAATGAACTTGTATATGCAGGGTGTCCCGCGTGCAGCGAACTGCCTCAAGCAAGGCAGACTCTAGTAAGGACTGTAAGCATTTCCTCTGCCAGAACACGCAGTTTTACCCGAAGATCTCTGCTTTAGTTGCAGGTGGAAGACAAGCAGCTTTTCTCCCACAGTGTACCCAAAGGGCCTTTGCCCGAAAGAACTTCTATGCTCAAGGTGTCCCGCGTGGAGTGAAATGCTTAAACCAAGGCAGGCTCTAGTGAGGCCTCTAAGCATTTCCTCTCCCAAAACACGGCACTTTTACCCAAAGAACTCTGCTTTAGTTGCAGGTGGAACACAAGCAGCATTTCTGCCACTGTGTACTCTTTGGGCTCTTCCACGAATGAACTTCTATATGCTGGGTTTCCCACGTGGAGCGAACTGCCTCAACCAAGGCAGGCTGTACTGAGTACTGTATGCATTTCCTCCCCCAAAATATGCAGTTTGAACGGAAGAACTCTGCTTTAGTTGCAGGTGGAACACAAGCAGGTTTTCTCCCAGAGTGTACACAATGGTCCTTTCCCCAAATGAATTTCTATACGCAGGATGTCCCGCGTGGAGTGAACTACCTCAACCAAGGCAGGCTCTACTTATGCCTCTAAGAGTTTCGTCTCCCAAAACACGCAGTTTTACCCAAAGAACTCTGCCTTAATTGCAGGTGGAACACAAGCTGCATTTCTCCCACACTGTACACAAAGGGCCCTTCCCTGAAAGAACTTCTATATGCAGGGTGTCCCGCGTGCAGCGAACTGCCTCAAGCAAGGCAGGCTCTAATAAGCACTGTAAGCATTTCCTCTCCCAAAACGCTCAGGTTTAACAGAAGAACTGTGCTTTAGTTGCCGGTGGAACACAAGCAGCTTTTCTCCCACAGTGTACCCAAAGGGCCTTTGACAGAAAGAACCCCTATGCTCAAGGTGTCCCGCGTGGAGTGAAATGCCTGAACCAAGGCAGGCTCTAGTGAGGCCTGTAAGCATTTCCTCTCACAAAACTCGGCAGTTTTACCCAAAGAACTCTGCTTTAGTACCAGGTGTATCACAAGCAGCGTTTCTCAAT
This sequence comes from Mesoplodon bidens, assembly GCF_964165515.1. NCBI lineage: Eukaryota > Metazoa > Chordata > Mammalia > Artiodactyla > Ziphiidae > Mesoplodon > Mesoplodon bidens. The sequence continues at coordinate 120,252 of NW_027671593.1, read as the reverse complement.
CAGTGCACACAATGGCCATTTCCCGAATGAACTTGTTTTATACGCAGGGTGTCCCGCATGCAGCGAACAGCCTCAACCATGGCAGGCTCTACTGTGGTCCCTAAGGCTTTCCTCTCTGAAAACACGGCACTTTTACCCAAAGAACTCTGCCTTAATTGCAGGTGGAACACAAGGTGCATTTCTCCCACACTGTACACAAAGGTCCCTTCCCTGAATGAACTTCTATATGCAGGGTGTCCCGCGTGCAGCGAACTGCCTCAAGCAAGGCAGACTCTAGTGAGGACTGTAAGCATTTCCTCTGCCAGAACACGCAGTTTTACCCGAAGATCTCTGCTTTAGTTTCAGGTGGAACACAAGCAGCTTTTCTCCCACAGTGTACCCAAAGGGCCTTTGCCCGAAAGAACTTCCTTGCTCAAGTTGTCCCGCGTGGAGTGAAATGCCTAAACCAAGGCAGGCTCTAGTGAGGCCTCTAAGCATTTCCTCTCCCAAAACACGCACTTTTACCCAAAGAACTCTGCTTTAGTTGCAGGTGGAACACAAGCAGCCTTTCTGCCACTGTGTACTTTTTGGGCTCTTCCACGAATGAACTTCTATATGCAGGGTTTCCCACGTGGAGCGAACTGCCTCAACCAAGGCAGGCTGTAGTGAGGACTGTAAGCATTTCCTCTCCCAAAACGCTCAGTTTTAACACAAGAATTCTGCTTTAGTTGCAGGTGGAACACAAGCAAGTTTTCTCCCAGAGTGTACACAATGGTCCTTTCCCCAAGTGAACTTCTATATGCAGGGTGTCCTGCGTGGTGTAAACTACCTCCAGCAAGGAGACTCTACTTATGCCTCTAAGCGTTTCCTCTCCCAAAACACGCAGTTTTGCCCGAAGAACTCTGCTTTAGTTGCCGGTGGAACACAAGCAGCATTTCTGCCACTTTGTACTCCTTGGGCTCTTCCACGAATGAACTTCTATATGCAGGGTTTCTCTCGTGGAGCGAACTGCCTCAACCAAAGCAGGCTCTACTGAGTACTGTAAGAATTTCCTCTCCCAAAATATGCAGTTTGAACGGAAGAACTCTGCTTTGGTTGCAGGTGGAACACAAGCAGGTTTTCTCCCAGAGTGTACACAAGGGTCCTTTCCCCAGATGAATTTCTATACGCAGGGTGTCCCGCGTGGAGTGAACTACCACAACCAAGGCAGGCTCTACTTATACCTCTAAGCCTTTCCTCTCCCAAAACACGCAGTTTTATCGAAGAACTCTGCTTTAGTTGCAGGTGGAACACAAGCAGCTTTTCTCCCACAGTGTACACAGTGGCCTTTGCCTGAAAGAACTATACTCAAGGTATACCACGTGGAGTGAAATGCCAAAACCAAGGCATGCTCAAGTGAGGCCTCTAAGAATTTCCTCTCCCAAAACACGGCACTTTTACCCAAAGAACTCTCCTTTAGTTGCAGGTGGAACACAAGCAGCTTTTCTCCCACAGTGTACACAGTGGCCTTTGCCTAAAAGAACTATACTCATGGTGTACCACGTGGAGTGAAATGCCAAAACCAAGGCATGCTCTAGTGAGGCATCTAAGAATTTCCCCTCGCAAAACACCGCAGTTTTACCCAAAGAACTCTGCTTTAGTTCCACGTGTAACACAAGCAGCATTTCTCCATCAGTGCACACAATGGGCACTTCCGTGAAAGAACTTGTTCTATACGCAGGGTGTCCCGCGTGGAGCGAACAGTGTCAACCATGGCAGGCTCTACTGTGGTCTCTAAGGATTTCCTCTCTGAAAACACGGTACTTGTACCCGTAGAACTCTGCCATAATTGCACTTGGAACACAAGCTGCCTTTCTCCCACACTGTACACAAAGTTTCCTTCCCTGAATGAACTTCAATATGCAAGGTGTCCCGCATGGAGTGAGCTGCCTCAACCAAGGCAGGCTCTAGTAAGGGCTCTAAGCATTTCCTCTTCCAAAACACTCAGTTTTAACGGAAGAACTCTGCTTTAGTTGCAGGTGGAACACAAGCAATTTTTCTCCCACAGTGTACACAATGGGCACTTCCCCTAATAAACTTGCAGTATAAGAATGGTGTCCCGTGTGGAGCGAACTGCCTCTCCCATGGCAGGCTCTACTGTGGTCACTAAGGCTTTCCTCTCTGAAAACGCGGCACTTTTACCCAAAGAACTCTGCCTTAATTGCAGGTGGAACACAAGCAGCATTTCTCCCACACTGTACAAAAAGGGCCTTTCCCCGAATGAACTTCTATATGCAGGGTGTCCAGCGTGCAGCGAACTGCCTCAAGCTAGGCAGGCTCTAGTAAGGACTGTAAGCATTTCCTCTCCAAAACACGCAGTTTTACCCGAAGAAGTCTGCTTTAGTTGCGGGTGGAACACAAGCAGCTTTTCTGCCACTGTGTACTCCTTGGGCTCTTCCACGAATGAACTTCTATATGCAGGGTTTCTCTTGTGGAGCGAACTGCCTCAACCAAGGCAGTCTGTACTGAGTACTTTAAGCATTTCCTCTCCCAAAATATGCAGTTTGAACGGAAGAACTCTGCTTTAGTTGCAGGCGGAACACAAGCAGGTTTTCTCCCAGAGTGTACACAATGGTCCTTTCCCCAAATGAATTTCTATACGCAGGGTGCCCAGCTTGGAGTGAACTACCTCAACCAAGGCAGGCTCTACTTATGCCTCTAAGAGTTTCCTCTCTCAAAACACGCAGTTTTCCCCAAAGAACTCTGCCTTAATTGCAGGTGGAACACAAGCCGCATTTCTCCCACACTGTACACAAAGGGCCCTTCCCTGAATGAACTTCTATATGCAGGGTGTCCCGCGTGCAGCGAACTGCCTCAAGCAAGGCAGAGTCTAGTGAGGACTGTAAGCATTTCCTCTCCCAGAACACGCAGTTTTACCCGAAGATCTCTGCTTTAGTTGCGGGTGGAACACAAGGAGCTTTTCTGCCACTGTGTACTCGTTGGGCTCTTCCACGAATGAACTTCTATAAGCTGGGTTTCCCACGTGGAGCGAACTGCCTCAACCAAGGCAGGCTGTACTGAGTACTGTATGCATTTCCTCCCCCAAAATATGCAGTTTGAACGGAAGAACTCTGCTTTAGTTGCAGGTGGAACACAAGCAGGTTTTCTCCCAGTGTGTACACAATGGTCCTTTCCCCAAATGAATTTCTATACGCAGGGTGTCCCGCGTGGAGTGAACTACCTCAACCAAGGCAGGCTCTACTTATGCCTCTAAGAGTTTCCTCTCCCAAAACACGCAGTATTACCCAAAGAACTCTGCCTTAATTGCAGGTGGAACACAAGCTGCATTTCTCCCACACTGTACACAAAGGGCCCTTCCCTGAATGAACTTCTATATGCAGGGTGTCCCGCGTGCAGCGAACTGCCTCAAGCAAGGCAGGCTCTAATAAGCACTGTAAGCATTTCCTCTCCCAAAACACGCAGTTTTACCCGAAGAACTCTGCTTTAGTTGCCAGTGGAACACAAGCAGCTTTTCTCCCACAGTGTACCCAAAGGGCCTTTGACAGAAAGAACCCCTATGCTCAAGGTGTCCCGCGTGGAGTGAAATGCCTGAACCAAGGCAGGCTCTAGTGAGGCCTGTAAGCATTTCCTCTCACAAAACTCGGCAGTTTTACCCAAAGAACTCTGCTTTAGTACCAGGTGAATCACAAGCAGCGTTTCTCAATCAGTGCACACAATGGCCATTTCCCGAATGAACTTGTTTTATACGCAGGGTGTCCCGCATGCAGCGAACAGCCTCAACCATGGCAGGCTCTACTGTGGTCCCTAAGGCTTTCCTCTCTGAAAACACGGCACTTTTACCCAAAGAACTCTGCCTTAATTGCAGGTGGAACACAAGCTGCATTTCTCCCACACTGTACACAAAGGGCCCTTCCCTGAATGAACTTCTATATGCAGGGTGTCCCGCGTGGAGTGAAATGCCTAAACCAAGGCAGGCTCTAGTGAGGCCTCTAAGCATTTCCTCTCCCAAAACACGCACTTTTACCCAAAGAACTCTGCTTTAGTTGCAGGTGGAACACAAGCAGCCTTTCTGCCACTGTGTACTTTTTGGGCTCTTCCACGAATGAACTTCTATATGCAGGGTTTCCCACGTGGAGCGAACTGCCTCAACCAAGGCAGGCTGTAGTGAGGACTGTAAGCATTTCCTCTCCCAAAACGCTCAGTTTTAACACAAGAATTCTGCTTTAGTTGCAGGTGGAACACAAGCAAGTTTTCTCCCAGAGTGTACACAATGGTCCTTTCCCCAAGTGAACTTCTATATGCAGGGTGTCCTGCGTGGTGTAAACTACCTCCAGCAAGGAGACTCTACTTATGCCTCTAAGCGTTTCCTCTCCCAAAACACGCAGTTTTGCCCGAAGAACTCTGCTTTAGTTGCCGGTGGAACACAAGCAGCATTTCTGCCACTTTGTACTCCTTGGGCTCTTCCACGAATGAACTTCTATATGCAGGGTTTCTCTCGTGGAGCGAACTGCCTCAACCAAGGCAGGCTCTACTGAGTACTGTAAGCATTTCCTCTCCCAAAATATGCAGTTTGAACGGAAGAACTCTGCTTTGGTTGCAGGTGGAACACAAGCAGGTTTTCTCCCAGAGTGTACACAAGGGTCCTTTCCCCAGATGAATTTCTATACGCAGGGTGTCCCGCGTGGAGTGAACTACCACAACCAAGGCAGGCTCTACTTATACCTCTAAGCGTTTCGTCTCCGAAAACACACAGTTTTATCCGAAGAAATCTGCTTTAGTTGCAGGTGGATCACAAGCAGCTTTTCTCCCACAGTGTACACAGTGGCCTTTGCCTGGAAGAACTTCTATACTCAAGGTGTACCACGTGGAGTGAAATGCCTAAACCAAGGCAGGCTCTAGTGAGGCCTCTAAGAATTTCCTCTCCCAAAACACGGCACTTTTACCCAAAGAACTCTGCTTTAGTTGCAGGTGGAACCCAAGCAGCATTTCTGCCACTGTGTACTCTTTGGGCTCTTCCACGAATGAACCTCTATATGCAGGGTTTCCCACGTGGAGAGAACTGCCTTTACCAAGGCAGGCTGCAGTAAGGACTGTAAGCATTTCCTCTCCCAAAACACGCAGTTTTAATGGAAGAGCTCTGCTTTAGTTGCAGTTGGAACACAAGCACCTTTTATCCCTGGGTGTACACAATGCTCCATTCCCCAAATGAAACTCTATACGCAGGGAGTCCCACGTGGAGTGAACTACCTCAATCAAGGCAGGCTCTTTTTATGCCTCTAAGAGTTTCCTCTCCCAAAACATGCAGTTTTGCCCGAAGAACTCTGCTTCAGTTGCCGGTGGAACACAAGCAGCTTTTCTCTCACAGTGTACCCAAAGGGCCTTTGCACGAAAGAACTTCTATGCTCAAGGTGGCCCGCATGCAGTAAAATGCCTAAACCAAGGCAGGCTCTAGAGAGGGCTCTAAGCATTTCCTCTCCCAAAACATGGCACTTATACCCAAAGAACTCTGCTTTAGTTGCAGGTGGAACACAAGCAGCATTTCTGCCACTGTGTACTCTTTGGGCTCTTCCACGAATGAACTTCTATATGCAGGGTTTTGCTCGTGGAGCGAACTGCCTCAACCAAGGCCGGCTGTACTGAGTACTGTAAGCATTTCCTCTCCCAAAATATGCAGTTTGAACGGAAGAACTCTGCTTTAGTTGCAGGCGGAACACAAGCAGGTTTTCTCCCAGAGTGTACACAATGGTCCTTTCCCCAAATGAAACTCTATACGCAGGGTGTCCCGCGTGGAGTGAACTACCTCAACCAAGGCAGGCTCTACTTATGCCTCTAAGAGTTTCCTCTCCCAAAACACGCAGTTTTACCCAAAGAACTCTGCCTTAATTGCAGGTGGAAGACAAGCTGCATTTCTCCCACACTGTACACAAAGGGCCCTTCCCTGAATGAACTTGTATATGCAGGGTGTCCCGCGTGCAGCGAACTGCCTCAAGCAAGGCAGACTCTAGTAAGGACTGTAAGCATTTCCTCTGCCAGAACACGCAGTTTTACCCGAAGATCTCTGCTTTAGTTGCAGGTGGAAGACAAGCAGCTTTTCTCCCACAGTGTACCCAAAGGGCCTTTGCCCGAAAGAACTTCTATGCTCAAGGTGTCCCGCGTGGAGTGAAATGCTTAAACCAAGGCAGGCTCTAGTGAGGCCTCTAAGCATTTCCTCTCCCAAAACACGGCACTTTTACCCAAAGAACTCTGCTTTAGTTGCAGGTGGAACACAAGCAGCATTTCTGCCACTGTGTACTCTTTGGGCTCTTCCACGAATGAACTTCTATATGCTGGGTTTCCCACGTGGAGCGAACTGCCTGAACCAAGGCAGGCTGTAGTGAGGACTGTAAGCATTTCCTCTCCCAAAACGCGCAGTTTTAACAGAAGAACTCTGCTTTAGTTGCAGGTGGAACACAAGCAAGTTTTCTCCCAGAGTGTACACAATGGTCCTTTCTCCAAGTGAACTTCTATATGCAGGGTGTCCTGCGTGGAGTGAACTACCTCCAGCAAGGCAGACTCTACTTATGCCTCTAAGCCTTTCCTCTCCCAAAACACGCAGTTTTATCGAAGAACTCTGCTTTAGTTGCAGGTGGAACACAAGCAGCTTTTCTCCCACAGTGTACACAGTGGCCTTTGCCTAAAAGAACTATACTCAAGGTGTACCACGTGGAGTGAAATGCCAAAACCAAGGCATGCTCAAGTGAGGCCTCTAAGAATTTCCTCTCCCAAAACACGGCACTTTTACCCAAAGAACTCTCCTTTAGTTGCAGGTGGAACACAAGCAGCTTTTCTCCCACAGTGTACACAGTGGCCTTTGCCTAAAAGAACTATACTCATGGTGTACCACGTGGAGTGAAATGCCAAAACCAAGGCATGCTCTAGTGAGGCATCTAAGAATTTCCCCTCGCAAAACACCGCAGTTTTACCCAAAGAACTCTGCTTTAGTTCCACGTGTAACACAAGCAGCATTTCTCCATCAGTGCACACAATGGGCACTTCCGTGAAAGAACTTGTTCTATACGCAGGGTGTCCCGCGTGGAGCGAACAGTGTCAACCATGGCAGGCTCTACTGTGGTCTCTAAGGATTTCCTCTCTGAAAACACGGTACTTGTACCCGTAGAACTCTGCCATAATTGCACTTGGAACACAAGCTGCCTTTCTCCCACACTGTACACAAAGTTTCCTTCCCTGAATGAACTTCAATATGCAAGGTGTCCCGCATGGAGTGAGCTGCCTCAACCAAGGCAGGCTCTAGTAAGGGCTCTAAGCATTTCCTCTTCCAAAACACTCAGTTTTAACGGAAGAACTCTGCTTTAGTTGCAGGTGGAACACAAGCAATTTTTCTCCCACAGTGTACACAATGGGCACTTCCCCTAATAAACTTGCAGTATAAGAATGGTGTCCCGTGTGGAGCGAACTGCCTCTCCCATGGCAGGCTCTACTGTGGTCACTAAGGCTTTCCTCTCTGAAAACGCGGCACTTTTACCCAAAGAACTCTGCCTTAATTGCAGGTGGAACACAAGCAGCATTTCTCCCACACTGTACAAAAAGGGCCTTTCCCCGAATGAACTTCTATATGCAGGGTGTCCAGCGTGCAGCGAACTGCCTCAAGCTAGGCAGGCTCTAGTAAGGACTGTAAGCATTTCCTCTCCAAAACACGCAGTTTTACCCGAAGAAGTCTGCTTTAGTTGCGGGTGGAACACAAGCAGCTTTTCTGCCACTGTGTACTCCTTGGGCTCTTCCACGAATGAACTTCTATATGCAGGGTTTCTCTTGTGGAGCGAACTGCCTCAACCAAGGCAGTCTGTACTGAGTACTTTAAGCATTTCCTCTCCCAAAATATGCAGTTTGAACGGAAGAACTCTGCTTTAGTTGCAGGCGGAACACAAGCAGGTTTTCTCCCAGAGTGTACACAATGGTCCTTTCCCCAAATGAATTTCTATACGCAGGGTGCCCAGCTTGGAGTGAACTACCTCAACCAAGGCAGGCTCTACTTATGCCTCTAAGAGTTTCCTCTCTCAAAACACGCAGTTTTCCCCAAAGAACTCTGCCTTAATTGCAGGTGGAACACAAGCCGCATTTCTCCCACACTGTACACAAAGGGCCCTTCCCTGAATGAACTTCTATATGCAGGGTGTCCCGCGTGCAGCGAACTGCCTCAAGCAAGGCAGAGTCTAGTGAGGACTGTAAGCATTTCCTCTCCCAGAACACGCAGTTTTACCCGAAGATCTCTGCTTTAGTTGCGGGTGGAACACAAGGAGCTTTTCTGCCACTGTGTACTCGTTGGGCTCTTCCACGAATGAATTTCTATAAGCTGGGTTTCCCACGTGGAGCGAACTGCCTCAACCAAGGCAGGCTGTACTGAGTACTGTATGCATTTCCTCCCCCAAAATATGCAGTTTGAACGGAAGAACTCTGCTTTAGTTGCAGGTGGAACACAAGCAGGTTTTCTCCCAGTGTGTACACAATGGTCCTTTCCCCAAATGAATTTCTATACGCAGGGTGTCCCGCGTGGAGTGAACTACCTCAACCAAGGCAGGCTCTACTTATGCCTCTAAGAGTTTCCTCTCCCAAAACACGCAGTTTTACCCAAAGAACTCTGCCTTAATTGCAGGTGGAACACAAGCTGCATTTCTCCCACACTGTACACAAAGGGCCCTTCCCTGAATGAACTTCTATATGCAGGGTGTCCCGCGTGCAGCGAACTGCCTCAAGCAAGGCAGGCTCTAATAAGCACTGTAAGCATTTCCTCTCCCAAAACACGCAGTTTTACCCGAAGAACTCTGCTTTAGTTGCCAGTGGAACACAAGCAGCTTTTCTCCCACAGTGTACCCAAAGGGCCTTTGACAGAAAGAACCCCTATGCTCAAGGTGTCCCGCGTGGAGTGAAATGCCTGAACCAAGGCAGGCTCTAGTGAGGCCTGTAAGCATTTCCTCTCACAAAACTCGGCAGTTTTACCCAAAGAACTCTGCTTTAGTACCAGGTGAATCACAAGCAGCGTTTCTCAATCAGTGCACACAATGGCCATTTCCCGAATGAACTTGTTTTATACGCAGGGTGTCCCGCATGCAGCGAACAGCCTCAACCATGGCAGGCTCTACTGTGGTCCCTAAGGCTTTCCTCTCTGAAAACACGGCACTTTTACCCAAAGAACTCTGCCTTAATTGCAGGTGGAACACAAGCTGCATTTCTCCCACACTGTACACAAAGGGCCCTTCCCTGAATGAACTTCTATATGCAGGGTGTCCCGCGTGGAGTGAAATGCCTAAACCAAGGCAGGCTCTAGTGAGGCCTCTAAGCATTTCCTCTCCCAAAACACGCACTTTTACCCAAAGAACTCTGCTTTAGTTGCAGGTGGAACACAAGCAGCCTTTCTGCCACTGTGTACTTTTTGGGCTCTTCCACGAATGAACTTCTATATGCAGGGTTTCCCACGTGGAGCGAACTGCCTCAACCAAGGCAGGCTGTAGTGAGGACTGTAAGCATTTCCTCTCCCAAAACGCTCAGTTTTAACACAAGAATTCTGCTTTAGTTGCAGGTGGAACACAAGCAAGTTTTCTCCCAGAGTGTACACAATGGTCCTTTCCCCAAGTGAACTTCTATATGCAGGGTGTCCTGCGTGGTGTAAACTACCTCCAGCAAGGAGACTCTACTTATGCCTCTAAGCGTTTCCTCTCCCAAAACACGCAGTTTTGCCCGAAGAACTCTGCTTTAGTTGCCGGTGGAACACAAGCAGCATTTCTGCCACTTTGTACTCCTTGGGCTCTTCCACGAATGAACTTCTATATGCAGGGTTTCTCTCGTGGAGCGAACTGCCTCAACCAAGGCAGGCTCTACTGAGTACTGTAAGCATTTCCTCTCCCAAAATATGCAGTTTGAACGGAAGAACTCTGCTTTGGTTGCAGGTGGAACACAAGCAGGTTTTCTCCCAGAGTGTACACAAGGGTCCTTTCCCCAGATGAATTTCTATACGCAGGGTGTCCCGCGTGGAGTGAACTACCACAACCAAGGCAGGCTCTACTTATACCTCTAAGCGTTTCGTCTCCGAAAACACACAGTTTTATCCGAAGAAATCTGCTTTAGTTGCAGGTGGATCACAAGCAGCTTTTCTCCCACAGTGTACACAGTGGCCTTTGCCTGGAAGAACTTCTATACTCAAGGTGTACCACGTGGAGTGAAATGCCTAAACCAAGGCAGGCTCTAGTGAGGCCTCTAAGAATTTCCTCTCCCAAAACACGGCACTTTTACCCAAAGAACTCTGCTTTAGTTGCAGGTGGAACCCAAGCAGCATTTCTGCCACTGTGTACTCTTTGGGCTCTTCCACGAATGAACCTCTATATGCAGGGTTTCCCACGTGGAGAGAACTGCCTTTACCAAGGCAGGCTGCAGTAAGGACTGTAAGCATTTCCTCTCCCAAAACACGCAGTTTTAATGGAAGAGCTCTGCTTTAGTTGCAGTTGGAACACAAGCACCTTTTATCCCTGGGTGTACACAATGCTCCATTCCCCAAATGAAACTCTATACGCAGGGAGTCCCACGTGGAGTGAACTACCTCAATCAAGGCAGGCTCTTTTTATGCCTCTAAGAGTTTCCTCTCCCAAAACATGCAGTTTTGCCCGAAGAACTCTGCTTCAGTTGCCGGTGGAACACAAGCAGCTTTTCTCTCACAGTGTACCCAAAGGGCCTTTGCACGAAAGAACTTCTATGCTCAAGGTGGCCCGCATGCAGTAAAATGCCTAAACCAAGGCAGGCTCTAGAGAGGGCTCTAAGCATTTCCTCTCCCAAAACATGGCACTTATACCCAAAGAACTCTGCTTTAGTTGCAGGTGGAACACAAGCAGCATTTCTGCCACTGTGTACTCTTTGGGCTCTTCCACGAATGAACTTCTATATGCAGGGTTTTGCTCGTGGAGCGAACTGCCTCAACCAAGGCCGGCTGTACTGAGTACTGTAAGCATTTCCTCTCCCAAAATATGCAGTTTGAACGGAAGAACTCTGCTTTAGTTGCAGGCGGAACACAAGCAGGTTTTCTCCCAGAGTGTACACAATGGTCCTTTCCCCAAATGAAACTCTATACGCAGGGTGTCCCGCGTGGAGTGAACTACCTCAACCAAGGCAGGCTCTACTTATGCCTCTAAGAGTTTCCTCTCCCAAAACACGCAGTTTTACCCAAAGAACTCTGCCTTAATTGCAGGTGGAAGACAAGCTGCATTTCTCCCACACTGTACACAAAGGGCCCTTCCCTGAATGAACTTGTATATGCAGGGTGTCCCGCGTGCAGCGAACTGCCTCAAGCAAGGCAGACTCTAGTAAGGACTGTAAGCATTTCCTCTGCCAGAACACGCAGTTTTACCCGAAGATCTCTGCTTTAGTTGCAGGTGGAAGACAAGCAGCTTTTCTCCCACAGTGTACCCAAAGGGCCTTTGCCCGAAAGAACTTCTATGCTCAAGGTGTCCCGCGTGGAGTGAAATGCTTAAACCAAGGCAGGCTCTAGTGAGGCCTCTAAGCATTTCCTCTCCCAAAACACGGCACTTTTACCCAAAGAACTCTGCTTTAGTTGCAGGTGGAACACAAGCAGCATTTCTGCCACTGTGTACTCTTTGGGCTCTTCCACGAATGAACTTCTATATGCTGGGTTTCCCACGTGGAGCGAACTGCCTGAACCAAGGCAGGCTGTAGTGAGGACTGTAAGCATTTCCTCTCCCAAAACGCGCAGTTTTAACAGAAGAACTCTGCTTTAGTTGCAGGTGGAACACAAGCAAGTTTTCTCCCAGAGTGTACACAATGGTCCTTTCTCCAAGTGAACTTCTATATGCAGGGTGTCCTGCGTGGAGTGAACTACCTCCAGCAAGGCAGACTCTACTTATGCCTCTAAGCCTTTCCTCTCCCAAAACACGCAGTTTTATCGAAGAACTCTGCTTTAGTTGCAGGTGGAACACAAGCAGCTTTTCTCCCACAGTGTACACAGTGGCCTTTGCCTAAAAGAACTATACTCAAGGTGTACCACGTGGAGTGAAATGCCAAAACCAAGGCATGCTCTAGTGAGGCATCTAAGAATTTCCCCTCGCAAAACACCGCAGTTTTACCCAAAGAACTCTGCTTTAGTTCCACGTGTAACACAAGCAGCATTTCTCCATCAGTGCACACAATGGGCACTTCCGTGAAAGAACTTGTTCTTTACGCAGGGTGTCCCGCGTGGAGCGAACAGTGTCAACCATGGCAGGCTCTACTGTGGTCTCTAAGGATTTCCTCTCTGAAAACACGGTACTTGTACCCGTAGAACTCTGCCATAATTGCACTTGGAACACAAGCTGCCTTTCTCCCACACTGTACACAAAGTGTCCTTCCCTGAATGAACTTCAATATGCAAGGTGTCCCGCATGGAGTGAGCTGCCTCAACCAAGGCAGGCTCTAGTAAGGGCTCTAAGCATTTCCTCTTCCAAAACACTCAGTTTTAACGGAAGAACTCTGCTTTAGTTGCAGGTGGAACACAAGCAATTTTTCTCCCACAGTGTACACAATGGGCACTTCCCCTAATAAACTTGCAGTATAAGAATGGTGTCCCGTGTGGAGCGAACTGCCTCACCCATGGCAGGCTCTACTGTGGTCACTAAGGCTTTCCTCTCTGAAAACGCGGCACTTTTACCCAAAGAACTCTGCCTTAATTGCAGGTGGAACACAAGCAGCATTTCTCCCACACTGTACAAAAAGGGCCTTTCCCCGAATGAACTTCTATATGCAGGGTGTCCAGCGTGCAGCGAACTGCCTCAAGCAAGGCAGGCTCTAGTAAGGACTGTAAGCATTTCCTCTCCAAAACACGCAGTTTTACCCGAAGAAGTCTGCTTTAGTTGCGGGTGGAACACAAGCAGCTTTTCTGCCACTGTGTACTCCTTGGGCTCTTCCACGAATGAACTTCTATATGCAGGGTTTCTCTTGTGGAGCGAACTGCCTCAACCAAGGCAGGCTGTACTGAGTACTTTAAGCATTTCCTCTCCCAAAATATGCAGTTTGAACGGAAGAACTCTGCTTTAGTTGCAGGCGGAACACAAGCAGGTTTTCTCCCAGAGTGTACACAATGGTCCTTTCCCCAAATGAATTTCTATACGCAGGGTGTCCTGCTTGGAGTGAACTACCTCAACCAAGGCAAGCTCTACTTATGCCTCTAAGAGTTTCCTCTCCCAAAACACGCAGTTTTCCCCAAAGAACTCTGCCTTAATTGCAGGTGGAACACAAGCCGCATTTCTCCCACACTGTACACAAAGGGCCCTTCCCTGAATGAACTTCTATATGCAGGGTGTCCCGCGTGCAGCGAACTGCCTCAAGCAAGGCAGAGTCTAGTGAGGACTGTAAGCATTTCCTCTCCCAGAACACGCAGTTTTACCCGAAGATCTCTGCTTTAGTTGCAGGTGGAACACAAGCAGCTTTTCTCCCACAGTGTACCCAAAGGGCCTTTCCCGAAAGAACTTCCTTGCTCAAGGTGTCCCGCGTGGAGTGAAATGCCTAAACCAAGGCAGGATCTAGTGAGGCCTCTAAGCATTTCCTCTCCCATAACACGGCACTTTTACCCAAAGAACTCTGCTTTAGTTGCAGGTGGAACACAAGCAGCCTTTCTGCCTCTGTGTACTTTTTGGGCTCTTCCACGAATGAACTTCTATATGCAGGGTTTCCCACGTGGAGCGAACTGCCTCAACCAAGGCAGGCCGTAGTGAGGACTGTAAACATTTCCTCTCCCCAAACGCTCAGTTTTACAGAAGAACTCTGCTTTAGTTGCAGGTGGAACACAAGCAAGTTTTCTCCCAGAGTGTACACAATGTTTCTTTCCCCAAGTGAACTTCTATATGCAGGGTGTCCTGCGTGGAGTGAACTACCTCCAGCAAGGAGACTCTACTTATGCCTCTAAGCGTTTCCTCTCCCAAAACACGCAGTTGGCCCGAAGAACTCTGCTTTAGTTGCCGGTGGAACACAAGCAGCATTTCTGCCACCTTGTACTCCTTGGGCTCTTCCACGAATGAACTTCTATATGCAGGGTTTCTCTCGTGGAGCGAACTGCCTCAACCAAGGCAGGCTGTACTGAGTACTGTAAGCATTTCCTCTCCCAAAATATGCAGTTTGAACGGAAGAACTCTGCTTTGGTTGCAGGAGGAACACAAGCTGGTTTTCTCCCAGAGTGTACACAAGGGTCCTTTCCCCAGATGAATTTCTATACGCAGGGTGTCCCGCGTGGAGTGAACTACCTCAACCAAGGCAGGCTCTACTTATACCTCTAAGCGTTTCGTCTCCGAAAACACACAGTTTTATCCGAAGAAATCGCTTTAGTTGCAGGTGGAACACAAGCAGCTTTTCTCCCACAGTGTACACAGTGGCCTTTGCCTGAAAGAACTTCTATACTCAAGGTGTACCACGTGGAGTGAAATGCCTAAACCAAGGCAGGCTCTAGTGAGGCCTCTAAGAATTTCCTCTCCCAAAACACGGCACTTTTACCCAAAGAACTCTGCTTTAGTTGCAGGTGGAACACAAGCAGCATTTCTGCAACTGTGTACTCTTTGGGCTCTTCCACGAATGAACCTCTATATGCAGGGTTTCCCTCGTGGAGAGAACTGCCTTTACCAAGGCAGGCTGCAGTAAGGACTGTTAGCATTTCCTCTCCCAAAACACGCAGTTTTAATGGAAGAGCTCTGCTTTAGTTGCAGTTGGAACACAAGCACCTTTTATCCCTGGGTGTACACAATGCTCCATTCCCAAAATGAAACTCTAAACGCAGGGTGTCCCACGTGGAGTGAACTACCTCAATCAAGGCAGGCTCTTCTTATGCCTCTAAGAGTTTCCTCTCCCAAAACATGCAGTTTTGCCCGAAGAACTCTGCTTTAGTTGCCGGTGGAACACAAGCAGCTTTTCTCTCACAGTGTACCCAAAGGTCCTTTGCCCGAAAGAACTTCTATGCTCAAGGTGGCCCGCATGCAGTAAAATGCCTAAACCAAGGCAGGCTCTAGAGAGGGCTCTAAGCATTTCCTCTACCAAAACATGGCATTTATACCCAAAGAACTCTGCTTTAGTTGCAGGTGGAACACAAGCAGCATTTCTGCCACTGTGTACTCTTTGGGCTCTTCCACGAATGAACTTCTATATGCAGGGTTTTGCTCGTGGAGCGAACTGCCTCAACCAAGGCAGGCTGTACTGAGTACTGTAAGCATTTCCTCTCCCAAAATATGCAGTTTGAACGGAAGAACTCTGCTTTAGTTGCAGGTGGAACACAAGCAGGTTTTCTCCCAGAGTGTACACAATGGTCCTTTCCCCAAATGAAATTCTATACGCAGGGTGTCCCGCGTGGAGTGAACTACCTCAACCAAGGCAGGCTCTACTTATGCCTCTAAGAGTTTCCTCTCCCAAAACACGCAGTTTTACCCAAAGAACTCTGCCTAAATTGCAGGTGGAACACAAGCTGCATTTCTCCCACACTGTACACAAAGGGCCCTTCCCTGAAAGAACTTCTATATGCAGGGTGTCCCGCGTGCAGCGAACTGCCTCAAGCATGGCAGGCTGTAGTGAGGACTGTAAGCATTTCCTCTGCCAGAACACGCAGTTTTACCCGAAGATCTCTGCTTTAGTTGCAGGTGGAAGACAAGCAGCTTTTCTCCCACAGTGTACACAGTGGCATTTGCCTGAAAGAACTTCTATACTCAAGGTGAACTACGTGGAGTGAAATGCCTAAACCAAGGCATGCTCTAGTGAGGCCTCTAAGAATTTCCTCTCCCAAAACACCGCAGTTTTACCCAAGGAACTCTGCTTTAGTTCCACGTGTCACACAAGCAGCATTTCTCCATCAGTGCACACAATGGGCACTTCCCCGAAAGAACTTGCTCTATACGCAGGGTGTCCCGCGTGGAGCGAACAGTGTCAACCATGGCAGGCTCTACTGTGGTCTCTAAGGATTTCCTCTCTGAAAACACGGCACTTTTACCCAAAGAACTCTGCTTTATTTGCAGGTGGAACACAAGCAGCATTTCTGCCACTGTGTACTCTTTGGGCTCTTCCACGAATGAACTTCTATATGCAGGGTTTCCCACGTGGAGCGAACTGCCTCAACCAAGGCAGGCTGTAGTGAGGACTGTAAGCATTTCCTCTCCCAAAACGCGCAGTTTTAACAGAAGAACTCTGCTTTAGTGGCAGGTGGAACACAAGCAAGTTTTCTCCCAGAGTGTACACAATGGTCCTTTCCCCAAGAGAACTTCTAAATGCAGGGTGTCCTGCGTGGAGTGAACTTCCTCCAGCAAGGCAGACTCTATTTATGCCTCTAAGCGTTTCCTCTCCCAAAACACGCAGTTTTCCCCGAAAAACTCTGCTTTAGTTGCCGGTGGAACACAAGCAGCTTTTCTCTCACAGTGTACCGAAAGGGCCTTTGCCCGAAAGAACTTCTATGCTCAAGGTGGCCCGCATGCAGTGAAATGCCAAAACCAAGGCAGGCTCTAGAGAGGGCTCTAAGCATCTCCTCTCCCAAAACACGGCAGTTTTACCCAAAGAACTCTGCTTTAGTTCCAGGTGGAACACAAGCAGCATTTCTGCCACTGTGTACTCCTTGGGCTCTTCCACGAATGAACTTCTATATGCAGGGTTTCCCTCGTGGAGCGAACTGCCTCAACCAAGGCAGGCTGTACTGAGTACTGTAAGCATTTCCTCTCCCAAAATATGCAGTTTGAGCGGAAGAACTCTACTTTAGTTGCAGGTGGAACACAAGCAGGTTTTCTCCCAGAGTGTACACAATGGTCCTTTCCCCAAATGAATTTCTATACGCAGGGTGTCCCGCGTGGAGTGAACTACCTCAACCAAGGCAGGCTCTACTTATGCGTCTAAGCGTTTCCTCTCCCAAAACACGCAGTTTTACCCAAAGAACTCTGCCTTAATTGCAGGTGGAACACAAGCTGCATTTTACCCACACTGTACACGAAGGGCCCTTCCCTGAATGAACTTCTATATGCAGGGTTTCCCGCGTGCAGCGAACTGCCTCAAGCAAGGCAGACTCTAGTAAGGACTGTAAGCATTTCCTCTGCCTGAACACGCAGTTTTACCCGAAAATCTCTGCTTTAGTTGCAGGTGGAAGACAAGCAGCTTTTCTCTCACAGTGTACCCAAAGGGCCTTTGCCCGAAAGAACTTCTATGCTCAAGGTGTCCCGCGTGGAGTGAAATGCCTAAACCAAGGCAGGCTCTAGTGAGGCCTCAAAGCATTTCCTCTCCCAAAACACGGCACTTTTACCCAAAGAACTCTGCTTTAGTTGCA
Organism: Mesoplodon bidens; assembly: GCF_964165515.1. Classification (NCBI taxonomy): domain Eukaryota; kingdom Metazoa; phylum Chordata; class Mammalia; order Artiodactyla; family Ziphiidae; genus Mesoplodon; species Mesoplodon bidens. Next base: position 102,965 of record NW_027671593.1, on the reverse strand, counting down.
GGTGGAACACAAGAAGCATTTCTGCCACTGTGTACTCTTTGGGCTCTTCCACGAATGAACTTCTCTATGCAGGGTTTCCCACGTGGAGCGAACTCCCTCAACCAAGGCAGGCTGTAGTGAGGACTGTAAGCATTTCCTCTCCCAAAACGCGCAGTTTTAACAGAAGAACTCTGCTTTAGTTGCAGGAGGAACACAAGCAAGTTTTCTCCCAGAGTGTACACAATGGTCCTTTCCCCAAGTGAACTTCTATACGCAGGGTGTCCCGCGTGGAGTGAACTACCTCAACCAAGGCAGGCTCTACTTATGCCTCTAAGAGTTTCCTCTCCCAAAACACGCAGTTTTACCCAAAGAACTCTGCCTTAACTGCAGGTGGAACACAAGCAGCTTTTCTCCCACACTGTACACAAAGGGCCCTTCCCTGAAAGAACTTCTATATGCAGGGTGTCCCGCGGGCAGCGAACTGCCTCAAGCAAGGCAGGCTCTAGTAAGCACTGTAAGCATTTCCTCTCCCAAAACACGCAGTTTTACCCGAAGAACTCTGCTTTAGTTGCCGGTGGAACACAAGCAGCTTTTCTCCCACAGTGTACCCAAAGGGCCTTTGACCGAAAGAACCCCTATGCTCAAGGTGTCCAGCGTGGAGTGAAATGCCTGAATCAAGGCAGGCTCTAGTGAGGCCTGTAAGCATTTCCTCTCACAAAACTCGGCAGTTTTACCCAAAGAACTCTGCTTTAGTACCAGGTGTATCACAAGCAGCGTTTCTCAATCAGTGCACACAATGGGCATTTCCCGAATGAACTTGTTCTATACGCAGGGTGTGCCGTATGGAGCGAACTGCCTCACCCATGGCAGGCTCTACTGTGGTCCCTAAGGCTTTCCTCTCTGAAAACACGGCACTTTTACCCAAAGAACTCTGCCTTAATTGCAGGTGGCATACAAGCTGCATTTCTCCCACACTGTACACAAAGGGCCCTTCCCTGAATGAACTTCTATATGCAGGGTGTCCCGCGTGCAGCGAACTGCCTCAAGCAACGCAGACTCTAGTGAGGACTGTAAGCATTTCCTCTGCCAGAACACGCAGTTTTACCCGAAGATCTCTGCTTTAGTTACAGGTGGAAGACAAGCAGCTTTTCTCCCACAGTGTACCCAAAGGGCCTTTGCCCGAAAGAACTTCTATGCTCAAGGTGTCCCGCGTGGAGTGAAATGCCTAAACCAAGGCAGGCTCTAGTGAGGCCTCTAAGCATTTCCTCTCCCAAAACACGGCACTTTTACCCAAAGAACTCTGCTTTAGTTGCAGGTGGAACACAAGCAGCATTTCTGCCACTGTGTACTCTTTGGGCTCTTCCACGAATGAACTTCTATATGCAGGTTTTCCCACGTGGAGCGAACTGCCTCAACCAAGGCAGGCTGTAGTGAGGACTGTAAGCATTTCCTCTCCCCAAACGCGCAGTTTAACAGAAGAACTCTGCTTTAGTTGCAGGGGGAACACAAGCAAGTTTTCTCCCAGAGTGTACACAATGGTCCTTTCCCCAAGTGAACTTCTATATGCAGGGTGTCCTGCGTGGAGTGAACTACCTCCAGCAAGGCAGACTCTACGTATGCCTCTAAGCGTTTCCTCTCCCAAAACACGCAGTTTTATCCGAAGAACTCTGCTTTAGTTGCAGGTGGAACACAAGCAGCTTTTCTCCCACAGTGTTCACAGTGGCATTTGCCTGAAAGAACTTCTATACTCAAGGTGAACTACGTGGAGTGAAATGCCTAAACCAAGGCATGCTCAAGTGAGGCCTCTAAGAATTTCCTCTCCCAAAACACCGCAGTTTTACCCAAGGAACTCTGCTTTAGTTCCACGTGTCACACAAGCAGCATTTCTCCATCAGTGCACACAATGGGCACTTCCCCGAAAGAACTTGCTCTATACGCAGGGTGTCCCGCGTGGAGCGAACAGTGTCAACCATGGCAGGCTCTACTGTGGTCTCTAAGGATTTCCTCTCTGAAAACACGGCACTTTTACCCAAAGAACTCTGCTTTAGTTGCAGGTGGAACACAAGCAGCCTTTCTGCCACTGTGTACTCTTTGGGCTCTTCCACGAATGAACTTCTATATGCAGGGTTTCCCACGTGGAGCGAACTGCCTCAACCAAGGCAGGCTGTAGTGAGGATTGTAAGCATTTCCTCTCCCAAAACGCGCAGTTTTAACAGAAGAACTCTGCTTTAGTGGCAGGTGGAACACAAGCAAGTTTTCTCCCAGAGTGTACACAATGGTCCTTTCCCCAAGTGAACTTCTAAATGCAGGGTGTCCTGCGTGGAGTGAACTACCTCCAGCAAGGCAGACTCTACTTATGCCTCTAAGGGTTTCCTCTCCCAAAACACGCAGTATTCCCCGAAGAACTCTGCTTTAGTTGCCGGTGGAACACAAGCAGCTTTTCTCTCACAGTGTACCCAAAGGGCCTTTGCCCGAAAGAATTTCTATGCTCAAGGTGGCCCGCATGCAGTGAAATGCCAAAACCAAGGCAGGCTCTAGAGAGGGCTCTAAGCATCTCCTCTCCCAAAACACGGCAGTTTTACCCAAAGAACTCTGCTTTAGTTCCAGGTGGAACACAAGCAGCATTTCTGCCACTGTGTTCTCCTTGGGCTCTTCCACGAATGAACTTCTATATGCAGGGTTTCCCTCGTGGAGCGAACTGCCTCAACCAAGGCAGGCTGTACTGAGTACTGTAAGCATTTCCTCTCCCAAAATATGCAGTTTGAACGGAAGAACTCTACTTTAGTTGCAGTTGGAACACAAGCAGGTTTTCTCCCAGAGTGACACAATGGTCCTTTCCCCAAATGAATTTCTATACGCAGGGTGTCCCGCGTGGAGTGAACTACCTCAACCAAGGCTGGCTCTACTTATACCTCTAAGCGATTCCTCTCCCAAAACACACAGTTTTATCCGAAGAACTCTGCTTTAGTTGCAGGTGGAACACAAGCAGCTTTTCTCCCACAGTGTACACGGTGGCCTTTGCCTGAAAGAACTTCTATACTCAAGGTGTACCACGTGGAGTGAAATGCCTAAACCAAGGCAGGCTCTAGTGACGCCTCTAAACATTTCCTCTCTCAAAACACGGCACTTTTACCCAAAGAACTCTGCTTTAGTTGCAGGTGGAACACAAGCAGCATTTCTGCCACTGTGTACTCTTTGGGCTCTTCCACGAATGAACCTCTATATGCAGGGTTTCCCACGTGGAGAGAACTGCCTTTACCAAGGCAGGCTGTAGTAAGGACTGTAAGCATTTCCTCTCCCAAAACACGCAGTTTTAATGGAAGAGCTCTGCTTTAGTTGCAGTTGGAACACAAGCACCTTTTATCCCTGGGTGTACACAATGCTCCTTTCCCCAAATGAAACTCTATACGCAGGGTGACCCGCGTGGAGTGAACTACCTCAATCAAGGGAGGCTCTTCTTATGCCTCTAAGAGTTTCCTCTCCCAAAACATGCAGTTTTGCCCGAAGAACTCTGCTTTAGTTGACGGTGGAACACAAGCAGCTTTTCTCTCACAGTGTACCCAAAGGGCCTTTGCCCGAAAGAACTTCTATGCTCAAGGTGTCCCGCGTGGAGTGAAATGCCTAAACCAAGGCAGGCTCTAGTGAGGCCTCTAAGCAATTCCTCTCCCCAAACACGGCACTTTTACCCAAAGAACTCTGCTTTAGTACCAGGTGTATCACAAGCATCGTTTCTCAATCAGTGCACACAATGGGCATTTCCCGAATGAACTTGTTCTATACGCAGGGGTGCCGTGTGGAGCGAACTGCCTCACCCATGGCAGGCTCTACTGTGGTCCCTAAGGCTTTCCTCTCTGAAAACACGGCACTTTTACCCAAAGAAATCTGCCTTAATTGCAGATGGCATACAAGCTGCATTTCTCCCACACTGTACACAAAGGGCCCTTCCCTGAATGAACTTTTTATGCAGGGAGTCCCGCGTGCAGCGAACTGCCTCAAGCAAGGCAGACTCTAGTGAGGACTCTAAGCATTTCCTCTGCCAGGACACGCAGTTTTACCCGAAGATCACTGCTTTTGTTGCAGGTGGAACACAAGCAAGTTTTCTCCCAGAGTGTACACAATGGTCCTTTCCCCAAGTGAACTTCTAAATGCATGGTGTCCTGCGTGGAGTGAACTACCTCCAGCAAGGCAGACTCTACTTATGCCTCTAAGCGTTTCCTCTCCCAAAACACGCAGTTTTCCCCGAAGAACTCTGCTTTAGTTGCCGGTGGAACACAAGCAGCTTTTCTCTCACAGTGTACCGAAAGGGCCTTTGCCCGAAAGAACTTCTATGCTCAAGGTGGCCCGCATGCAGTGAAATGCCAAAACCAAGGCAGGCTCTAGAGAGGGCTCTAAGCATCTCCTCTCCCAAAACACGGCAGTTTTACCCAAAGAACTCTGCTTTAGTTCCAGGTGGAACACAAGCAGCATTTCTGCCACTGTGTACTCCTTGGGCTCTTCCACGAATGAACTTCTATATGCAGGGTTTCCCTCGTGGAGCGAACTGCCTCAACCAAGGCAGGCTGTACTGAGTACTGTAAGCATTTCCTCTCCCAAAATATGCAGTTTGAACGGAAGAACTCTACTTTAGTTGCAGGTGGAACACAAGCAGGTTTTCTCCCAGAGTGTACACAATGGTCCTTTCCCCAAATGAATTTCTATACGCAGGGTGTCCCGCGTGGAGTGAACTACCTCAACCAAGGCAGGCTCTACTTATGCCTCTAAGAGTTTCCTCTCCCAAAACACGCAGTTTTACCCAAAGAACTCTGCCTTAATTGCAGGTGGAACACAAGCTGCATTTCTCCCACACTGTACACAAAGGGCCCTTCCCTGAATGAACTTTTTATGCAGGGTGTCCCGCGTGCAGCGAACTGCCTCAAGCAAGGCAGACTCTAGTGAGGACTCTAAGCATTTCCTCTGCCAGGACACGCAGTTTTACTCGAAGATCACTGCTTTAGTTGCAGGTGGAACACAAGCAAGTTTTCTCCCAGAGTGTACACAATGGTCCTTTTCCCAATTGAACTTCTATATGCGGGGTGTCCTGCGTGGAGTAAACTACCACCAGCAAGGAGACTCTACTTATGCCTCTAAGCCTTTCCTCTCCCAAAACACGCAGTTTTATCCGAAGAACTCTGCATTAGTTGCAGGTGGAACACAAGCAGCTTTTCTCCCACAGTGTACACAGTGGCATTTGCCTGAAAGAACTTCTATACTCAAGGTGAACTACGTGGAGTGAAATGCCTAAACCAAGGCATGCTCTAGTGAGGCCTCTAAGAATTTCCTCTCCCAAAACACCGCAGTTTTACCCAAAGAACTCTGCTTTAGTTCCACGTGTCACACAAGCAGCATTTCTCCATCAGTGCACACAATGGGCACTTCCCCGAAAGAACTTGCTCTATACGCAGGGTGTCCCGCGTGGAGCGAACAGTGTCAACCATGGCAGGCTCTACTGTGGTCTCTAAGGATTTCCTCTCTGAAAACACGGCACTTTTACCCAAAGAACTCTGCTTTAGTTGCAGGTGGAACACAAGCAGCCTTTCTGCCACTGTGTACTCTTTGGGCTCTTCCACGAATGAACTTCTATATGCAGGGTTTCCCACGTGGAGCGAACTGCCTCAACCAAGGCAGGCTGTAGTGAGGACTGTAAGCATTTCCTCTCGCAAAACGCGCAGTTTTAACAGAAGAACTCTGCTTTAGTGGCAGGTGGAACACAAGCAAGTTTTCTCCCAGAGTGTACACAATGGTCCTTTCCCCAAGTGAACTTCTAAATGCAGGGTGTCCTGCGTGGAGTGAACTACCTCCAGCAAGGCAGACTCTACTTATGCCTCTAAGCGTTTCCTCTCCCAAAACACGCAGTTTTCCCCGAAGAACTCTGCTTTAGTTGCCGGTGGAACACAAGCAGCTTTTCTCTCACAGTGTACCGAAAGGGCCTTTGCCCGAAAGAACTTCTATGCTCAAGGTTGCCCGCATGCAGTGAAATGCCAAAACCAAGGCAGGCTCTAGAGAGGGCTCTAAGCATCTCCTCTCCCAAAACACGGCAGTTTTACCCAAAGAACTCTGCTTTAGTTCCAGGTGGAACACAAGCAGCATTTCTGCCACTGTGTACTCCTTGGGCTCTTCCACGAATGAACTTCTATATGCAGGGTTTCCCTCGTGGAGCGAACTGCCTCAACCAAGGCAGGCTGTACTGAGTACTGTAAGCATTTCCTCTCCCAAAATATGCAGTTTGAACGGAAGAACTCTACTTTAGTTGCAGGTGGAACACAAGCAGGTTTTCTCCCAGAGTGTACACAATGGTCCTTTCCCCAAATGAATTTCTATACGCAGGGTGTCCCGCGTGGAGTGAACTACCTCAACCAAGGCTGGCTCTACTTATACATCTAAGCGATTCCTCTCCCAAAACACACAGTTTTATCCGAAGAACTCTGCTTTAGTTGCAGGTGGAACAGAAGCAGCTTTTCTCCCACAGTGTACACGGTGGCCTTTGCCTGAAAGAACTTCTATACTCAAGGTGTACCACGTGGAGTGAAATGCCTAAACCAAGGCAGGCTCTAGTGACGCCTCTAAACATTTACTCTCTCAAAACACGGCACTTTTACCCAAAGAACTCTGCTTTAGTTGCAGGTGGTACACAAGCAGCATTTCTGCCACTGTGTACTCTTTGGGCTCTTCCACGAATGAACCTCTATATGCAGGGTTTCCTACGTGGAGAGAACTGCCTTTACCAAGGCAGGCTGTAGTAAGGACTGTAAGCATTTCCTCTCCCAAAACACACAGTTTTAATGGAAGAGCTCTGCTTTAGTTGCAGTTGGAACACAAGCACCTTTTATCCCTGGGTGTACACAATGCTCCTTTCCCCAAATGAAACTCTATACGCAGGGTGTCCCGCGTGGAGTGAACTACCTCAATCAAGGCAGGCTCTTCTTATGCCTCTAAGAGTTTCCTCTCCCAAAACATGCAGTTTTGCCCGAAGAACTCTGCTTTAGTTGACGGTGGAACACAAGCAGCTTTTCTCTCACAGTGTACCCAAAGGGCCTTTGCCCGAAAGAACTTCTATGCTCAGGGTGTCCCGCGTGGAGTGAAATGCCTAAAGCAAGGCAGGCTCTAGTGAGGCCTCTAAGCAATTCCTCTCCCAAAACACGGCACTTTTACCCAAAGAACTCTTCTTTAGTTGCAGGTGGAACACAAGCAGCCTTTCTGCCACTGTGTACTCTTTGGGCTCTTCCACGAATGAACTTCTATATGCAGGGTTTCCCACGTGGAGCGAACTGCCTCAACCAAGGCAGGCTGTAGTGAGGACTGTAAGCATTTCCTCTCCCAAAACGCGCAGTTTTAACAGAAGAACTCTGCTTTAGTTGCAGGTGGAACACAAGCAAGTTTTCTCCCAGAGTGTACACAATGGTCCTTTCCCCAAGTGAACTTCTAAATGCAGGGTGTCCTGCGTGGAGTGAACTACCTCCAACAAGGCATACTCTACTTATGCCTCTAAGCGTTTCCTCTCCCAAAACACGCAGTTTTCCCCGAAGAACTCTGCTTTAGTTGCCGGTGGAACACAAGCAGCATTTCTGCCACTGTGTACTCTTTGGGCTCTTCCACGAATGAACTTCTATATGCAGGGTTTCCCTCGTGGAGCGAACTGCCTCAACCAAGGCAGGCTGTACTGAGTACTGTAAGCATTTCCTCTCCCAAAATATGCAGTTTGAACGGAAGAACTCTACTTTAGTTGCAGGTGGAACACAAGCAGGTTTTCTCCCAGAGTGTACACAATGGTCCTTTCCCCATATGAATTTCTATACGCAGGGTGTCCCGGGTGGAGTGAACTACCTCAACCAAGGCAGGCTCTACTTATGCCTCTAAGAGTTTCCTCTCCCAAAACACGCAGTTTTACCCAAAGAACTCTGCCTTAATTGCAGGTGGAACACAAGCTGCATTTCTCCCACCCTGTACACAAAGGGCCCTTCCCTGAAAGAACTTCTATATGCAGGGTGTCCCGCGCGCAGCGAACTGCCTGAAGCAAGGCAGGCTCTAGTAAGCACTGTAAGCATTTCCTCTCCCAAAACAGGCAGTTTTACCCGAAGAACTCTGCTTTAGTTGCCGGTGGAACACAAGCAGCTTTTCTCCCACAGTGTACCCAAAGGGCCTTTGACCGAAAGAACCCCTATGCTCAAGGTTTCCCGCGTGGAGTGAAATGCCTGAATCAAGGCAGGCTCTAGTGAGGCCTGTAAGCATTTCCTCTCACAAAACTCGGCAGTTTTACCCAAAGAACTCTGCTTTAGTACCAGGTGTATCACAAGCAGCGTTTCTCAATCAGTGCACACAATGGGCATTTCCCGAATGAACTTGTTCTATACGCAGGGTGTGCCGTGTGGAGCGAAATGCCTCACCCATGGCAGGCTCTACTGTGGTCCCTAAGGCTTTCCTCTCTGAAAACACGGCACTTTTACCCAAAGAACTCTGCCTTAATTGCAGGTGGCATACAAGCTGCATTTCTCCCACACTGTACACAAAGGGCCTTTCCCCGAATAAACTTCTATATGCAGGGTGTCCCGCGTGCAGCGAACTGCCTAAAGCAAGGCAGGCTCTAGTAAGGACTGTAAGCATTTCCTCTCCCAGAACACGCAGTTTTACCCGTAGATCTCTGCCTTAGTTGCAGTTGGAACACAAGCACCTTTTATCCCAGGGTGTACACAATGCTCCTTTCCCCAAATGAAACTGTATACGCTGGGTGTCCCGCGTGGAGTGAACTACCTCAATCAAGGCAGGCTCTACTTATGCCTCTAAGAGTTTCCTCTCCCAAAACACGCAGTTTTGCCCGAAGAACTCTGCTTTAGTTGCCGGTGGAACACAAGCAGCTTTTCTCTCACAGTGTACCCAAAGGGCCTTTGCCCGAAAGAACTTCTATGCTCAAGGTGGCCCGCATGCAGTGAAATGCCTAAACCAAGGCAGGCTCTAGAGAGGGCTCTAAGCATTCCTCTCCCGAATCACGGCAGTTTTACCCAAAGAACTCTGCTTTAGTTCCAGGTGGAACACAAGCAGCATTTCTGCCACTGTGTACTCCATGGGCTCTTCCACGAATGAACTTCTATATGCAGGGTTTCCCTCGTGGAGCGAACTGCCTCAACCAAGGCAGGCTGTACTGTGTACTGTAAGCATTTCCTCTCCCAAAATATGCAGTTTTAATGGAAGAACTCTGCCTTAATTGCAGGTGGAACACAAGCTGCATTTCTCCCACACTGTACACAAAGGGCCCTTCCCTGAATGAACTTCTATATGCAGGGTGCCAGCGTGCAGCGAACTGCCTCAAGCAAGGCAGACTCTAGTAAGGACTGTAAGCATTTCCTATCCCAAAACACGCAGTTTTACCCGAAGAACTCTGCTTTAGTTGCCGGTGGAACACAAGCAGCATTTCTGCCACTTTGTACTCCTTGGGCTCTTCCACGAATGAACTTCTATATGCAGGGTTCCTCTTGTGGAGCGAACGGCCTCAACCAAGGCAGGCTGTACTGAGTACTGTAAGCATTTCCTCTCCCAAAATATGCAGTTTGAACGGAAGAACTCTGCTTTAGTTGCAGGCGGAACACAAGCAGGTTTTCTCCCAGAGTGTACACAATGGTCCTTTCCCCAAATGAATTTCTATACGCAGGGTGTCCTGCTTGGAGTGAACTACCTCAACCAAGGCAGGCTCTACTTATGCCTCTAAGAGTTTCCTCTCCCAAAACACGCAGTTTTCCCCAAAGAACTCTGCCTTAATTGCAGGTGGAACACAAGCCGCATTTCTCCCACACTGTACACAAAGGGCCCTTCCCTGAAAGAACTTCTATATGCAGGGTGTCCCGCGTGCAGCGAACTGCCTCAAGCAAGGCAGAGTCTAGTGAGGACTGTAAGCATTTCCTCTCCCAGAACACGCAGTTTTACCCGAAGATCTCTGCTTTAGTTGCAGGTGGAACACAAGCAGCTTTTCTCCCACAGTGTACCCAAAGGGCCTTTCCCGAAAGAACTTCCTTGCTCAAGGTGTCCCGCGTGGAGTGAAATGCCTAAACCAAGGCAGGCTCTAGTGAGGCCTCTAAGCATTTCCTCTCCCATAACACGGCACTTTTACACAAAGAACTCTGCTTTAGTTGCAGGTGGAACACAAGCAGCCTTTCTGCCACTGTGTACTTTTTGGGCTCTTCCACGAATGAACTTCTATATGCAGGGTTTCCCACGTGGAGCGTACTGCCTCAACCAAGGCAGGCCGTAGTGAGGACTGTAAACATTTCCTCTCCCCAAACGCTCAGTTTTACAGAAGAACTCTGCTTTAGTTGCAGGTGGAACACAAGCAAGTTTTCTCCCAGAGTGTACACAATGTTTCTTTCCCCAAGTGAACTTCTATATGCAGGGTGTCCTGCGTGGAGTGAACTACCTCCAGCAAGGAGACTCTACTTATGCCTCTAAGCGTTTCCTCTCCCAAAACACGCAGTTTTGCCCGAAGAACTCTGCTTTAGTTGCCGGTGGAACACAAGCAGAATTTCTGCCACCTTGTACTCCTTGGGCTCTTCCACGAATGAACTTCTATATGCAGGGTTTCTCTCGTGGAGCGAACTGCCTCATCCAAGGCAGGCTGTACTGAGTACTGTAAGCATTTCCTCTCCCAAAATATGCAGTTTGAACGGAAGAACTCTGCTTTCGTTGCAGGTGGAACACAAGCAGGTTTTCTCCCAGAGTGTGCACAAGGGTCCTTTCCCCAAATGAATTTCTATATGCAGGGTGTCCCGCGTGGAGTGAACTACCTCAACCAAGGCAGGCTCTACTTATACCTCTAAGCGTTTCCTCTCCCAAAACACACAGTTTTATCCGAAGAAATCTGCTTTAGTTGCAGGTGGAACACAAGCAGCTTTTCTCCCACAGTGTACACAGTGGCCTTTGCCTGAAAGAACTTCTATACTCAAGGTGTACCACGTGGAGTGAAATGCCTAAACCAAGGCAGGCTCTAGTGAGGCCTCTAAGAATTTCGTCTCCCAAAACACGGCACTTTTACCCAAAGAACTCTGCTTTAGTTGCAGGTGGAACACAAGCAGCATTTCTGCCACTGTGTACTCTTTGGGCTCTTCCACGAATGAACCTCTATATGCAGGGTTTCCCACGTGGAGAGAACTGCCTTTACCAAGGCAGGCTGCAGTAAGGACTGTAAGCATTTCCTCTCCCAAAACACGCAGTTTTAATGGAAGAGCTCTACTTTAGTTGCAGTTGGAACACAAGCACCTTTTATCCCTGGGTGTACACAATGCTCAATTCCCCAAATGAAACTCTAAACGCAGGGTGTCCCACGTGGAGTGAACTACCTCAATCAAGGCAGGCTCTTCTTATGCCTCTAAGAGTTTCCTCTCCCAAAACATGCAGTTTTGCCCGAAGAACTCTGCTTTAGTTGCCGGTGGAACACAAGCAGCTTTTCTCTCACAGTGTACCCAAAGGGCCTTTGCCCGAAAGAACTTCTATGCTCAAGTTGGCCCGCATGCAGTAAAATGCCTAAACCAAGGCAGGCTCTAGAGAGGGCTCTAAGCATTTCCTCTCCCAAAACATGGCATTTATACCCAAAGAACTCTGCTTTAGTTGCAGGTGGAACACAAGCAGCATTTCTGCCACTGTGTACTCTTTGGGCTCTTCCACGAATGAACTTCTATATGCAGGGTTTCGCTCGTGGAGCGAACTGCCTCAACCAAGGCAGGCTGTACTGAGTACTGTAAGCATTTCCTCTCCCAAAATATGCAGTTTGAACGGAAGAACTCTGCTTTAGTTGCAGGCGGAACACAAGCAGCTTTTCTCCCACAGTGTACACAGTGGCTTTGCCTGAAAGAACTTCTATACTCAAGGTGTACCACGTGGAGTGAAATGCCAAAACCAAGGCATGCTCTAGGGAGGCATCTAAGAATTTCCTCTCGCAAAACACCGCAGTTTTACCCAAAGAACTCTGCTTTAGTTCCACGTGTAACACAAGCAGCATTTCTCCATCAGTGCACACAATGGGCACTTCCGTGAAAGAACTTGTTCTATACGCAGGGTGTCCCGCGTGGAGCGAACAGTGTCAACCATGGCAGGCTCTACTGTGGTCTCTAAGGATTTCCTCTCTGAAAACACGGCACTTGTACCCGTAGAACTCTGCCATAATTGCACGTGGAACACAAGCTGCCTTCTCCCACACTGTACACAAAGTGTCCTTCCCTGAATGAACTTCAATATGCAAGGTGTCCCGCATCGAGTGAGCTGCCTCAACCAAGGCAGGCTCTAGTAAGGGCTCTAAGCATTTCCTCTTCCAAAACACTCAGTTTTAACGGAAGAACTCTGCTTTAGTTGCAGGTGGCACACAAGCAATTTTTCTCCCACAGTGTACACAATGGGCACTTCCCCTAATAAACTTGCAGTATAAGAATGGTGTCCCGTGTGGAGCGAACTGCCTCACCCATGGCAGGCTCTACTGTGGTCACTAAGGCTTTCCTCTCTGAAAACGCGGCACTTTTACCCAAAGAACTCTGCCTTAATTGCAGGTGGAACACAAGCTGCATTTCTCCTACACTGTACACAAAGGGCCTTTCCCCGAAAAAACTTCTATATGCAGGGTGTCCAGCGTGCAGCGAACTGCCTCAAGCAAGGCAGGCTCTAGTAAGGACTGTAAGCATTTCCTCTCCCAAAACACACAGTTTTACCCGAAGAAGTCTTCTTTAGTTGCCGGTGGAACACAAGCAGCTTTTCTCCCACAGTGTACCCAAGGGCCTTTGCCCGAAAGAACTTCTATGCTCAAGGTGTCCCGCGTGGATTGAAATGCATAAACCAAGGCAGGCTCTAGTGAGGCCTGTAAGCATTTCCTCTCCCAAAACTCGGCAGTTTTACCCAAAGAACTCTGCTTTAGTACCAGGTGTATCACAAGCAGCGTTTCTCAATCAGTGCACACAATGGCCATTTCCCGAATGAACTTGTTTTATACGCAGGGTGTCCCGCATGCAGCGAACAGCCTCAACCATGGCAGGCTCTACTGTGGTCCCTAAGGCTTTCCTCTCTGAAAACACGGCACTTTTACCCAAAGAACTCTGCCTTAATTGCAGGTGGAACACAAGCTGCATTTCTCCCACACTGTATACAAAGGGCCCTTCCCTGAATGAACTTCTATATGCAGGGTGTCCTGCGTGGAGTGAACTACCTCAAGCAAGGCAGACTCTACTTATGCCTCTAAGCGTTTCCTCTCCCAAAACACGCAGTTTTATCCGTAGAACACTACTTTAGTTGCAGGTGGAACACAAGCAGCTTTTCTCCCACAGTGTACACAGTGGCCTTTGCCTGAAAGAACTTCTATACTCAAGGTGTACCACGTGGAGTGAAATGCCTAAACCAAGGCATGCTCTAGTGAGGCCTCTAAGAATTTCCTCTCCCAAAACACCGCAGTTTTACCCAAAGAACTCTGCTTTAGTTCCACGTGTAACACAAGCAGCATTTCTCCGTCAGTGCACACAATGGGCACTTCCCTGAAAGAACTTGTTCTATACGCAGGGTTTCCCGTGTGGAGCGAACAGTGTCCACCATGGCAGGCTCTACTGTGGTCTCTAAGGATTTCCTCTCTGAAAACACGGCACTTGTACCCGTAGAACTCTGCCATAATTGCACGTGGAACACAAGCTGCCTTTCTCCCACACTGTACACAAAGTGTCCTTCCCTGAATGAACTTCAATATGCAAGGTGTCCCGCATGGAGTGAGCTGCCTCAACCAAGGCAGGCTCTAGTAAGGGCTCTAAGCATTTCCTCTTCCAAAACACTCAGTTTTAACGGAAGAACTCTGCTTTAGTTGCACGTGGAACACAAGCAATTTTTCTCCCACAGTGTACACAATGGGCACTTCCCCTAATAAACTTGCAGTATAAGAATGGTGTCCCGTGTGGAGCGAACTGCCTCTCCCATGGCAGGCTCTACTGTGGTCACTAAGGCTTTCCTCTCTGAAAACGCGGCACTTTTACCCAAAGAACTCTGCCTTAATTGCAGGTGGAACACAAGCTGCATTTCTCCCACACTGTACACAAAGGGCCTTTCCCCGAATAAACTTCTATATGCAGGGTGTCCTGCGTGGTGTAAACTACCTCCAGCAAGGAGACTCTACTTATGCCTCTAAGCGTTTCCTCTCCCAAAACACGCAGTTTTGCCCGAAGAACTCTGCTTTAGTTGCCGGTGGAACACAAGCAGCATTTCTGCCACTTTGTACTCCTTGGGCTCTTCCACGAATGAACTTCTATATGCAGGGTTTCTCTCGTGGAGCGAACTGCCTCAACCAAGGCAGGCTCTACTGAGTACTGTAAGCATTTCCTCTCCCAAAATATGCAGTTTGAACGGAAGAACTCTGCTTTGGTTGCAGGTGGAACACAAGCAGGTTTTCTCCCAGAGTGTACACAAGGGTCCTTTCCCCAGATGAATTTCTATACGCAGGGTGTCCCGCGTGGAGTGAACTACCACAACCAAGGCAGGCTCTACTTATACCTCTAAGCGTTTCCTCTCCCAAAACACACAGTTTTATCCGAAGAAATCTGCTTTAGTTGCAGGTGGATCACAAGCAGCTTTTCTCCCACAGTGTACACAGTGGCCTTTGCCTGAAAGAACTTCTATACTCACGGTGTACCACGTGGAGTGAAATGCCTAAACCAAGGCAGGCTCTAGTGAGGCCTCTAAGAATTTCCTCTCCCAAAACACGGCACTTTTACCCAAAGAACTCTGCTTTAGTTGCAGGTGGAACCCAAGCAGCATTTCTGCCACTGTGTACTCTTTGGGCTCTTCCACGAATGAACCTCTATATGCAGGGTTTCCCACGTGGAGAGAACTGCCTTTACCAAGGCAGGCTGCAGTAAGGACTGTAAGCATTTCCTCTCCCAAAACACGCAGTTTTAATGGAAGAGCTCTGCTTTAGTTGCAGTTGGAACACAAGCACCTTTTATCCCTGGGTGTACACAATGCTCCATTCCCCAAATGAAACTCTATACGCAGGGTGTCCCACGTGGAGTGAACTACCTCAATCAAGGCAGGCTCTTCTTATGCCTCTAAGAGTTTCCTCTCCCAAAACATGCAGTTTTGCCCGAAGAACTCTGCTTTAGTTGCCGGTGGAACACATGCAGCTTTTCTCTCACAGTGTACCCAAAGGGCCTTTGCACGAAAGAACTTCTATGCTCAAGGTGGCCCGCATGCAGTAAAATGCCTAAACCAAGGCAGGCTCTAGAGAGGGCTCTAAGCATTTCCTCTCCCAAAACATGGCATTTATACCCAAAGAACTCTGCTTTAGTTGCAGGTGGAAAACAAGCAGCATTTCTGCCACTGTGTACTCTTTGGGCTCTTCCACGAATGAACTTCTATATGCAGGGTTTTGCTCGTGGAGCGAACTGCCTCAACCAAGGCAGGCTGTACTGAGTACTGTAAGCATTTCCTCTCCCAAAATATGCAGTTTGAACGGAAGAACTCTGCTTTAGTTGCAGGCGGAACACAAGCAGGTTTTCTCCCAGTGTGTACACAATGGTCCTTTCCACAAATGAATTTCTATACGCAGGGTGTCCCGCGTGGAGTGAACTACCTCAACCAAGGCAGGCTCTACTTATGCCTCTAAGAGTTTCCTCTCCCAAAACACGCAGTTTTACCCAAAGAACTCTGCCTTAATTGCAGGTGGAACACAAGCTGCATTTCTCCCACACTGTACACAAAGGGCCCTTCCCTGAATGAACTTCTATATGCAGGGTGTCCCGCGTGCAGCGAACTGCCTCAAGCAAGGCAGGCTCTAATAAGCACTGTAAGCATTTCCTCTCCCAAAACACGCAGTTTTACCCGAAGAACTCTGCTTTAGTTGCCGGTGGAACACAAGCAGCTTTTCTCCCACAGTGTACCCAAAGGGCCTTTGACAGAAAGAACCCCTATGCTCAAGGTGTCCCGCGTGGAGTGAAATGCCTGAACCAAGGCAGGCTCTAGTGAGGCCTGTAAGCATTTCCTCTCACAAAACTCGGCAGTTTTACCCAAAGAACTCTGCTTTAGTACCAGGTGTATCACAAGCAGCGTTTCTCAATCAGTGCACACAATGGCCATTTCCCGAATGAACTTGTTTTATACGCAGGGTGTCCCGCATGCAGCGAACAGCCTCAACCATGGCAGGCTCTACTGTGGTCCCTAAGGCTTTCCTCTCTGAAAACACGGCACTTTTACCCAAAGAACTCTGCCTTAATTGCAGGTGGAACACAAGCTGCATTTCTCCCACACTGTACACAAAGGGCCCTTCCCTGAATGAACTTCTATATGCAGGGTGTCCCGCGTGCAGCGAACTGCCTCAAGCAAGGCAGACTCTAGTGAGGACTGTAAGCATTTCCTC
Organism: Mesoplodon bidens; assembly: GCF_964165515.1. Classification (NCBI taxonomy): domain Eukaryota; kingdom Metazoa; phylum Chordata; class Mammalia; order Artiodactyla; family Ziphiidae; genus Mesoplodon; species Mesoplodon bidens. Next base: position 86,596 of record NW_027671593.1, on the reverse strand, counting down.
TGCCAGAACACGCAGTTTTACCCGAAGATCTCTGCTTTAGTTTCAGGTGGAACACAAGCAGCTTTTCTCCCACAGTGTACCCAAAGGGCCTTTGCCCGAAAGAACTTCCTTGCTCAAGTTGTCCCGCGTGGAGTGAAATGCCTAAACCAAGGCATGCTCTAGTGAGGCCTCTAAGCATTTCCTCTCCCAAAACACGGCACTTTTACCCAAAGAACTCTGCTTTAGTTGCAGGTGGAACACAAGCAGCCTTTCTGCCACTGTGTACTTTTTGGGCTCTTCCACGAATGAACTTCTATATGCAGGGTTTCCCACGTGGAGCGAACTGCCTCAACCAAGGCAGGCTGTAGTGAGGACTGTAAGCATTTCCTCTCCCAAAACGCTCAGTTTTAACAGAAGAACTCTGCTTCAGTTGCAGGTGGAACACAAGCAGGTTTTCTCCCAGAGTGTACACAATGGTCCTTTCCCCAAGTGAACTTCTATATGCAGGGTGTCCTGCGTGGTGTAAACTACCTCCAGCAAGGAGACTCTACTTATGCCTCTAAGCGTTTCCTCTCCCAAAACACGCAGTTTTGCCCGAAGAACTCTGCTTTAGTTGCCGGTGGAACACAAGCAGCATTTCTGCCACTTTGTACTCCTTGGGCTCTTCCACGAATGAACTTCTATATGCAGGGTTTCTCTCGTGGAGCGAACTGCCTCAACCAAGGCAGGCTCTACTGAGTACTGTAAGCATTTCCTCTCCCAAAATATGCAGTTTGAACGGAAGAACTCTGCTTTGGTTGCAGGTGGAACACAAGCAGGTTTTCTCCCCGAGTGTACACAAGGGTCCTTTCCCCAGATGAATTTCTATACGCAGGGTGTCCCGCGTGGAGTGAACTACCACAACCAAGGCAGGCTCTACTTATACCTCTAAGCGTTTCCTCTCCCAAAACACACAGTTTTATCCGAAGAAATCTGCTTTAGTTGCAGGTGGATCACAAGCAGCTTTTCTCCCACAGTGTACACAGTGGCCTTTGCCTGAAAGAACTTCTATACTCAAGGTGTACCACGTGGAGTGAAATGCCTAAACCAAGGCAGGCTCTAGTGAGGCCTCTAAGAATTTCCTCTCCCAAAACACGGCACTTTTACCCAAAGAACTCTGCTTTAGTTGCAGGTGGAACCCAAGCAGCATTTCTGCCACTGTGTACTCTTTGGGCTCTTCCACGAATGAACCTCTATATGCAGGGTTTCCCACGTGGAGAGAACTGCCTTTACCAAGGCAGGCTGCAGTAAGGACTGTAAGCATTTCCTCTCCCAAAACACGCAGTTTTAATGGAAGAGCTCTGCTTTAGTTGCAGTTGGAACACAAGCACCTTTTATCCCTGGGTGTACACAATGCTCCATTCCCCAAATGAAACTCTATACGCAGGGTGTCCCACGTGGAGTGAACTACCTCAATCAAGGCAGGCTCTTCTTATGCCTCTAAGAGTTTCCTCTCCCAAAACATGCAGTTTTGCCCGAAGAACTCTGCTTTAGTTGCCGGTGGAACACAAGCAGCTTTTCTCTCACAGTGTACCCAAAGGGCCTTTGCCCGAAAGAACTTCTATGCTCAAGGTGGACCGCATGCAGTAAAATGCCTAAACCAAGGCAGGCTCTAGAGAGGGCTCTAAGCATTTCCTCTCCCAAAACATGGCATTTATACCCAAAGAACTCTGCTTTAGTTGCAGGTGGAACACAAGCAGCATTTCTGCCACTGTGTACTCTTTGGGCTCTTCCACGAATGAACTTCTATATGCAGGGTTTTGCTCGTGGAGCGAACTGCCTCAACCAAGGCAGGCTGTACTGAGTACTGTAAGCATTTCCTCTCCCAAAATATGCAGTTTGAACGGAAGAACTCTGCTTTAGTTGCAGGCGGAACACAAGCAGGTTTTCTCCCAGAGTGTACACAATGGTCCTTTCCCCAAATGAAACTCTATACGCAGGGTGTCCCGCGTGGAGTGAACTACCTCAACCAAGGCAGGCTCTACTTATGCCTCTAAGAGTTTCCTCTCCCAAAACACGCAGTTTACCCAAAGAACTCTGCCTTAATTGCAGGTGGAAGACAAGCTGCATTTCTCCCACACTGTACACAAAGGGCCCTTCCCTGAATGAACTTGTATATGCAGGGTGTCCCGCGTGCAGCGAACTGCCTCAAGCAAGGCAGACTCTAGTAAGGACTGTAAGCATTTCCTCTGCCAGAACACGCAGTTTTACCCGAAGATCTCTGCTTTAGTTGCAGGTGGAAGACAAGCAGCTTTTCTCCCAAGTGTACCCAAAGGGCCTTTGCCCGAAAGAACTTCTATGCTCAAGGTGTCCCGCGTGGAGTGAAATGCTTAAACCAAGGCAGGCTCTAGTGAGGCCTCTAAGCATTTCCTCTCCCAAAACACGGCACTTTTACCCAAAGAACTCTGCTTTAGTTGCAGGTGGAACACAAGCAGCATTTCTGCCACTGTGTACTCTTTGGGCTCTTCCACGAATGAACTTCTATATGCAGGGTTTCCCTCGTGGAGCGAACTGCCTCAACCAAGGCAGGCTGTACTGAGTACTGTATGCATTTCCTCCCCCAAAATATGCAGTTTGAACGGAAGAACTCTGCTTTAGTTGCAGGTGGAACACAAGCAGGTTTTCTCCCAGAGTGTACACAATGGTCCTTTCCCCAAATGAATTTCTATACGCAGGATGTCCCGCGTGGAGTGAACTACCTCAACCAAGGCAGGCTCTACTTATGCCTCTAAGAGTTTCCTCTCCCAAAACACGCAGTTTTACCCAAAGAACTCTGCCTTAATTGCAGGTGGAACACAAGCTGCATTTCTCCCACACTGTACACAAAGGGCCCTTCCCTGAAAGAACTTCTATATGCAGGGTGTCCCGCGTGCAGCGAACTGCCTCAAGCAAGGCAGGCTCTAATAAGCACTGTAAGCATTTCCTCTCCCAAAACGCTCAGGTTTAACAGAAGAACTGTGCTTTAGTTGCCGGTGGAACACAAGCAGCTTTTCTCCCACAGTGTACCCAAAGGGCCTTTGACAGAAAGAACCCCTATGCTCAAGGTGTCCCGCGTGGAGTGAAATGCCTGAACCAAGGCAGGCTCTAGTGAGGCCTGTAAGCATTTCCTCTCACAAAACTCGGCAGTTTTACCCAAAGAACTCTGCTTTAGTACCAGGTGTATCACAAGCAGCGTTTCTCAATCAGTGCACACAATGGCCATTTCCCGAATGAACTTGTTTTATACGCAGGGTGTCCCGCATGCAGCGAACAGCCTCAACCATGGCAGGCTCTACTGTGGTCCCTAAGGCTTTCCTCTCTGAAAACACGGCACTTTTACCCAAAGAACTCTGCCTTAATTGCAGGTGGAACACAAGCTGCATTTCTCCCACACTGTACACAAAGGGCCCTTCCCTGAATGAACTTCTATATGCAGGGTGTCCCGCGTGCAGCGAACTGCCTCAAGCAAGGCAGACTCTAGTGAGGACTGTAAGCATTTCCTCTGCCAGAACACGCAGTTTTACCCGAAGATCTCTGCTTTAGTTTCAGGTGGAACACAAGCAGCTTTTCTCCCACAGTGTACCCAAAGGGCCTTTGCCCGAAAGAACTTCCTTGCTCAAGTTGTCCCGCGTGGAGTGAAATGCCTAAACCAAGGCAGGCTCTAGTGAGGCCTCTAAGCATTTCCTCTCCCAAAACACGCACTTTTACCCAAAGAACTCTGCTTTAGTTGCAGGTGGAACACAAGCAGCCTTTCTGCCACTGTGTACTTTTTGGGCTCTTCCACGAATGAACTTCTATATGCAGGGTTTCCCACGTGGAGCGAACTGCCTCAACCAAGGCAGGCTGTAGTGAGGACTGTAAGCATTTCCTCTCCCAAAACGCTCAGTTTTAACAGAAGAATTCTGCTTTAGTTGCAGGTGGAACACAAGCAAGTTTTCTCCCAGAGTGTACACAATGGTCCTTTCCCCAAGTGAACTTCTATATGCAGGGTGTCCTGCGTGGTGTAAACTACCTCCAGCAAGGAGACTCTACTTATGCCTCTAAGCGTTTCCTCTCCCAAAACACGCAGTTTTGCCCGAAGAACTCTGCTTTAGTTGCCGGTGGAACACAAGCAGCATTTCTGCCACTTTGTACTCCTTGGGCTCTTCCACGAATGAACTTCTATATGCAGGGTTTCTCTCGTGGAGCGAACTGCCTCAACCAAAGCAGGCTCTACTGAGTACTGTAAGAATTTCCTCTCCCAAAATATGCAGTTTGAACGGAAGAACTCTGCTTTGGTTGCAGGTGGAACACAAGCAGGTTTTCTCCCAGAGTGTACACAAGGGTCCTTTCCCCAGATGAATTTCTATACGCAGGGTGTCCCGCGTGGAGTGAACTACCACAACCAAGGCAGGCTCTACTTATACCTCTAAGCCTTTCCTCTCCCAAAACACGCAGTTTTATCGAAGAACTCTGCTTTAGTTGCAGGTGGAACACAAGCAGCTTTTCTCCCACAGTGTACACAGTGGCCTTTGCCTGAAAGAACTATACTCAAGGTGTACCACGTGGAGTGAAATGCCAAAACCAAGGCATGCTCAAGTGAGGCCTCTAAGAATTTCCTCTCCCAAAACACGGCACTTTTACCCAAAGAACTCTCCTTTAGTTGCAGGTGGAACACAAGCAGCTTTTCTCCCACAGTGTACACAGTGGCCTTTGCCTAAAAGAACTATACTCATGGTGTACCACGTGGAGTGAAATGCCAAAACCAAGGCATGCTCTAGTGAGGCATCTAAGAATTTCCCCTCGCAAAACACCGCAGTTTTACCCAAAGAACTCTGCTTTAGTTCCACGTGTAACACAAGCAGCATTTCTCCATCAGTGCACACAATGGGCACTTCCGTGAAAGAACTTGTTCTATACGCAGGGTGTCCCGCGTGGAGCGAACAGTGTCAAACATGGCAGGCTCTACTGTGGTCTCTAAGGATTTCCTCTCTGAAAACACGGTACTTGTACCCGTAGAACTCTGCCATAATTGCACTTGGAACACAAGCTGCCTTTCTCCCACACTGTACACAAAGTTTCCTTCCCTGAATGAACTTCAATATGCAAGGTGTCCCGCATGGAGTGAGCTGCCTCAACCAAGGCAGGCTCTAGTAAGGGCTCTAAGCATTTCCTCTTCCAAAACACTCAGTTTTAACGGAAGAACTCTGCTTTAGTTGCAGGTGGAACACAAGCAATTTTTCTCCCACAGTGTACACAATGGGCACTTCCCCTAATAAACTTGCAGTATAAGAATGGTGTCCCGTGTGGAGCGAACTGCCTCTCCCATGGCAGGCTCTACTGTGGTCACTAAGGCTTTCCTCTCTGAAAACGCGGCACTTTTACCCAAAGAACTCTGCCTTAATTGCAGGTGGAACACAAGCAGCATTTCTCCCACACTGTACAAAAAGGGCCTTTCCCCGAATGAACTTCTATATGCAGGGTGTCCAGCGTGCAGCGAACTGCCTCAAGCTAGGCAGGCTCTAGTAAGGACTGTAAGCATTTCCTCTCCAAAACACGCAGTTTTACCCGAAGAAGTCTGCTTTAGTTGCGGGTGGAACACAAGCAGCTTTTCTGCCACTGTGTACTCCTTGGGCTCTTCCACGAATGAACTTCTATATGCAGGGTTTCTCTTGTGGAGCGAACTGCCTCAACCAAGGCAGTCTGTACTGAGTACTTTAAGCATTTCCTCTCCCAAAATATGCAGTTTGAACGGAAGAACTCTGCTTTAGTTGCAGGCGGAACACAAGCAGGTTTTCTCCCAGAGTGTACACAATGGTCCTTTCCCCAAATGAATTTCTATACGCAGGGTGTCCAGCTTGGAGTGAACTACCTCAACCAAGGCAGGCTCTACTTATGCCTCTAAGAGTTTCCTCTCTCAAAACACGCAGTTTTCCCCAAAGAACTCTGCCTTAATTGCAGGTGGAACACAAGCCGCATTTCTCCCACACTGTACACAAAGGGCCCTTCCCTGAATGAACTTCTATATGCAGGGTGTCCCGCGTGCAGCGAACTGCCTCAAGCAAGGCAGAGTCTAGTGAGGACTGTAAGCATTTCCTCTCCCAGAACACGCAGTTTTACCCGAAGATCTCTGCTTTAGTTGCGGGTGGAACACAAGGAGCTTTTCTGCCACTGTGTACTCGTTGGGCTCTTCCACGAATGAACTTCTATAAGCTGGGTTTCCCACGTGGAGCGAACTGCCTCAACCAAGGCAGGCTGTACTGAGTACTGTATGCATTTCCTCCCCCAAAATATGCAGTTTGAACGGAAGAACTCTGCTTTAGTTGCAGGTGGAACACAAGCAGGTTTTCTCCCAGTGTGTACACAATGGTCCTTTCCCCAAATGAATTTCTATACGCAGGGTGTCCCGCGTGGAGTGAACTACCTCAACCAAGGCAGGCTCTACTTATGCCTCTAAGAGTTTCCTCTCCCAAAACACGCAGTTTTACCCAAAGAACTCTGCCTTAATTGCAGGTGGAACACAAGCTGCATTTCTCCCACACTGTACACAAAGGGCCCTTCCCTGAATGAACTTCTATATGCAGGGTGTCCCGCGTGCAGCGAACTGCCTCAAGCAAGGCAGGCTCTAATAAGCACTGTAAGCATTTCCTCTCCCAAAACACGCAGTTTTACCCGAAGAACTCTGCTTTAGTTGCCAGTGGAACACAAGCAGCTTTTCTCCCACAGTGTACCCAAAGGGCCTTTGACAGAAAGAACCCCTATGCTCAAGGTGTCCCGCGTGGAGTGAAATGCCTGAACCAAGGCAGGCTCTAGTGAGGCCTGTAAGCATTTCCTCTCACAAAACTCGGCAGTTTTACCCAAAGAACTCTGCTTTAGTACCAGGTGAATCACAAGCAGCGTTTCTCAATCAGTGCACACAATGGCCATTTCCCGAATGAACTTGTTTTATACGCAGGGTGTCCCGCATGCAGCGAACAGCCTCAACCATGGCAGGCTCTACTGTGGTCCCTAAGGCTTTCCTCTCTGAAAACACGGCACTTTTACCCAAAGAACTCTGCCTTAATTGCAGGTGGAACACAAGCTGCATTTCTCCCACACTGTACACAAAGGGCCCTTCCCTGAATGAACTTCTATATGCAGGGTGTCCCGCGTGCAGCGAACTGCCTCAAGCAAGGCAGACTCTAGTGAGGACTGTAAGCATTTCCTCTGCCAGAACACGCAGTTTTACCCGAAGATCTCTGCTTTAGTTTCAGGTGGAACACAAGCAGCTTTTCTCCCACAGTGTACCCAAAGGGCCTTTGCCCGAAAGAACTTCCTTGCTCAAGTTGTCCCGCGTGGAGTGAAATGCCTAAACCAAGGCAGGCTCTAGTGAGGCCTCTAAGCATTTCCTCTCCCAAAACACGCACTTTTACCCAAAGAACTCTGCTTTAGTTGCAGGTGGAACACAAGCAGCCTTTCTGCCACTGTGTACTTTTTGGGCTCTTCCACGAATGAACTTCTATATGCAGGGTTTCCCACGTGGAGCGAACTGCCTCAACCAAGGCAGGCTGTAGTGAGGACTGTAAGCATTTCCTCTCCCAAAACGCTCAGTTTTAACAGAAGAATTCTGCTTTAGTTGCAGTTGGAACACAAGCAAGTTTTCTCCCAGAGTGTACACAATGGTCCTTTCCCCAAGTGAACTTCTATATGCAGGGTGTCCTGCGTGGTGTAAACTACCTCCAGCAAGGAGACTCTACTTATGCCTCTAAGCGTTTCCTCTCCCAAAACACGCAGTTTTGCCCGAAGAACTCTGCTTTAGTTGCCGGTGGAACACAAGCAGCATTTCTGCCACTTTGTACTCCTTGGGCTCTTCCACGAATGAACTTCTATATGCAGGGTTTCTCTCGTGGAGCGAACTGCCTCAACCAAGGCAGGCTCTACTGAGTACTGTAAGCATTTCCTCTCCCAAAATATGCAGTTTGAACGGAAGAACTCTGCTTTGGTTGCAGGTGGAACACAAGCAGGTTTTCTCCCAGAGTGTACACAAGGGTCCTTTCCCCAGATGAATTTCTATACGCAGGGTGTCCCGCGTGGAGTGAACTACCACAACCAAGGCAGGCTCTACTTATACCTCTAAGCGTTTCCTCTCCCAAAACACACAGTTTTATCCGAAGAAATCTGCTTTAGTTGCAGGTGGATCACAAGCAGCTTTTCTCCCACAGTGTACACAGTGGCCTTTGCCTGGAAGAAATTCTATACTCAAGGTGTACCACGTGGAGTGAAATGCCTAAACCAAGGCAGGCTCTAGTGAGGCCTCTAAGAATTTCCTCTCCCAAAACACGGCACTTTTACCCAAAGAACTCTGCTTTAGTTGCAGGTGGAACCCAAGCAGCATTTCTGCCACTGTGTACTCTTTGGGCTCTTCCACGAATGAACCTCTATATGCAGGGTTTCCCACGTGGAGAGAACTGCCTTTACCAAGGCAGGCTGCAGTAAGGACTGTAAGCATTTCCTCTCCCAAAACACGCAGTTTTAATGGAAGAGCTCTGCTTTAGTTGCAGTTGGAACACAAGCACCTTTTATCCCTGGGTGTACACAATGCTCCATTCCCCAAATGAAACTCTATACGCAGGGAGTCCCACGTGGAGTGAACTACCTCAATCAAGGCAGGCTCTTTTTATGCCTCTAAGAGTTTCCTCTCCCAAAACATGCAGTTTTGCCCGAAGAACTCTGCTTCAGTTGCCGGTGGAACACAAGCAGCTTTTCTCTCACAGTGTACCCAAAGGGCCTTTGCACGAAAGAACTTCTATGCTCAAGGTGGCCCGCATGCAGTAAAATGCCTAAACCAAGGCAGGCTCTAGAGAGGGCTCTAAGCATTTCCTCTCCCAAAACATGGCACTTATACCCAAAGAACTCTGCTTTAGTTGCAGGTGGAACACAAGCAGCATTTCTGCCACTGTGTACTCTTTGGGCTCTTCCACGAATGAACTTCTATATGCAGGGTTTTGCTCGTGGAGCGAACTGCCTCAACCAAGGCCGGCTGTACTGAGTACTGTAAGCATTTCCTCTCCCAAAATATGCAGTTTGAACGGAAGAACTCTGCTTTAGTTGCAGGCGGAACACAAGCAGGTTTTCTCCCAGAGTGTACACAATGGTCCTTTCCCCAAATGAAACTCTATACGCAGGGTGTCCCGCGTGGAGTGAACTACCTCAACCAAGGCAGGCTCTACTTATGCCTCTAAGAGTTTCCTCTCCCAAAACACGCAGTTTTACCCAAAGAACTCTGCCTTAATTGCAGGTGGAAGACAAGCTGCATTTCTCCCACACTGTACACAAAGGGCCCTTCCCTGAATGAACTTGTATATGCAGGGTGTCCCGCGTGCAGCGAACTGCCTCAAGCAAGGCAGACTCTAGTAAGGACTGTAAGCATTTCCTCTGCCAGAACATGCAGTTTTACCCGAAGATCTCTGCTTTAGTTGCAGGTGGAAGACAAGCAGCTTTTCTCCCACAGTGTACCCAAAGGGCCTTTGCCCGAAAGAACTTCTATGCTCAAGGTGTCCCGCGTGGAGTGAAATGCTTAAACCAAGGCAGGCTCTAGTGAGGCCTCTAAGCATTTCCTCTCCCAAAACACGGCACTTTTACCCAAAGAACTCTGCTTTAGTTGCAGGTGGAACACAAGCAGCATTTCTGCCACTGTGTACTCTTTGGGCTCTTCCACGAATGAACTTCTATATGCTGGGTTTCCCACGTGGAGCGAACTGCCTGAACCAAGGCAGGCTGTAGTGAGGACTGTAAGCATTTCCTCTCCCAAAACGCGCAGTTTTAACAGAAGAACTCTGCTTTAGTTGCAGGTGGAACACAAGCAAGTTTTCTCCCAGAGTGTACACAATGGTCCTTTCTCCAAGTGAACTTCTATATGCAGGGTGTCCTGCGTGGAGTGAACTACCTCCAGCAAGGCAGACTCTACTTATGCCTCTAAGCCTTTCCTCTCCCAAAACACGCAGTTTTATCGAAGAACTCTGCTTTAGTTGCAGGTGGAACACAAGCAGCTTTTCTCCCACAGTGTACACAGTGGCCTTTGCCTAAAAGAACTATACTCAAGGTGTACCACGTGGAGTGAAATGCCAAAACCAAGGCATGCTCTAGTGAGGCATCTAAGAATTTCCCCTCGCAAAACACCGCAGTTTTACCCAAAGAACTCTGCTTTAGTTCCACGTGTAACACAAGCAGCATTTCTCCATCAGTGCACACAATGGGCACTTCCGTGAAAGAACTTGTTCTTTACGCAGGGTGTCCCGCGTGGAGCGAACAGTGTCAACCATGGCAGGCTCTACTGTGGTCTCTAAGGATTTCCTCTCTGAAAACACGGTACTTGTACCCGTAGAACTCTGCCATAATTGCACTTGGAACACAAGCTGCCTTTCTCCCACACTGTACACAAAGTGTCCTTCCCTGAATGAACTTCAATATGCAAGGTGTCCCGCATGGAGTGAGCTGCCTCAACCAAGGCAGGCTCTAGTAAGGGCTCTAAGCATTTCCTCTTCCAAAACACTCAGTTTTAACGGAAGAACTCTGCTTTAGTTGCAGGTGGAACACAAGCAATTTTTCTCCCACAGTGTACACAATGGGCACTTCCCCTAATAAACTTGCAGTATAAGAATGGTGTCCCGTGTGGAGCGAACTGCCTCACCCATGGCAGGCTCTACTGTGGTCACTAAGGCTTTCCTCTCTGAAAACGCGGCACTTTTACCCAAAGAACTCTGCCTTAATTGCAGGTGGAACACAAGCAGCATTTCTCCCACACTGTACAAAAAGGGCCTTTCCCCGAATGAACTTCTATATGCAGGGTGTCCAGCGTGCAGCGAACTGCCTCAAGCAAGGCAGGCTCTAGTAAGGACTGTAAGCATTTCCTCTCCAAAACACGCAGTTTTACCCGAAGAAGTCTGCTTTAGTTGCGGGTGGAACACAAGCAGCTTTTCTGCCACTGTGTACTCCTTGGGCTCTTCCACGAATGAACTTCTATATGCAGGGTTTCTCTTGTGGAGCGAACTGCCTCAACCAAGGCAGGCTGTACTGAGTACTTTAAGCATTTCCTCTCCCAAAATATGCAGTTTGAACGGAAGAACTCTGCTTTAGTTGCAGGCGGAACACAAGCAGGTTTTCTCCCAGAGTGTACACAATGGTCCTTTCCCCAAATGAATTTCTATACGCAGGGTGTCCTGCTTGGAGTGAACTACCTCAACCAAGGCAAGCTCTACTTATGCCTCTAAGAGTTTCCTCTCCCAAAACACGCAGTTTTCCCCAAAGAACTCTGCCTTAATTGCAGGTGGAACACAAGCCGCATTTCTCCCACACTGTACACAAAGGGCCCTTCCCTGAATGAACTTCTATATGCAGGGTGTCCCGCGTGCAGCGAACTGCCTCAAGCAAGGCAGAGTCTAGTGAGGACTGTAAGCATTTCCTCTCCCAGAACACGCAGTTTTACCCGAAGATCTCTGCTTTAGTTGCAGGTGGAACACAAGCAGCTTTTCTCCCACAGTGTACCCAAAGGGCCTTTCCCGAAAGAACTTCCTTGCTCAAGGTGTCCCGCGTGGAGTGAAATGCCTAAACCAAGGCAGGATCTAGTGAGGCCTCTAAGCATTTCCTCTCAAATAACACGGCACTTTTACCCAAAGAACTCTGCTTTAGTTGCAGGTGGAACACAAGCAGCCTTTCTGCCTCTGTGTACTTTTTGGGCTCTTCCACGAATGAACTTCTATATGCAGGGTTTCCCACGTGGAGCGAACTGCCTCAACCAAGGCAGGCCGTAGTGAGGACTGTAAACATTTCCTCTCCCCAAACGCTCAGTTTTACAGAAGAACTCTGCTTTAGTTGCAGGTGGAACACAAGCAAGTTTTCTCCCAGAGTGTACACAATGTTTCTTTCCCCAAGTGAACTTCTATATGCAGGGTGTCCTGCGTGGAGTGAACTACCTCCAGCAAGGAGACTCTACTTATGCCTCTAAGCGTTTCCTCTCCCAAAACACGCAGTTGGCCCGAAGAACTCTGCTTTAGTTGCCGGTGGAACACAAGCAGCATTTCTGCCACCTTGTACTCCTTGGGCTCTTCCACGAATGAACTTCTATATGCAGGGTTTCTCTCGTGGAGCGAACTGCCTCAACCAAGGCAGGCTGTACTGAGTACTGTAAGCATTTCCTCTCCCAAAATATGCAGTTTGAACGGAAGAACTCTGCTTTGGTTGCAGGAGGAACACAAGCTGGTTTTCTCCCAGAGTGTACACAAGGGTCCTTTCCCCAGATGAATTTCTATACGCAGGGTGTCCCGCGTGGAGTGAACTACCTCAACCAAGGCAGGCTCTACTTATACCTCTAAGCGTTTCGTCTCCGAAAACACACAGTTTTATCCGAAGAAATCGCTTTAGTTGCAGGTGGAACACAAGCAGCTTTTCTCCCACAGTGTACACAGTGGCCTTTGCCTGAAAGAACTTCTATACTCAAGGTGTACCACGTGGAGTGAAATGCCTAAACCAAGGCAGGCTCTAGTGAGGCCTCTAAGAATTTCCTCTCCCAAAACACGGCACTTTTACCCAAAGAACTCTGCTTTAGTTGCAGGTGGAACACAAGCAGCATTTCTGCAACTGTGTACTCTTTGGGCTCTTCCACGAATGAACCTCTATATGCAGGGTTTCCCTCGTGGAGAGAACTGCCTTTACCAAGGCAGGCTGCAGTAAGGACTGTTAGCATTTCCTCTCCCAAAACACGCAGTTTTAATGGAAGAGCTCTGCTTTAGTTGCAGTTGGAACACAAGCACCTTTTATCCCTGGGTGTACACAATGCTCCATTCCCAAAATGAAACTCTAAACGCAGGGTGTCCCACGTGGAGTGAACTACCTCAATCAAGGCAGGCTCTTCTTATGCCTCTAAGAGTTTCCTCTCCCAAAACATGCAGTTTTGCCCGAAGAACTCTGCTTTAGTTGCCGGTGGAACACAAGCAGCTTTTCTCTCACAGTGTACCCAAAGGTCCTTTGCCCGAAAGAACTTCTATGCTCAAGGTGGCCCGCATGCAGTAAAATGCCTAAACCAAGGCAGGCTCTAGAGAGGGCTCTAAGCATTTCCTCTACCAAAACATGGCATTTATACCCAAAGAACTCTGCTTTAGTTGCAGGTGGAACACAAGCAGCATTTCTGCCACTGTGTACTCTTTGGGCTCTTCCACGAATGAACTTCTATATGCAGGGTTTTGCTCGTGGAGCGAACTGCCTCAACCAAGGCAGGCTGTACTGAGTACTGTAAGCATTTCCTCTCCCAAAATATGCAGTTTGAACGGAAGAACTCTGCTTTAGTTGCAGGTGGAACACAAGCAGGTTTTCTCCCAGAGTGTACACAATGGTCCTTTCCCCAAATGAAATTCTATACGCAGGGTGTCCCGCGTGGAGTGAACTACCTCAACCAAGGCAGGCTCTACTTATGCCTCTAAGAGTTTCCTCTCCCAAAACACGCAGTTTTACCCAAAGAACTCTGCCTAAATTGCAGGTGGAACACAAGCTGCATTTCTCCCACACTGTACACAAAGGGCCCTTCCCTGAAAGAACTTCTATATGCAGGGTGTCCCGCGTGCAGCGAACTGCCTCAAGCATGGCAGGCTGTAGTGAGGACTGTAAGCATTTCCTCTGCCAGAACACGCAGTTTTACCCGAAGATCTCTGCTTTAGTTGCAGGTGGAAGACAAGCAGCTTTTCTCCCACAGTGTACACAGTGGCATTTGCCTGAAAGAACTTCTATACTCAAGGTGAACTACGTGGAGTGAAATGCCTAAACCAAGGCATGCTCTAGTGAGGCCTCTAAGAATTTCCTCTCCCAAAACACCGCAGTTTTACCCAAGGAACTCTGCTTTAGTTCCACGTGTCACACAAGCAGCATTTCTCCATCAGTGCACACAATGGGCACTTCCCCGAAAGAACTTGCTCTATACGCAGGGTGTCCCGCGTGGAGCGAACAGTGTCAACCATGGCAGGCTCTACTGTGGTCTCTAAGGATTTCCTCTCTGAAAACACGGCACTTTTACCCAAAGAACTCTGCTTTAGTTGCAGGTGGAACACAAGCAGCATTTCTGCCACTGTGTACTCTTTGGGCTCTTCCACGAATGAACTTCTATATGCAGGGTTTCCCACGTGGAGCGAACTGCCTCAACCAAGGCAGGCTGTAGTGAGGACTGTAAGCATTTCCTCTCCCAAAACGCGCAGTTTTAACAGAAGAACTCTGCTTTAGTGGCAGGTGGAACACAAGCAAGTTTTCTCCCAGAGTGTACACAATGGTCCTTTCCCCAAGTGAACTTCTAAATGCAGGGTGTCCTGCGTGGAGTGAACTTCCTCCAGCAAGGCAGACTCTATTTATGCCTCTAAGCGTTTCCTCTCCCAAAACACGCAGTTTTCCCCGAAGAACTCTGCTTTAGTTGCCGGTGGAACACAAGCAGCTTTTCTCTCACAGTGTACCGAAAGGGCCTTTGCCCGAAAGAACTTCTATGCTCAAGGTGGCCCGCATGCAGTGAAATGCCAAAACCAAGGCAGGCTCTAGAGAGGGCTCTAAGCATCTCCTCTCCCAAAACACGGCAGTTTTACCCAAAGAACTCTGCTTTAGTTCCAGGTGGAACACAAGCAGCATTTCTGCCACTTTGTACTCCTTGGGCTCTTCCACGAATGAACTTCTATATGCAGGGTTTCCCTCGTGGAGCGAACTGCCTCAACCAAGGCAGGCTGTACTGAGTACTGTAAGCATTTCCTCTCCCAAAATATGCAGTTTGAGCGGAAGAACTCTACTTTAGTTGCAGGTGGAACACAAGCAGGTTTTCTCCCAGAGTGTACACAATGGTCCTTTCCCCAAATGAATTTCTATACGCAGGGTGTCCCGCGTGGAGTGAACTACCTCAACCAAGGCAGGCTCTACTTATGCGTCTAAGCGTTTCCTCTCCCAAAACACGCAGTTTTACCCAAAGAACTCTGCCTTAATTGCAGGTGGAACACAAGCTGCATTTTACCCACACTGTACACGAAGGGCCCTTCCCTGAATGAACTTCTATATGCAGGGTTTCCCGCGTGCAGCGAACTGCCTCAAGCAAGGCAGACTCTAGTAAGGACTGTAAGCATTTCCTCTGCCTGAACACGCAGTTTTACCCGAAAATCTCTGCTTTAGTTGCAGGTGGAAGACAAGCAGCTTTTCTCTCACAGTGTACCCAAAGGGCCTTTGCCCGAAAGAACTTCTATGCTCAAGGTGTCCCGCGTGGAGTGAAATGCCTAAACCAAGGCAGGCTCTAGTGAGGCCTCAAAGCATTTCCTCTCCCAAAACACGGCACTTTTACCCAAAGAACTCTGCTTTAGTTGCAGGTGGAACACAAGAAGCATTTCTGCCACTGTGTACTCTTTGGGCTCTTCCACGAATGAACTTCTCTATGCAGGGTTTCCCACGTGGAGCGAACTCCCTCAACCAAGGCAGGCTGTAGTGAGGACTGTAAGCATTTCCTCTCCCAAAACGCGCAGTTTTAACAGAAGAACTCTGCT
The DNA here is from genome assembly GCF_964165515.1 of Mesoplodon bidens. NCBI lineage: Eukaryota > Metazoa > Chordata > Mammalia > Artiodactyla > Ziphiidae > Mesoplodon > Mesoplodon bidens. The sequence goes on along the minus strand of NW_027671593.1, from coordinate 71,090 downwards.
TTAGTTGCAGGAGGAACACAAGCAAGTTTTTTCCCAGAGTGTACACAATGGTCCTTTCCCCAAGTGAACTTCTATACGCAGGGTGTCCCGCGTGGAGTGAACTACCTCAACCAAGGCAGGCTCTACTTATGCCTCTAAGAGTTTCCTCTCCCAAAACACGCAGTTTTACCCAAAGAACTCTGCCTTAACTGCAGGTGGAACACAAGCAGCATTTCTCCCACACTGTACACAAAGGGCCCTTCCCTGAAAGAACTTCTATATGCAGGGTGTCCCGCGGGCAGCGAACTGCCTCAAGCAAGGCAGGCTCTAGTAAGCACTGTAAGCATTTCCTCTCCCAAAACACGCAGTTTTACCCGAAGAACTCTGCTTTAGTTGCCGGTGGAACACAAGCAGCTTTTCTCCCACAGTGTACCCAAAGGGCCTTTGACCGAAAGAACCCCTATGCTCAAGGTGTCCAGCGTGGAGTGAAATGCCTGAATCAAGGCAGGCTCTAGTGAGGCCTGTAAGCATTTCCTCTCACAAAACTCGGCAGTTTTACCCAAAGAACTCTGCTTTAGTACCAGGTGTATCACAAGCAGCGTTTCTCAATCAGTGCACACAATGGGCATTTCCCGAATGAACTTGTTCTATACGCAGGGTGTGCCGTATGGAGCGAACTGCCTCACCCATGGCAGGCTCTACTGTGGTCCCTAAGGCTTTCCTCTCTGAAAACACGGCACTTTTACCCAAAGAACTCTGCCTTAATTGCAGGTGGCATACAAGCTGCATTTCTCCCACACTGTACACAAAGGGCCCTTCCCTGAATGAACTTCTATATGCAGGGTGTCCCGCGTGCAGCGAACTGCCTCAAGCAACGCAGACTCTAGTGAGGACTGTAAGCATTTCCTCTGCCAGAACACGCAGTTTTACCCGAAGATCTCTGCTTTAGTTACAGGTGGAAGACAAGCAGCTTTTCTCCCACAGTGTACCCAAAGGGCCTTTGCCCGAAAGAACTTCTATGCTCAAGGTGTCCCGCGTGGAGTGAAATGCCTAAACCAAGGCAGGCTCTAGTGAGGCCTCTAAGCATTTCCTCTCCCAAAACACGGCACTTTTACCCAAAGAACTCTGCTTTAGTTGCAGGTGGAACACAAGCAGCATTTCTGCCACTGTGTACTCTTTGGGCTCTTCCACGAATGAACTTCTATATGCAGGGTTTCCCACGTGGAGCGAACTGCCTCAACCAAGGCAGGCTGTAGTGAGGACTGTAAGCATTTCCTCTCCCCAAACGCGCAGTTTAACAGAAGAACTCTGCTTTAGTTGCAGGGGGAACACAAGCAAGTTTTCTCCCAGAGTGTACACAATGGTCCTTTCCCCAAGTGAACTTCTATATGCAGGGTGTCCTGCGTGGAGTGAACTACCTCCAGCAAGGCAGACTCTACGTATGCCTCTAAGCGTTTCCTCTCCCAAAACACGCAGTTTTATCCGAAGAACTCTGCTTTAGTTGCAGGTGGAACACAAGCAGCTTTTCTCCCACAGTGTTCACAGTGGCATTTGCCTGAAAGAACTTCTATACTCAAGGTGAACTACGTGGAGTGAAATGCCTAAACCAAGGCATGCTCAAGTGAGGCCTCTAAGAATTTCCTCTCCCAAAACACCGCAGTTTTACCCAAGGAACTCTGCTTTAGTTCCACGTGTCACACAAGCAGCATTTCTCCATCAGTGCACACAATGGGCACTTCCCCGAAAGAACTTGCTCTATACGCAGGGTGTCCCGCGTGGAGCGAACAGTGTCAACCATGGCAGGCTCTACTGTGGTCTCTAAGGATTTCCTCTCTGAAAACACGGCACTTTTACCCAAAGAACTCTGCTTTAGTTGCAGGTGGAACACAAGCAGCCTTTCTGCCACTGTGTACTCTTTGGGCTCTTCCACGAATGAACTTCTATATGCAGGGTTTCCCACGTGGAGCGAACTGCCTCAACCAAGGCAGGCTGTAGTGAGGATTGTAAGCATTTCCTCTCCCAAAACGCGCAGTTTTAACAGAAGAACTCTGCTTTAGTGGCAGGTGGAACACAAGCAAGTTTTCTCCCAGAGTGTACACAATGGTCCTTTCCCCAAGTGAACTTCTAAATGCAGGGTGTCCTGCGTGGAGTGAACTACCTCCAGCAAGGCAGACTCTACTTATGCCTCTAAGGGTTTCCTCTCCCAAAACACGCAGTTTTATCCGAAGAACTCTGCTTTAGTTGCCGGTGGAACACAAGCAGCTTTTCTCTCACAGTGTACCCAAAGGGCCTTTGCCCGAAAGAATTTCTATGCTCAAGGTGGCCCGCATGCAGTGAAATGCCAAAACCAAGGCAGGCTCTAGAGAGGGCTCTAAGCATCTCCTCTCCCAAAACACGGCAGTTTTACCCAAAGAACTCTGCTTTAGTTCCAGGTGGAACACAAGCAGCATTTCTGCCACTGTGTTCTCCTTGGGCTCTTCCACGAATGAACTTCTATATGCAGGGTTTCCCTCGTGGAGCGAACTGCCTCAACCAAGGCAGGCTGTACTGAGTACTGTAAGCATTTCCTCTCCCAAAATATGCAGTTTGAACGGAAGAACTCTACTTTAGTTGCAGGTGGAACACAAGCAGGTTTTCTCCCAGAGTGTACACAATGGTCCTTTCCCCAAATGAATTTCTATACGCAGGGTGTCCCGCGTGGAGTGAACTACCTCAACCAAGGCTGGCTCTACTTATACCTCTAAGCGATTCCTCTCCCAAAACACACACTTTTATCCGAAGAACTCTGCTTTAGTTGCAGGTGGAACACAAGCAGCTTTTCTCCCACAGTGTACACGGTGGCCTTTGCCTGAAAGAACTTCTATACTCAAGGTGTACCACGTGGAGTGAAATGCCTAAACCAAGGCAGGCTCTAGTGACGCCTCTAAACATTTCCTCTCTCAAAACACGGCACTTTTACCCAAAGAACTCTGCTTTAGTTGCAGGTGGAACACAAGCAGCATTTCTGCCACTGTGTACTCTTTGGGCTCTTCCACGAATGAACCTCTATATGCAGGGTTTCCCACGTGGAGAGAACTGCCTTTACCAAGGCAGGCTGTAGTAAGGACTGTAAGCATTTCCTCTCCCAAAACACGCAGTTTTAATGGAAGAGCTCTGCTTTAGTTGCAGTTGGAACACAAGCACCTTTTATCCCTGGGTGTACACAATGCTCCTTTCCCCAAATGAAACTCTATACGCAGGGTGACCCGCGTGGAGTGAACTACCTCAATCAAGGGAGGCTCTTCTTATGCCTCTAAGAGTTTCCTCTCCCAAAACATGCAGTTTTGCCCGAAGAACTCTGCTTTAGTTGACGGTGGAACACAAGCAGCTTTTCTCTCACAGTGTACCCAAAGGGCCTTTGCCCGAAAGAACTTCTATGCTCAAGGTGTCCCGCGTGGAGTGAAATGCCTAAACCAAGGCAGGCTCTAGTGAGGCCTCTAAGCAATTCCTCTCCCCAAACACGGCACTTTTACCCAAAGAACTCTGCTTTAGTACCAGGTGTATCACAAGCATCGTTTCTCAATCAGTGCACACAATGGGCATTTCCCGAATGAACTTGTTCTATACGCAGGGGTGCCGTGTGGAGCGAACTGCCTCACCCATGGCAGGCTCTACTGTGGTCCCTAAGGCTTTCCTCTCTGAAAACACGGCACTTTTACCCAAAGAAATCTGCCTTAATTGCAGATGGCATACAAGCTGCATTTCTCCCACACTGTACACAAAGGGCCCTTCCCTGAATGAACTTTTTATGCAGGGAGTCCCGCGTGCAGCGAACTGCCTCAAGCAAGGCAGACTCTAGTGAGGACTCTAAGCATTTCCTCTGCCAGGACACGCAGTTTTACCCGAAGATCACTGCTTTTGTTGCAGGTGGAACACAAGCAAGTTTTCTCCCAGAGTGTACACAATGGTCCTTTCCCCAAGTGAACTTCTAAATGCAGGGTGTCCTGCGTGGAGTGAACTACCTCCAGCAAGGCAGACTCTACTTATGCCTCTAAGCGTTTCCTCTCCCAAAACACGCAGTTTTCCCCGAAGAACTCTGCTTTAGTTGCCGGTGGAACACAAGCAGCTTTTCTCTCACAGTGTACCGAAAGGGCCTTTGCCCGAAAGAACTTCTATGCTCAAGGTGGCCCGCATGCAGTGAAATGCCAAAACCAAGGCAGGCTCTAGAGAGGGCTCTAAGCATCTCCTCTCCCAAAACACGGCAGTTTTACCCAAAGAACTCTGCTTTAGTTCCAGGTGGAACACAAGCAGCATTTCTGCCACTGTGTACTCCTTGGGCTCTTCCACGAATGAACTTCTATATGCAGGGTTTCCCTCGTGGAGCGAACTGCCTCAACCAAGGCAGGCTGTACTGAGTACTGTAAGCATTTCCTCTCCCAAAATATGCAGTTTGAACGGAAGAACTCTACTTTAGTTGCAGGTGGAACACAAGCAGGTTTTCTCCCAGAGTGTACACAATGGTCCTTTCCCCAAATGAATTTCTATACGCAGGGTGTCCCGCGTGGAGTGAACTACCTCAACCAAGGCAGGCTCTACTTATGCCTCTAAGAGTTTCCTCTCCCAAAACACGCAGTTTTACCCAAAGAACTCTGCCTTAATTGCAGGTGGAACACAAGCTGCATTTCTCCCACACTGTACACAAAGGGCCCTTCCCTGAATGAACTTTTTATGCAGGGTGTCCCGCGTGCAGCGAACTGCCTCAAGCAAGGCAGACTCTAGTGAGGACTCTAAGCATTTCCTCTGCCAGGACACGCAGTTTTACTCGAAGATCACTGCTTTAGTTGCAGGTGGAACACAAGCAAGTTTTCTCCCAGAGTGTACACAATGGTCCTTTTCCCAATTGAACTTCTATATGCGGGGTGTCCTGCGTGGAGTAAACTACCACCAGCAAGGAGACTCTACTTATGCCTCTAAGCCTTTCCTCTCCCAAAACACGCAGTTTTATCCAAAGAACTCTGCATTAGTTGCAGGTGGAACACAAGCAGCTTTTCTCCCACAGTGTACACAGTGGCATTTGCCTGAAAGAACTTCTATACTCAAGGTGAACTACGTGGAGTGAAATGCCTAAACCAAGGCATGCTCTAGTGAGGCCTCTAAGAATTTCCTCTCCCAAAACACCGCAGTTTTACCCAAAGAACTCTGCTTTAGTTCCACGTGTCACACAAGCAGCATTTCTCCATCAGTGCACACAATGGGCACTTCCCCGAAAGAACTTGCTCTATACGCAGGGTGTCCCGCGTGGAGCGAACAGTGTCAACCATGGCAGGCTCTACTGTGGTCTCTAAGGATTTCCTCTCTGAAAACACGGCACTTTTACCCAAAGAACTCTGCTTTAGTTGCAGGTGGAACACAAGCAGCCTTTCTGCCACTGTGTACTCTTTGGGCTCTTCCACGAATGAACTTCTATATGCAGGGTTTCCCACGTGGAGCGAACTGCCTCAACCAAGGCAGGCTGTAGTGAGGACTGTAAGCATTTCCTCTCCCAAAACGCGCAGTTTTAACAGAAGAACTCTGCTTTAGTGGCAGGTGGAACACAAGCAAGTTTTCTCCCAGAGTGTACACAATGGTCCTTTCCCCAAGTGAACTTCTAAATGCAGGGTGTCCTGCGTGGAGTGAACTACCTCCAGCAAGGCAGACTCTACTTATGCCTCTAAGCGTTTCCTCTCCCAAAACACGCAGTTTTCCCCGAAGAACTCTGCTTTAGTTGCCGGTGGAACACAAGCAGCTTTTCTCTCACAGTGTACCGAAAGGGCCTTTGCCCGAAAGAACTTCTATGCTCAAGGTTGCCCGCATGCAGTGAAATGCCAAAACCAAGGCAGGCTCTAGAGAGGGCTCTAAGCATCTCCTCTCCCAAAACACGGCAGTTTTACCCAAAGAACTCTGCTTTAGTTCCAGGTGGAACACAAGCAGCATTTCTGCCACTGTGTACTCCTTGGGCTCTTCCACGAATGAACTTCTATATGCAGGGTTTCCCTTGTGGAGCGAACTGCCTCAACCAAGGCAGGCTGTACTGAGTACTGTAAGCATTTCCTCTCCCAAAATATGCAGTTTGAACGGAAGAACTCTACTTTAGTTGCAGGTGGAACACAAGCAGGTTTTCTCCCAGAGTGTACACAATGGTCCTTTCCCCAAATGAATTTCTATACGCAGGGTGTCCCGCGTGGAGTGAACTACCTCAACCAAGGCTGGCTCTACTTATACATCTAAGCGATTCCTCTCCCAAAACACACAGTTTTATCCGAAGAACTCTGCTTTAGTTGCAGGTGGAACAGAAGCAGCTTTTCTCCCACAGTGTACACGGTGGCCTTTGCCTGAAAGAACTTCTATACTCAAGGTGTACCACGTGGAGTGAAATGCCTAAACCAAGGCAGGCTCTAGTGACGCCTCTAAACATTTACTCTCTCAAAACACGGCACTTTTACCCAAAGAACTCTGCTTTAGTTGCAGGTGGTACACAAGCAGCATTTCTGCCACTGTGTACTCTTTGGGCTCTTCCACGAATGAACCTCTATATGCAGGGTTTCCTACGTGGAGAGAACTGCCTTTACCAAGGCAGGCTGTAGTAAGGACTGTAAGCATTTCCTCTCCCAAAACACACAGTTTTAATGGAAGAGCTCTGCTTTAGTTGCAGTTGGAACACAAGCACCTTTTATCCCTGGGTGTACACAATGCTCCTTTCCCCAAATGAAACTCTATACGCAGGGTGTCCCGCGTGGAGTGAACTACCTCAATCAAGGCAGGCTCTTCTTATGCCTCTAAGAGTTTCCTCTCCCAAAACATGCAGTTTTGCCCGAAGAACTCTGCTTTAGTTGACGGTGGAACACAAGCAGCTTTTCTCTCACAGTGTACCCAAAGGGCCTTTGCCCGAAAGAACTTCTATGCTCAAGGTGTCCCGCGTGGAGTGAAATGCCTAAACCAAGGCAGGCTCTAGTGAGGCCTCTAAGCAATTCCTCTCCCAAAACACGGCACTTTTACCCAAAGAACTCTTCTTTAGTTGCAGGTGGAACACAAGCAGCCTTTCTGCCACTGTGTACTCTTTGGGCTCTTCCACGAATGAACTTCTATATGCAGGGTTTCCCACGTGGAGCGAACTGCCTCAACCAAGGCAGGCTGTAGTGAGGACTGTAAGCATTTCCTCTCCCAAAACGCGCAGTTTTAACAGAAGAACTCTGCTTTAGTTGCAGGTGGAACACAAGCAAGTTTTCTCCCAGAGTGTACACAATGGTCCTTTCCCCAAGTGAACTTCTAAATGCAGGGTGTCCTGCGTGGAGTGAACTACCTCCAACAAGGCATACTCTACTTATGCCTCTAAGCGTTTCCTCTCCCAAAACACGCAGTTTTCCCCGAAGAACTCTGCTTTAGTTGCCGGTGGAACACAAGCAGCATTTCTGCCACTGTGTACTCTTTGGGCTCTTCCACGAATGAACTTCTATATGCAGGGTTTCCCTCGTGGAGCGAACTGCCTCAACCAAGGCAGGCTGTACTGAGTACTGTAAGCATTTCCTCTCCCAAAATATGCAGTTTGAACGGAAGAACTCTACTTTAGTTGCAGGTGGAACACAAGCAGGTTTTCTCCCAGAGTGTACACAATGGTCCTTTCCCCAAATGAATTTCTATACGCAGGGTGTCCCGGGTGGAGTGAACTACCTCAACCAAGGCAGGCTCTACTTATGCCTCTAAGAGTTTCCTCTCCCAAAACACGCAGTTTTACCCAAAGAACTCTGCCTTAATTGCAGGTGGAACACAAGCTGCATTTCTCCCACCCTGTACACAAAGGGCCCTTCCCTGAAAGAACTTCTATATGCAGGGTGTCCCGCGCGCAGCGAACTGCCTGAAGCAAGGCAGGCTCTAGTAAGCACTGTAAGCATTTCCTCTCCCAAAACAGGCAGTTTTACCCGAAGAACTCTGCTTTAGTTGCCGGTGGAACACAAGCAGCTTTTCTCCCACAGTGTACCCAAAGGGCCTTTGACCGAAAGAACCCCTATGCTTAAGGTTTCCCGCGTGGAGTGAAATGCCTGAATCAAGGCAGGCTCTAGTGAGGCCTGTAAGCATTTCCTCTCACAAAACTCGGCAGTTTTACCCAAAGAACTCTGCTTTAGTACCAGGTGTATCACAAGCAGCGTTTCTCAATCAGTGCACACAATGGGCATTTCCGGAATGAACTTGTTCTATACGCAGGGTGTGCCGTGTGGAGCGAAATGCCTCACCCATGGCAGGCTCTACTGTGGTCCCTAAGGCTTTCCTCTCTGAAAACACGGCACTTTTACCCAAAGAACTCTGCCTTAATTGCAGGTGGCATACAAGCTGCATTTCTCCCACACTGTACACAAAGGGCCCTTCCCTGAATGAACTTCTATATGCAGGGTGTCCCGCGTGCAGCGAACTGCCTCAAGCAAGGTAGACTCTAGTGAGGACTGTAAGCATTTCCTCTCCCAGAACACGCAGTTTTACCCGAAGATCTCTGCTTTAGTTGCAGGTGGAACACAAGCAGCTTTTCTCCCACAGTGTACCCAAAGGGCCTTTGCCCGAAAGAACTTCCTTGCTCAAGGTGTCCCGCGTGGAGTGAAATGCCTAAAGCAAGGCAGGCTCTAGTGAGGCCTCTAAGCATTTCCTCTCCCAAAACACGGCACTTTTACCCAAAGAACTCTGCTTTAGTTGCAGGTGGAACACAAGCAGCCTTTCTGCCACTGTGTACTTTTTGGGCTCTTCCACGAATGAACTTCTATATGCAGGGTTTCCCACGTGGAGCTAACTGCCTCAACCAAGGCAGGCTGTAGTGAGGACTGTAAGCATTTCCTCTCCCAAAACGCGCAGTTTTAACAGAAGAAGTCTGCTTTAGTTGCAGGTGGAACACAAGCAAGTTTTCTCCCAGAGTGTACACAATGGTCCTTTCCCCAAGTGAACTTCTATATGCAGTGTGTCCTGCGTGGAGTAAACTACCTCCAGCAAGGAGACTCTACTTATGCCTCTAAGCGTTTCCTCTCCCCAAACACGCAGTTTTGCCCGAAGAACTCTGCTTTAGTTGCCGGTGGAACACAAGCAGCATTTCTGCCACTTTGTACTCCTTGGGCTCTTCCACGAATGAACTTCTATATGCAGGGTTTCTCTCGTGGAGCGAACTGCCTCAACCAAGGCAGGCTGTACTGAGTACTGTAAGCATTTCCTCTCCCAAAATATGCAGTTTGAACGGAAGAACTCTGCTTTGGTTGCAGGTGGAACACAAGCAGGTTTTCTCCCAGAGTGTACACAAGGGTCCTTTCCCCAGATGAATTTCTATACGCAGGGTGTCCCGCGTGGAGTGAACTACCACAACCAAGGCAGGCTCTACTTATACCTCTAAGCGATTCCTCTCCCAAAACACACAGTTTTATCCGAAGAACTCTACTTTAGTTGCAGGTGGAAAACAAGCAGCTTTTCGCCCACAAGTGTACACAGTGGCCTTTGCCTGAAAGAACTTCTATACTCAAGGTGTACCACGTGGAGTGAAATGCCTAAACCAAGGCAGGCTCTAGTGAGGCCTCTAAACATTTCCTCTCCCAAAACACGGCACTTTTACCCAAAGAACTCCTCTTTAGTTGCAGGTGGAACACAAGCAGCATTTCTGCCACTGTGTACTCTTTGGGCTCTTCCACGAATGAACCTCTTTATGCAGGGTTTCCCACGTGGAGAGAACTGCCTTTACCAAGGCAGGCTGTAGTAAGGACTGTAAGCATTTCCTCTCCCAAAACACGCAGTTTTAATGGAAGAGCTCTGCTTTAGTTGCAGTTGGAACACAAGCACCTTTTATCCCTGGGTGTACACAATGCTCCTTTCCCCAAATGAAACTCTATACGCAGGGTGTCCCGCGTGGAGTGAACTACCTCAATCAAGGCAGGCTCTTCTTATGCCTCTAAGAGTTTCCTCTCCCAAAACATGCAGTTTTGCCCGAAGAACTCTGCTTTAGTTGACGGTGGAACACAAGCAGCTTTTCTCTCACAGTGTACCCAAAGGGCCTTTGCCGGAAAGAACTTCTATGCTCAAGGTGGCCCGCATGCAGTAAAATGCCTAAACCAAGGCAGGCTCTAGAGAGGGCTCTAAGCATTTCCTCTCCCAAAACATGGCATTTATACCCAAAGAACTCTGCTTTAGTTGCAGGTGGAACACAAGCAGCATTTCTGCCACTGTGTACTCTTTGGGCTCTTCCACGAATGAACTACTATATGCAGGGTTTCCCTCGTGGAGCGAACTGCCTCAACCAAGGCAGGCTGTACTGAGTACTGTAAGCATTTCCTCTCCCAAAATATGCAGTTTGAACGGAAGAACTCTGCTTTAGTTGCAGGCGGAACACAAGCAGGTTTTCTCCCAGAGTGTACACAATGGTCCTTCCCCAAATGAATTTCTATATGCAGGGTGTCCCGCGTGGAGTGAACTACCTCAACCAAGGCAGGCTCTACTTATGCCTCTAAGAGTTTCCTCTCCCAAAACACGCAGTTTTACCCAAAGAACTCTGCCTTAATTGCAGGTGGAACACAAGCTGCATTTCTCCCACACTGTACACAAAGGGCCCTTCCCTGAATGAACTTCTATATGCAGGGTGTCCCGCGTGCAGCGAACTGCCTCAAGCAAGGCAGGCTCTAGTAAGCACTGTAAGCATTTCCTCTCCCAAAACACGCAGTTTTACCAGAAGAACTCTGCTTTAGTTGCCGGTGGAACACAAGCAGCTTTTCTCCCACAGTGTACCCAAAGGGCCTTTGACCGACAGAACCCCTATGCTCAAGGTGTCCCGCGTGGAGTGAAATGCCTGAATCAAGGCAGGCTCTAGTGAGGCCTGTAAGCATTTCCTCTCACAAAACTCGGCAGTTTTACCCAAAGAACTCTGCTTTAGTACCAGGTGTATCACAAGCAGCGTTTCTCAATCAGTGCACACAATGGGCATTTCCCGAATGAACTTGTTCTATACGCAGGGTGTGCCGTGTGGAGCGAACTGCCTCAACCATGGCAGGCTCTACTGTGGTCCCTAAGGCTTTCCTCTCTGAAAACACGGCACTTTTACCCAAAGAACTCTGCCTTAATTGCAGGTGGCATACAAGCGGCATTTCTCCCACACTGTACACAAAGGGCCCTTCCCTGAATGAACTTCTATATGCAGGGTGTCCCGCGTGCAGCGAACTGCCTCAAGCAAGGCAGACTCTAGTGAGGACTGTAAGCATTTCCTCTCCCAGAACACGCAGTTTTACCCGAAGATCTCTGCTTTAGTTGCAGGTGGAACACAAGCAGCTTTTCTCCCACAGTGTACCCAAAGGGCCTTTGCCCGAAAGAACTTCCTTGCTCAAGGTGTCCCGCGTGGAGTGAAATGCCTAAAGCAAGGCAGGCTCTAGTGAGGCCTCTAAGCATTTCCTCTCCCAAAACACGGCACTTTTACCCAAAGAACTCTGCTTTAGTTGCAGGTGGAACACAAGCAGCCTTTCTGCCACTGTGTACTTTTTGGGCTCTTCCACGAATGAACTTCTATATGCAGGGTTTCCCACGTGGAGCGAACTGCCTCAACCAAGGCAGGCTGTAGTGAGGACTGTAAGCATTTCCTCTCCCAAAACGCTCAGTTTTAACAGAAGAACTCTGCTTTAGTTGCAGGTGGAACACAAGCAAGTTTTCTCCCAGAGTGTACACAATGGTCCTTTCCCCAAGTGAACTTCTATATGCAGGGTGTCCTGCGTGGAGTAAACTACCTCCAGCAAGGAGACTCTACTTATGCCTCTAAGCGTTTCCTCTCCCAAAACACGCAGTTTTGCCCGAAGAACTCTGCTTTAGTTCCCGGTGGAACACAAGCAGCATTTCTGCCACTATGTACTCCTTGGGCTCTTCCACGAATGAACTTCTATATGCAGGGTTTCTCTCGTGGAGCGAACTGCCTCAACCAAGGCAGGCTGTACTGAGTACTGTAAGCATTTCCTCTCCCAAAATATGCAGTTTGAACGGAAGAACTCTGCTTTGGTTGCAGGTGGAACACAAGCAGGTTTTCTCCCAGAGTGTACACAAGGGTCCTTTCCCCAGATGAATTTCTATAAGCAGGGTGTCCCGCGTGGAGTGAACTACCTCAACGAAGGCAGGCTCTACTTATACCTCTAAGCGTTTCCTCTCCCAAAACATGCAGTTTTCCCCGAAGAACTCTGCTTTAGTTGCCGGTGGAACACAAGCAGCTTTTCTCCCACATTGTACCCAAAGGGCCTTTGCCCGAAAGAACTACAATGCTCAAGGTGACCCGCATGGAGTGAAATGCCTAAACAAAGGCAGGCTCTAGTGAGGCCTCTAAACATTTCCTCTCCCAAAACACGGCACTTTTACCCAAAGAACTCTGCTTTAGTTCCAGGTGGAACACAAGCAGCATTTCTGCCACTGTGTACTCTTTGGGCTCTTCCACGAATGAACTTCTATATGCAGGGTTCCGCTCGTGGAGCGAACTGCCTCAACCAAGGCAGGCTGTACTGAGTACTGTAAGCATTTCCTCTCCCAAAATATGCAGTTTGAACGGAAGAACTCTGCTTTAGTTGCAGGCGGAACACAAGCAGGTTTTCTCGCAGAGTGTACACAATGGTCCTTTCCCCAAATGAATTTCTATACGCAGGGTGTCCCGCGTGGAGTGAACTACCTCAACCAAGGCAGGCTCTACTTATGCCTCTAAGAGTTTCCTCTCCCAGAACACGCAGTTTTACCCAAAGAACTCTGCTTTAGTTGCAGGTGGAACACAAAGAGCATTACTCCCACTGTGTAGTCTTTGGGCTCTTCCACGAATGAATTACTTTATGCAGGGATTCCCACGTGGAGCGAACTGCCTCAACCATTGCAGGCTGTATCGAGGACTGTAAGCATATCTTCTCCCAAAACATGCAGTTTTAAGGGAAGAACTCTGCTTTAGTTGCAGATGGAACACAAGCAGCTTTTCTCCCACTGTGTACTCTTGGGCTCTTCCACGAATGAACTACTCTATGCAGTGTTTGCCACATAGAGCGAACTGCCTCAAACAAGGCAGGCTGTAGCGAGGACTGTAAGCATTTCCTCTCCCAAAATACGCAGTTTTAACGGAAGAACTCTGCTTTAGTTGCAGGTGGAACACAAGCAGCTTTTCTTCCACAGTGTACACAATGGGCACTTCCCCTAATGATCTTGTTCTATAAGAATGATTTCCCGCGTGGAGCGAACTGCCTCAACCATGGCAGGCTCTACTGTGGTCTCTAAAGATTTCCTGTATGAAAACACGGCACTTTTACCCGAAGAACCCTGCTTTAGTTGCAGGTGGAACACAAGCTGCATTTGTCCATCACTGTACACAAAGGGCCCTTCCCCGAATGAACCTTTTATATGCAGGGTGTTCCACGTGCAGCGAACGGCCTCAACCAAGGCAGGCTCTAGTAAGGACTGTAAGCATTTCCACTCCCAAAACACGCAGTTTGATCCGAAGAATTCTGCTTTAGTTGCAGGTGGAACACAAGCAGCATTACTCCCACTGTGTTCTCTTTGAGCTCTTCTACGAATGAATTTCTTTATGAAGGGATTACCACGTGGAGCGAACTGCCTGAACAAAGGCAGGCTGTAGCGAGGACTCTAAGCATATCCTCTCCCAAAACACGCCTTTTAAAGGAAGAACTCTGCTTTAGTTGCAAGTGGAACACAAGCAGCTTTTCTCCCACTGTGTAGTCTTTGGGCTCTTTCACGAATGAACATATATATGCAGGGTTTCTCACATTTAGGTAACTGCCTCAACAGAGGCAGGCTGTAGCGAGGACTGTAAGCATTTCCCTCCGAAAATACGCAGTTTTATCTGAAGAATTCTGCTTAAGTTGCAGGTGGAACACAAGCAGCATTACTCCCACTGTGTCCTCTTTGGGCTCTTCCACGAATGAATTTCTTTATGCAGGGATTCCCACGTGGAGCGAACTGCCTCAACCATGGCAGGCTCTAGCGAGGACAGTAAGCATATCCTCTCCAAAACACGCCATTTTAACGGAAGGACTCTGCTTTAGTTTCAGGAGGAACACAAGCAGCTTTTCTCCCACTGTGTACTCTTTGTGCTCTTCAACAAATGATCTCCTATATGCAGGGTTTCCTAGGTGGAGCGAACTTCCTCAAAGAAGGCAGTCTGTAGCGTCGACTGTAAGCATTTCCTCTCCCTAAACACGCAGTTTTAACGGAAGAACTCTGCTTTAGTTGCAGGTGGAACACCAGCAACTTTTCTCCCACAGTGTACACAATGGGCACTTCCCATAATGAACATGTTCTATAAGAATGCTTTCCGGCATGGAGCGAACTGCCTCGCCCATGGCACGCTCTAAGATGGTTTTTAAGGATATCCTCTCTGAAAACACGGCACTTTTACCCGAAGAACTCTGCTTTAGTTGCAGGGGGAACACAAACAGCATTACTCCCACTGTGTTCTCTTTGGGCTCTTCCAGGAATGAATATCTTTACGAAGGGTTTCCCGCGTGCAGCGAACTGCCTCAGCAAGGCAGATTCTAGTAAGGACTGTAAGCATTTCCTCTGCCAGAACACGCAGTTTTACCCGAAGATCTCTGCTTTAGTTGCAGGTGGAAGACAAGCAGCTTTTCTCTCACAGTGTACCCAAAGGGCCTTTGCCCGAAAGAATTTCTATGCTCAAGGTGTCCCGCGTGGAGTGAAATGCCTAAAGCAAGGCAGGCTCTAGTGAGGCCTCTAAGCATTTCCTCTCCCAAAACACGGCACTTTTACCCAAAGAACTCTGCTTTAGTTGCAGGTGGAACACAAGAAGCATTTCTGCCACTGTGTACTCTTTGGGCTCTTCCACGAATGAACTTCTATATGCAGGGTTTCCCACGTGGAGCGAACTGCCTCAACCAAGGCAGGCTGTAGTGAGGATTGTAAGCATTTCCTCTCCCAAAACGCGCAGTTTTAACAGAAGAACTCTGCTTTAGTTGCAGGAGGAACACAAGCAGGTTTTCTCCCAGAGTGTACACAATGGTCCTTTCCCCAAATGAACTTCTATACGCAGGGTGTCCCGCGTGGAGTGAACTACCTCAACCAAGGCAGGCTCTACTTATGCCTCTAAGAGTTTCCTCTCCCAAAACACGCAGTTTTACCCAAAGAACTCTGCCTTAATTGCAGGTGGAACACAAGCTGCATTTCTCCCACACTGTACACAAAGGGCCCTTCTCTGAAAGAACTTCTATATGCAGGGTGTCCCGCGTACAGCGAACTGCCTCAAGCAAGGCAGGCTCTAGTAAGCACTGTAAGCATTTCCTCTCCCAAAACACGCAGTTTTACCCGAAGAACTCTGCTTTAGTTGCCGGTGGAACACAAGCAGCTTTTCTCCCACAGTGTACCCAAAGGGCCTTTGACCGAAAGAACCCCTATGCTCCAGGTGTCCAGCGTGGAGTGAAATGCCTGAATCAAGGCAGGCTCTAGTGAGGCCTGTAAGCATTTCCTCTCACAAAACTCGGCAGTTTTACCCAAAGAACTCTGCTTTAGTACCAGGTGTATCACAAGCAGCGTTTCTCAATCAGTGCACACAATGGGCATTTCCGGAATGAACTTGTTCTATACGCAGGGTGTGCCGTATGGAGCGAACTGCCTCACCCATGGCAGGCTCTACTGTGGTCCCTAAGGCTTTCCTCTCTGAAAACACGGCACTTTTACCAAAGAACTCTGCCTTAATTGCAGGTGGCATACAAGCTGCATTTCTCCCACACTGTACACAAAGGGCCCTTCCCTGAATGAACTTCTATATGCAGGGTGTCCCGCGTGCAGCGAACTGCCTCAAGCAACGCAGACTCTAGTGAGGACTGTAAGCATTTCCTCTGCCAGAACACGCAGTTTTACCCGAAGATCTCTGCTTTAGTTGCAGGTGGAAGACAAGCAGCTTTTCTCCCACAGTGTACCCAAAGGGCCTTTGCCCGAAAGAACTTCTATGCTCAAGGTGTCCCGCCTGGAGTGAAATGCCTAAAGCAAGGCAGGCTCTAGTGAGGCCTCTAAGCAGTTCCTCTCCCAAAACACGGCACTTTTACCCAAAGAACTCTGCTTTAGTTGCAGGTGGAACACAAGCAGCATTTCTGCCACTGTGTACTCTTTGGGCTCTTCCACGAATGAACTTCTATATGCAGGGTTTCCCACGTGGAGCGAACTGCCTCAACCAAGGCAGGCTGTAGTGAGGACTGTAAGCATTTCCTCTCCCCAAACGCGCAGTTTTAACAGAAGAACTCTGCTTTAGTTGCAGGTGGAACACAAGCAAGTTTTCTCCCAGAGTGTACACAATGGTCCTTTCCCCAAGTGAACTTCTATATGCAGGGTGTCCTGCGTGGAGTGAACTACCTCCAGCAAGGCAGACTCTACTTATGCCTCTAAGCGTTTCTTCTCCCAAAACACGCAGTTTTATCCGAAGAACTCTGCTTTAGTTGCTGGTGGAACACAAGCAGCTTTTCTCCCACAGTGTACACAGTGGCATTTGCCTGAAGGAACTTCTATACTCAAGGTGAACTACATGGAGTGAAATGCCTAAACCAAGGCATGCTCTAGTGAGGCCTCTAAGAATTTCCTCTCCCAAAACACCGCAGTTTTACCCAAAGAACTCTGCTTCAGTTCCACGTGTCACACAAGCAGCATTTCTCCATCAGTGCACACAATGGGCACTTCCCCGAAAGAACTTGCTCTATACGCAGGGTGTCCCGCGTGGAGCGAACAGTGTCAACCATGGCAGGCTCTACTGTGGTCTCTAAGGATTTCCTCTCTGAAAACACGGCACTTTTACCCAAAGAACTCTGCTTTAGTTGCAGGTGGAACACAAGCAGCATTTCTGCCACTGTGTACTCTTTGGGCTCTTCCACGAATGAACTTCTATATGCAGGGTTTCCCACGTGGAGCGAACTGCCTCAACCAAGGCAGGCTGTAGTGAGGACTGTAAGCATTTCCTCTCCCAAAACGCGCAGTTTTAACAGAAGAACTCTGCTTTAGTTGCAGGTGGAACACAAGCAAGTTTTCTCCCAGAGTGTACACAATGGTCCTTTCCCCAAGTGAACTTCTAAATGCAGGGTGTCCTGCGTGGAGTGAACTACCTCCAGCAAGGCAGACTCTACTTATGCCTCTAAGCCTTTCCTCTCCCAAAACACGCAGTTTTCCCCGAAGGACTCTGCTTTAGTTGCCGGTGGAACACAAGCAGCTTTTCTCTCACAGTGTACCCAAAGGGCCTTTGCCCGAAAGAATTTCTATGCTCAAGGTGGCCCGCATGCAGTGAAATGCCAAAACCAAGGCAGGCTCTAGAGAGGGCTCTAAGCATCTCCTCTCCCAAAACAAGGCAGTTTTACCCAAAGAAGTCTGCTTTAGTTCCAGGTGGAACACAAGCAGCATTTCTGCCACTGTGTACTCCTTGGGCTCTTCCACGAATGAACTTCTATATGCAGGGTTTCCCTCGTGGAGCGAACTGCCTCAACCACGGCAGGCTGTACTGAGTACTCTAAGCATTTCCTCTCCCAAAATATGCAGTTTGAACGGAAGAACTCTACTTTAGTTGCAGGTGGAACACAAGCAGGTTTTCTCCCAGAGTGTACACAATGGTCCTTTCCCCAAATGAATTTCTATACGCAGGGTGTCCCGCGTGGAGTGAACTACCTCAACCAAGGAAGGCTCTACTTATGCCACTAAGAGTTTCCTCTCCCAGAACACGCAGTTTTACCCGAAGATCTCTGCTTTAGTTTCAGGTGGAACACAAGCATCTTTTCTCCCACAGTGTACCCAAAGGGCCTTTGCCCGAAAGAACTTCCTTGCTCAAGGTGTCCCGCGTGGAGTGAAATGCCTAAACCAAGGCAGGCTCTAGTGAGGCCTCAAAGCATTTCCTCTCCCAAAACACGGCACTTTTACCCAAAGAACTCTGCTTTAGTTGCAGGTGGAACACAAGCAGCCTTTCTGCCACTGTGTACTTTTTGGGCTCTTCCACGAATGAACTTCTATATGCAGGGTTTCCCACGTGGAGCGAACTGCCTCAACCAAGGCAGGCTGTAGTGAGGACTGTAAGCATTTCCTCTCCCAAAACGCTCAGTTTTAACAGAAGAACTCTGCTTTAGTTGCAGGTGGAACACAAGCAAGTTTTCTCCCAGAGTGTACACAATGGTCCTTTCCCCAAGTGAACTTCTATATGCAGGGTGTCCTTCGTGGAGTAAACTACCTCCAGCAAGGAGACTCTACTTATGCCTCTAAGCGTTTCCTCTCCCAAAACACGCAGTTTTGCCCGAAGAACTCTGCTTTAGCTGCCGGTGGAACACAAGCAGCATTTCTGCCACTTTGTACTCCTTGGGCTCTTCCACGAATGAACTTCTATATGCAGGGTTTCTCTCGTGGAGCGAACTGCCTCAACCAAGGCCGGCTGTACTGAGTACTGTAAGCATTTCCTCTCCCAAAATATGCAGTTTGAACGGAAGAACTCTGCTTTGGTTGCAGGTGGAACACAAGCAGGTTTTCTCCCAGAGTGTACACAAGGGTCCTTTCCCCAAATGAATTTCTATACGCAGGGTGTCCCGCGTGGAGTGAACTACCTCAACCAAGGCTGGCTCTACTTATACCTCTAAGCGATTCCTCTCCCAAAACACACAGTTTTATCCGAAGAACTCTGCTTTAGTTGCAGGTGGAACACAAGCAGCTTTTCTCCCACAGTGTACACGGTGGCCTTTGCCTGAAAGAACTTCTATACTCAAGGTGTACCACGTGGAGTGAAATGCCTAAACCAAGGCAGGCTCTAGTGAGGCCTCTAAACATTTCCTCTCTCAAAACACGGCACTTTTACCCAAAGAACTCTGCTTTAGTTGCAGGTGGAACACAAGCAGCATTTCTGCCACTGTGTACTCTTTGGGCTCTTCCACGAATGAACCTCTATATGCAGGGTTTCCCACGTGGAGAGAACTGCCTTTACCAAGGCAGGCTGTAGTAAGGACTGTAAGCATTTCCTCTCCCAAAACACGCAGTTTTAATGGAAGAGCTCTGCTTTAGTTGCAGTTGGAACACAAGCACCTTTTATCCCTGGGTGTACACAATGCTCCTTTCCCCAAATGAAACTCTATACGCAGGGTGTCCCGCGTGGAGTGAACTACCTCAATCAAGGAAGGCTCTTCTTATGCCTCTAAGAGTTTCCTCTCCCAAAACATGCAGTTTTGCCCGAAGAACTCTTCTTTAGTTGACGGTGGAACACAAGCAGCTTTTCTCTCACAGTGTACACAAAGGGCCTTTGCCGGAAAGAACTTCTATGCTCAAGGTGGCCCGCATGCAGTAAAATGCCTAAACCAAGGCAGGCTCTAGAGAGGGCTCTAAGGGTTTCCTCTCCAAAAACATGCATTTATACCCAAAGAACTCTGCTTTAGTTGCAGGTGGAACACAAGCAGCATTTCTGCCACTGTGTACTCTTTGGGCTCTTCCACGAATGAACTTCTATATGCAGGGTTTCCCTCGTGGAGCGAACTGCCTCAACCAAGGCAGGCTGTACTGAGTACTGTAAGCATTTCCTCTCCCAAAATATGCAGTTTGAACGGAAGAACTCTGCTTTAGTTGCAGGCGGAACACAAGCAGGATTTCTCGCAGAGTGTACACAATGGTCTTTTCCCCAAATGAATTTCTATACGCAGGGTGTCCCGCGTGGAGAGAACTACCTCAACCAAGGCAGGCTCTACTTATGCCTCTAAGCGTTTCCTCTCCCAAAACACGCAGTTTTACCCAAAGAACTCTGCTTTAGTTGCAGGTGGAACACAAAGAGCATTACTCCCACTGTGTAGTCTTTGGGCTCTTCCACGAATGAATTACTTTATGCAGGGATTCCCACGTGGAGCGAACTGCCTCAACCATTGCAGGCTGTATCGAGGACTGTAAGCATATCTTCTCCCAAAACATGCAGTTTTAAGGGAAGAACTCTGCTTTAGTTGCAGATGGAACACAAGCAGCTTTTCTCCCACTGTGTACTCTTGGGCTCTTCCACGAATGAACTACTCTATGCAGTGTTTGCCACATAGAGCGAACTGCCTCAAACAAGGCAGGCTGTAGCGAGGACTGTAAGCATTTCCTCTCCCAAAATACGCAGTTTTAACGGAAGAACTCTGCTTTAGTTGCAGGTGGAACACAAGCAGCTTTTCTTCCACAGTGTACACAATGGGCACTTCCCCTAATGATCTTGTTCTATAAGAATGATTTCCCGCGTGGAGCGAACTGCCTCAACCATGGCAGGCTCTACTGTGGTCTCTAAAGATTTCCTGTATGAAAACACGGCACTTTTACCCGAAGAACCCTGCTTTAGTTGCAGGTGGAACACAAGCTGCATTTGTCCATCACTGTACACAAAGGGCCCTTCCCCGAATGAACCTTTTATATGCAGGGTGTTCCACGTGCAGCGAACGGCCTCAACCAAGGCAGGCTCTAGTAAGGACTGTAAGCATTTCCACTCCCAAAACACGCAGTTTGATCCGAAGAATTCTGCTTTAGTTGCAGGTGGAACACAAGCAGCATTACTCCCACTGTGTTCTCTTTGAGCTCTTCTACGAATGAATTTCTTTATGAAGGGATTACCACGTGGAGCGAACTGCCTGAACAAAGGCAGGCTGTAGCGAGGACTCTAAGCATATCCTCTCCCAAAACACGCCTTTTAAAGGAAGAACTCTGCTTTAGTTGCAAGTGGAACACAAGCAGCTTTTCTCCCACTGTGTAGTCTTTGGGCTCTTTCACGAATGAACATATATATGCAGGGTTTCTCACATTTAGGTAACTGCCTCAACAGAGGCAGGCTGTAGCGAGGACTGTAAGCATTTCCCTCCGAAAATACGCAGTTTTATCTGAAGAATTCTGCTTAAGTTGCAGGTGGAACACAAGCAGCATTACTCCCACTGTGTCCTCTTTGGGCTCTTCCACGAATGAATTTCTTTATGCAGGGATTCCCACGTGGAGCGAACTGCCTCAACCATGGCAGGCTCTAGCGAGGACAGTAAGCATATCCTCTCCAAAACACGCCATTTTAACGGAAGGACTCTGCTTTAGTTTCAGGAGGAACACAAGCAGCTTTTCTCCCACTGTGTACTCTTTGTGCTCTTCAACAAATGATCTCCTATATGCAGGGTTTCCTAGGTGGAGCGAACTTCCTCAAAGAAGGCAGTCTGTAGCGTCGACTGTAAGCATTTCCTCTCCCTAAACACGCAGTTTTAACGGAAGAACTCTGCTTTAGTTGCAGGTGGAACACCAGCAACTTTTCTCCCACAGTGTACACAATGGGCACTTCCCATAATGAACATGTTCTATAAGAATGCTTTCCGGCATGGAGCGAACTGCCTCGCCCATGGCACGCTCTAAGATGGTTTTTAAGGATATCCTCTCTGAAAACACGGCACTTTTACCCGAAGAACTCTGCTTTAGTTGCAGGGGGAACACAAACAGCATTACTCCCACTGTGTTCTCTTTGGGCTCTTCCAGGAATGAATATCTTTACGAAGGGTTTCCCGCGTGCAGCGAACTGCCTCAGCAAGGCAGATTCTAGTAAGGACTGTAAGCATTTCCTCTGCCAGAACACGCAGTTTTACCCGAAGATCTCTGCTTTAGTTGCAGGTGGAAGACAAGCAGCTTTTCTCTCACAGTGTACCCAAAGGGCCTTTGCCCGAAAGAATTTCTATGCTCAAGGTGTCCCGCGTGGAGTGAAATGCCTAAAGCAAGGCAGGCTCTAGTGAGGCCTCTAAGCATTTCCTCTCCCAAAACACGGCACTTTTACCCAAAGAACTCTGCTTTAGTTGCAGGTGGAACACAAGAAGCATTTCTGCCACTGTGTACTCTTTGGGCTCTTCCACGAATGAACTTCTATATGCAGGGTTTCCCACGTGGAGCGAACTGCCTCAACCAAGGCAGGCTGTAGTGAGGATTGTAAGCATTTCCTCTCCCAAAACGCGCAGTTTTAACAGAAGAACTCTGCTTTAGTTGCAGGAGGAACACAAGCAGGTTTTCTCCCAGAGTGTACACAATGGTCCTTTCCCCAAATGAACTTCTATACGCAGGGTGTCCCGCGTGGAGTGAACTACCTCAACCAAGGCAGGCTCTACTTATGCCTCTAAGAGTTTCCTCTCCCAAAACACGCAGTTTTACCCAAAGAACTCTGCCTTAATTGCAGGTGGAACACAAGCTGCATTTCTCCCACACTGTACACAAAGGGCCCTTCTCTGAAAGAACTTCTATATGCAGGGTGTCCCGCGTACAGCGAACTGCCTCAAGCAAGGCAGGCTCTAGTAAGCACTGTAAGCATTTCCTCTCCCAAAACACGCAGTTTTACCCGAAGAACTCTGCTTTAGTTGCCGGTGGAACACAAGCAGCTTTTCTCCCACAGTGTACCCAAAGGGCCTTTGACCGAAAGAACCCCTATGCTCCAGGTGTCCAGCGTGGAGTGAAATGCCTGAATCAAGGCAGGCTCTAGTGAGGCCTGTAAGCATTTCCTCTCACAAAACTCGGCAGTTTTACCCAAAGAACTCTGCTTTAGTACCAGGTGTATCACAAGCAGCGTTTCTCAATCAGTGCACACAATGGGCATTTCCGGAATGAACTTGTTCTATACGCAGGGTGTGCCGTATGGAGCGAACTGCCAAACCCATGGCAGGCTCTACTGTGGTCCCTAAGGCTTTCCTCTCTGAAAACACGGCACTTTTACCAAAGAACTCTGCCTTAATTGCAGGTGGCATACAAGCTGCATTTCTCCCACACTGTACACAAAGGGCCCTTCCCTGAATGAACTTCTATATGCAGGGTGTCCCGCGTGCAGCGAACTGCCTCAAGCAACGCAGACTCTAGTGAGGACTGTAAGCATTTCCTCTGCCAGAACACGCAGTTTTACCCGAAGATCTCTGCTTTAGTTGCAGGTGGAAGACAAGCAGCTTTTCTCCCACAGTGTACCCAAAGGGCCTTTGCCCGAAAGAACCTCTATGCTCAAGGTGTCCCGCCTGGAGTGAAATGCCTAAAGCAAGGCAGGCTCTAGTGAGGCCTCTAAGCAGTTCCTCTCCCAAAACACGGCACTTTTACCCAAAGAACTCTGCTTTAGTTGCAGGTGGAACACAAGCAGCATTTCTGCCACTGTGTACTCTTTGGGCTCTTCCACGAATGAACTTCTATATGCAGGGTTTCCCACGTGGAGCGAACTGCCTCAACCAAGGCAGGCTGTAGTGAGGACTGTAAGCATTTCCTCTCCCCAAACGCGCAGTTTTAACAGAAGAACTCTGCTTTAGTTGCAGGTGGAACACAAGCAAGTTTTCTCCCAGAGTGTACACAATGGTCCTTTCCCCAAGTGAACTTCTATATGCAGGGTGTCCTGCGTGGAGTGAACTACCTCCAGCAAGGCAGACTCTACTTATGCCTCTAAGCGTTTCTTCTCCCAAAACACGCAGTTTTATCCGAAGAACTCTGCTTTAGTTGCTGGTGGAACACAAGCAGCTTTTCTCCCACAGTGTACACAGTGGCATTTGCCTGAAGGAACTTCTATACTCAAGGTGAACTACATGGAGTGAAATGCCTAAACCAAGGCATGCTCTAGTGAGGCCTCTAAGAATTTCCTCTCCCAAAACACCGCAGTTTTACCCAAAGAACTCTGCTTCAGTTCCACGTGTCACACAAGCAGCATTTCTCCATCAGTGCACACAATGGGCACTTCCCCGAAAGAACTTGCTCTATACGCAGGGTGTCCCGCGTGGAGCGAACAGTGTCAACCATGGCAGGCTCTACTGTGGTCTCTAAGGATTTCCTCTCTGAAAACACGGCACTTTTACCCAAAGAACTCTGCTTTAGTTGCAGGTGGAACACAAGCAGCATTTCTGCCACTGTGTACTCTTTGGGCTCTTCCACGAATGAACTTCTATATGCAGGGTTTCCCACGTGGAGCGAACTGCCTCAACCAAGGCAGGCTGTAGTGAGGACTGTAAGCATTTCCTCTCCCAAAACGCGCAGTTTTAACAGAAGAACTCTGCTTTAGTTGCAGGTGGAACACAAGCAAGTTTTCTCCCAGAGTGTACACAATGGTCCTTTCCCCAAGTGAACTTCTAAATGCAGGGTGTCCTGCGTGGAGTGAACTACCTCCAGCAAGGCAGACTCTACTTATGCCTCTAAGCCTTTCCTCTCCCAAAACACGCAGTTTTCCCCGAAGGACTCTGCTTTAGTTGCCGGTGGAACACAAGCAGCTTTTCTCTCACAGTGTACCCAAAGGGCCTTTGCCCGAAAGAATTTCTATGCTCAAGGTGGCCCGCATGCAGTGAAATGCCAAAACCAAGGCAGGCTCTAGAGAGGGCTCTAAGCATCTCCTCTCCCAAAACAAGGCAGTTTTACCCAAAGAAGTCTGCTTTAGTTCCAGGTGGAACACAAGCAGCATTTCTGCCACTGTGTACTCCTTGGGCTCTTCCACGAATGAACTTCTATATGCAGGGTTTCCCTCGTGGAGCGAACTGCCTCAACCACGGCAGGCTGTACTGAGTACTCTAAGCATTTCCTCTCCCAAAATATGCAGTTTGAACGGAAGAACTCTACTTTAGTTGCAGGTGGAACACAAGCAGGTTTTCTCCCAGAGTGTACACAATGGTCCTTTCCCCAAATGAATTTCTATACGCAGGGTGTCCCGCGTGGAGTGAACTACCTCAACCAAGGAAGGCTCTACTTATGCCACTAAGAGTTTCCTCTCCCAGAACACGCAGTTTTACCCGAAGATCTCTGCTTTAGTTTCAGGTGGAACACAAGCATCTTTTCTCCCACAGTGTACCCAAAGGGCCTTTGCCCGAAAGAACTTCCTTGCTCAAGGTGTCCCGCGTGGAGTGAAATGCCTAAACCAAGGCAGGCTCTAGTGAGGCCTCAAAGCATTTCCTCTCCCAAAACACGGCACTTTTACCCAAAGAACTCTGCTTTAGTTGCAGGTGGAACACAAGCAGCCTTTCTGCCACTGTGTACTTTTTGGGCTCTTCCACGAATGAACTTCTATATGCAGGGTTTCCCACGTGGAGCGAACTGCCTCAACCAAGGCAGGCTGTAGTGAGGACTGTAAGCATTTCCTCTCCCAAAACGCTCAGTTTTAACAGAAGAACTCTGCTTTAGTTGCAGGTGGAACACAAGCAAGTTTTCTCCCAGAGTGTACACAATGGTCCTTTCCCCAAGTGAACTTCTATATGCAGGGTGTCCTTCGTGGAGTAAACTACCTCCAGCAAGGAGACTCTACTTATGCCTCTAAGCGTTTCCTCTCCCAAAACACGCAGTTTTGCCCGAAGAACTCTGCTTTAGCTGCCGGTGGAACACAAGCAGCATTTCTGCCACTTTGTACTCCTTGGGCTCTTCCACGAATGAACTTCTATATGCAGGGTTTCTCTCGTGGAGCGAACTGCCTCAACCAAGGCCGGCTGTACTGAGTACTGTAAGCATTTCCTCTCCCAAAATATGCAGTTTGAACGGAAGAACTCTGCTTTGGTTGCAGGTGGAACACAAGCAGGTTTTCTCCCAGAGTGTACACAAGGGTCCTTTCCCCAAATGAATTTCTATACGCAGGGTGTCCCGCGTGGAGTGAACTACCTCAACCAAGGCTGGCTCTACTTATACCTCTAAGCGATTCCTCTCCCAAAACACACAGTTTTATCCGAAGAACTCTGCTTTAGTTGCAGGTGGAACACAAGCAGCTTTTCTCCCACAGTGTACACGGTGGCCTTTGCCTGAAAGAACTTCTATACTCAAGGTGTACCACGTGGAGTGAAATGCCTAAACCAAGGCAGGCTCTAGTGAGGCCTCTAAACATTTCCTCTCTCAAAACACGGCACTTTTACCCAAAGAACTCTGCTTTAGTTGCAGGTGGAACACAAGCAGCATTTCTGCCACTGTGTACTCTTTGGGCTCTTCCACGAATGAACCTCTATATGCAGGGTTTCCCACGTGGAGAGAACTGCCTTTACCAAGGCAGGCTGTAGTAAGGACTGTAAGCATTTCCTCTCCCAAAACACGCAGTTTTAATGGAAGAGCTCTGCTTTAGTTGCAGTTGGAACACAAGCACCTTTTATCCCTGGGTGTACACAATGCTCCTTTCCCCAAATGAAACTCTATACGCAGGGTGTCCCGCGTGGAGTGAACTACCTCAATCAAGGAAGGCTCTTCTTATGCCTCTAAGAGTTTCCTCTCCCAAAACATGCAGTTTTGCCCGAAGAACTCTTCTTTAGTTGACGGTGGAACACAAGCAGCTTTTCTCTCACAGTGTACACAAAGGGCCTTTGCCGGAAAGAACTTCTATGCTCAAGGTGGCCCGCATGCAGTAAAATGCCTAAACCAAGGCAGGCTCTAGAGAGGGCTCTAAGGGTTTCCTCTCCAAAAACATGCATTTATACCCAAAGAACTCTGCTTTAGTTGCAGGTGGAACACAAGCAGCATTTCTGCCACTGTGTACTCTTTGGGCTCTTCCACGAATGAACTTCTATATGCAGGGTTTCCCTCGTGGAGCGAACTGCCTCAACCAAGGCAGGCTGTACTGAGTACTGTAAGCATTTCCTCTCCCAAAATATGCAGTTTGAACGGAAGAACTCTGCTTTAGTTGCAGGCGGAACACAAGCAGGATTTCTCGCAGAGTGTACACAATGGTCTTTTCCCCAAATGAATTTCTATACGCAGGGTGTCCCGCGTGGAGAGAACTACCTCAACCAAGGCAGGCTCTACTTATGCCTCTAAGCGTTTCCTCTCCCAAAACACGCAGTTTTACCCAAAGAACTCTGCCTTAATTGCAGGTGGAACACAAGCTGCATTTCTCCCACACTGTACACAAAGGGCCCTTCCCTGAATGAACTTCTATATGCAGGGTGTCCCGCGTGCAGCGAACTGCCTCAAGCAAGGCAGACTCTAGTAAGGACTGTAAGCATTTCCTCTGCCAGAACACGCAGTTTTACCCGAAGATCTCTGCTTTAGTTGCAGGTGAAAGACAAGCAGCTTTTCTCCCACAGTGTACCCAAAGGGCCTTTGCCCGAAAGAACTTCTATGCTCAAGGTGTCCCGCGTGGAGTGAAATGCCTAAACCAAGGCAGGCTCTAGTGAGGCCTCTAAGCATTTCCTCTCCCAAAACACGGCACTTTTACCCAAAGAACTCTGCTTTAGTTGCAGGTGGAACACAAGCAGCATTTCTGCCACTGTGTACTCTTTGGGCTCTTCCACGAATGAACTTCTCTATGCAGGGTTTCCCACGTGGAGCGAACTGCCTCAACCAACGCAGGCTGTAGTGAGGACTGTAAGCATTTCCTCTCCCAAAACGCGCAGTTTTAACAGAAGAACTCTGCTTTAGTTGCAGGTGGAACACAAGCAGCTTTTCTCCCACAGTGTACACAGTGGCATTTGCCTGAAAGAACTTCTATACTCAAGGTGAACTACGTGGAGTGAAATGCCTAAACCAAGGCATGCTCCAGTGAGGCCTCTAAGAATTTCCTCTCCCAAAACACCGCAGTTTTACCTAAAGAACTCTGCTTTAGTTCCACGTGTCACACAAGCAGCATTTCTCCATCAGTGCACACAATGGGCACTTCCCCGAAAGAACTTGCTCTATACGCAGCGTGTCCCGCGTGGAGCGAACAGTGTCAACCAAGGCAGACTGTACTGAGTACTGTAAGCATTTCCTCTCCCAAAATATGCAGTTTGAACGGAAGAACTCTACTTTAGTTGCAGGCGGAACACAAGCAGGTTTTCACCCAGAGTGTACACAATGGTCCTTTCCCCAAATGAATTTCTATACGCAGGGTGTCCCGCGTGGAGTGAACTACCTAAACCAAGGCAGGCTCTACTTATGCCTCTAAGAGTTTCCTCTCCCAAAACACGCAGTTTTACCCAAAGAACTCTGCCTTAATTGCAGGTGGAACACAAGCTGCATTTCTCCCACCCTGTACACAAAGGGCCCTTCCCTGAAAGAACTTCTATATGCAGGGTGTCCCGCGTGCAGCGAACTGCCTCAAGCAAGGCAGGCTCTAGTAAGCACTGTAAGCATTTCCTCTCCCAAAACACGCAGTTTTACCCGAAGAACTCTGCTTTAGTTGCTGGTGGAACACAAGCAGCTTTTCTCCCACAGTGTACCCAAAGGGCCTTTGACCGAAAGAACCCCTATGCTCAAGGTGTCCTGCGTGGAGTCAAATGCCTGAATCAACGCAGGCTCTAGTGAGGCCTGTAAGCATTTCCTCTCCCAAAACTCGGCAGTTTTACCCACAGACTCTGCTTTAGTACCAGGTGTATCACAAGCAGCGTTTCTCAATCAGTGCACACAATGGGCATTTCCCGAATGAACTTGTTCTATACGCAGGGTGTGCCGTGTGGAGCGAACTGCCTCACCCATGGCAGGCTCTACTGTGGTCCCTAAGGCTTTCCTCTCTGAAAACACGGCACTTTTACCCAAAGAACTCTGCCTTAATTGCAGGTGGCATACAAGCTGCATTTTTCCCACACTGTACACAAAGGGCCCTTCCTTGAATGAACTTCTATATGCAGGGTGTCCCGCGTGCAGCGAACTGCCTCAAGCAAGGCAGACTCTAGTGAGGACTGTAAGCATTTCCTCTGCCAGAACTCGCAGTTTTACCCGAAGATCTCTGCTTTAGTTGCAGGTGGAACACAAGCAGCTTTTCACCCACAGTGTACCCAAAGGGCCTTTGCCCGAAAGAACTTCCTTGCTCAACGTGTCCCGCGTGGAGTGAAATGCCTAAACCAAGGCAGGCTCTAGTGAAGCCTCTAAGAATTTCCTCTCCCAAAACACAGCACTTTTACCCAAAGAACTCTGCTTTAGTTGCAGGTGGAACACAAGCAGGCTTTCTGCCACTGTGTACTTTTTGGGCTCTTCCACGAATGAACATCTATATGCAGGGTTTCCCACGTGGAGCGAACTGCCTCAACCAAGGCAGGCTGTAGTGAGGACTGTAAGCATTTCCTCACCCGAAACGCTCAGTTTTAACAGAAGAACTCTGCTTTAGTTCCAGGTGGAACACAAGCAGCATTTCTGCCACTGTGTACTCCATGGGCTCTTCCACGAATGAACTTCTATATGCAGGGTTTCCCTCGTGGAGCGAACTGCCTCAACCAAGGCAGGCTGTACTGTGTACTGTAAGCATTTCCTCTCCCAAAATATGCAGTTTTAACGGAAGAACTCTGCCTTAATTGCAGGTGGAACACAAGCTGCATTTCTCCCACACTGTACACAAAGGGCCCTTCCCTGCATGAACTTGTATATGCAGGGTGCCCGCGTGCAGCGAACTGCCTCAAGCAAGGCAGACTCTAGTAAGGACTGTAAGCATTTCCTCTCCCAGAACACGCAGTTTTACCCGAAGATCTCTGCTTTAGTTGCAGGTGGAAGACAAGCTGCTTTTCTCCCACAGTGTACCCAAAGGGCCTTTGCCCGAAAGAACTTCTATGCTCAAGGTGTCCCGCGTGGAGTGAAATGCCTAAACCAAGGCAGGCTCTAGTGAGGCCTCTAAGCATTTCCTCTCCCAAAACACGACACTTTTACCCAAAGAACTCTGCTTTAGTTGCAGGTGGAACACAAGCAGCCTTTCCACCACTGTGTACTCTTTGGGCTCTTCCACGAATGAACTTCTATATGCAGGGTTTCCCACGTGGAGCGAACAGCCTCAACCAAGGCAGGCTGTAGTGAGGACTGTAAGCATTTCCTGTCCCAAAACGTGCAGTTTTAACAGAAGAACTCTGCTTTAGTTGCAGGTGGAACACAAGCAGGTTTTCTCCCAGAGTGTACACAATGGTCCTTTCCCCAAATGAAATTCTATACGCAGGGTGTCCCGCGTGGAGTGAACTACCTCAACCAAGGCAGGCTCTACTTATGCGTCTAAGCGTTTCCTCTCCCAAAACACGCAGTTTTCCCCAAAGAACTCTGCCTTAATTGCAGGTGGAACACAAGCTGCATTTCACCGACACTGTACACGAAGGGCCCTTCCCTGAATGAACTTCTATATGCAGGGTTTCCCGCGTGCAGCGAACTGCCTCAAGCAAGGCAGACTCTAGTAAGGACTGTAAGCATTTCCTGTGCCAGAACACGCAGTTTTACCCGAAGATCTCTGCTTTAGTTGCAGGTGGAAGACAAGCAGCTTTTCTCTCACAGTGTACCCAAAGGGCCTTTGCCCGAAAGAACTTCTATGCTCAAGGTGTCCCGCGTGGACTGAAATGCCTAAAGCAAGGCAGGCTCTAGTGAGGTCTCTAAGCATTTCCTCTCCCAAAACACGGCACTTTTACCCAAAGAACTCTGCTTTAGTTGCAGGTGGAACACAAGCAGCATTTCTGCCACTGTGTACTCTTTGGGCTCTTCCACGAATGAACTTCTATATGCAGGGTTTCCCACGTGGAGCGAACTGCCTCAACCAAGGCAGGCTGTAGTGAGGACTGTAAGCATTTCCTCTCCCAAAACGCGCAGTTTTAACAGAAGAACTCTGCTTTAGTTGCAGGAGGAACACAAGCAAGTTTTCTCCCAGAGTGTACACAATGGTCCTTTCCCCAAGTGAACTTCTATACGCAGGGTGTCCCGCGTGGAGTGAACTACCTCAACCAAGGCAGGCTCTACTTATGCCTCTAAGAGTTTCCTCTCCCAAAACACGCAGTTTTACCCAAAGAACTCTGCCTTAACTGCAGGTGGAACACAAGCTGCATTTCTCCCACACTGTACACAAAGGGCCCTTCCCTGAAAGAACTTCTATATGCAGGGTGTCCCGCGTGCAGCGAACTGCCTCAAGCAAGGCAGGCTCTAGTAAGCACTGTAAGCATTTCCTCTCCCAAAACACGCAGTTTTACCCGAAGAACTCTGCTTTAGTTGCCGGTGGAACACAAGCAGCTTTTCTCCCACAGTGTACCCAAAGGGCCTTTGACCGAAAGAACCCCTATGCTCCAGGTGTCCAGCGTGGAGTGAAATGCCTGAATCAAGGCAGGCTCTAGTGAGGCCTGTAAGCATTTCCTCTCACAAAACTCGGCAGTTTTACCCAAAGAACTCTGCTTTAGTACCAGGTGTATCACAAGCAGCGTTTCTCAATCAGTGCACACAAAGGGCATTTCCCGAATGAACTTGTTCTATACGCAGGGTGTGCCGTATGGAGCGAACTGCCTCACCCATGGCAGGCCCTACTGTGGTCCCTAAGGCTTTCCTCTCTGAAAACACGGCACTTTTACCCAAAGAACTCTGCCTTAATTGCAGGTGGCATACAAGCTGCATTTCTCCCACACTGTACACAAAGGGCCCTTCCCTGAATGAACTTCTATATGCAGGGTGTCCCGCGTGCAGCGAACTGCCTCAAGCAACGCAGACTCTAGTGAGGACTGTAAGCATTTCCTCTGCCAGAACACGCAGTTTTACCCGAAGATCTCTGCTTTAGTTGCAGGTGGAAGACAAGCAGCTTTTCTCCCACAGTGTACCCAAAGGGCCTTTGCCCGAAAGAACTTCTATGCTCAAGGTGTCCCGCCTGGAGTGAAATGCCTAAAGCAAGGCAGGCTCTAGTGAGGCCTCTAAGCAGTTCCTCTCCCAAAACACGGCACTTTTACCCAAAGAACTCTGCTTTAGTTGCAGGTGGAACACAAGAAGCATTTCTGCCACTGTGTACTCTTTGGGCTCTTCCACGAATGAACTTCTATATGCAGGGTTTCCCACGTGGAGCGAACTGCCTCAACCAAGGCAGGCTGTAGTGAGGACTGTAAGCATTTCCTCTCCCCAAACGCGCAGTTTTAACAGAAGAACTCTGCTTTAGTTGCAGGAGGAACACAAGCAAGTTTTCTCCCAGAGTGTACACAATGGTCCTTTCCCCAAGTGAACTTCTAAATGCAGGGTGTCCTGCGTGGAGTGATCTACCTCCAGCAAGGCAGACTCTACTTATGCCTCTAAGCGTTTCCTCTCCCAAAACACGCAGTTTTATCCGAAGAACTCTGCTTTAGTTGCCGGTGGAACACAAGCAGCTTTTCTCTCACAGTGTACCCAAAGGGCCTTTGCCCGAAAGAACTTCTATGCTCAAGGTGGCCCGCATGCAGTGAAATGCCAAAACCAAGGCAGGCTCTAGAGAGGGCTCTAAGCATCTCCTCTCCCAAAACACGGCAGTTTTACCCAAAGAACTCTGCTTTAGTTCCAGGTGGAACACAAGCAGCATTTCTGCCACTGTGTACTCCTTGGGCTCTTCCACGAATGAACTTCTATATGCAGGGTTTCCCTCGTGGAGCGAACTGCCTCAACCACGGCAGGCTGTACTGAGTACTCTAAGCATTTCCTCTCCCAAAATATGCAGTTTGAACGGAAGAACTCTACTTTAGTTGCAGGTGGAACACAAGCAGGTTTTCTCCCAGAGTGTACACAATGGTCCTTTCCCCAAATGAATTTCTATACGCAGGGTGTCCCGCGTGGAGTGAACTACCTCAACCAAGGCAGGCTCTACTTATGCCTCTAAGAGTTTCCTCTCCCAGAACACGCAGTTTTACCCGAAGATCTCTGCTTTAGTTTCAGGTGGAACACAAGCATCTTTTCTCCCACAGTGTACCCAAAGGGCCTTTGCCCGAAAGAACTTCCTTGCTCAAGGTGTCCCGCGTGGAGTGAAATGCCTAAACCAAGGCAGGCTCTAGTGAGGCCTCTAAGCATTTCCTCTCCCAAAACACGGCACTTTTACCCAAAGAACGCTGCTTTAGTTGCAGGTGGAACACAAGCAGCCTTTCTGCCACTGTGTACTTTTTGGGCTCTTCCACGAATGAACTTCTATATGCAGGGTTTCCCACGTGGAGCGAACTGCCTCAACCAAGGCAGGCTGTAGTGAGGACTGTAAGCATTTCCTCTCCCAAAACGCTCAGTTTTAACAGAAGAACTCTGCTTTAGTTGCAGGTGGAACACAAGCAAGTTTTCTCCCAGAGTGTACACAATGGTCCTTTCCCCAAGTGAACTTCTATATGCAGGGTGTCCTGCGTGGAGTAAACTACCTCCAGCAAGGAGACTCTACTTATGCCTCTAAGCGTTTCCTCTCCCAAAACACGCAGTTTTGCCCGAAGAACTCTGCTTTAGTTGCCGGTGGAACACAAGCAGCATTTCTGCCACTTTGTACTCCTTGGGCTCTTCCACGAATGAACTTCTATATGCAGGGTTTCTCTCGTGGAGCGAACTGCCTCAACCAAGGCCGGCTGTACTGAGTACTGTAAGCATTTCCTCTCCCAAAATATGCAGTTTGAACGGAAGAACTCTGCTTTGGTTGCAGGTGGAACACAAGCAGGTTTTCTCCCAGAGTGTACACAAGGGTCCTTTCCCGAAATGAATTTCTATACGCAGGGTGTCCCGCGTGGAGTGAACTACCTCAACCAAGGCAGGCTCTACTTATACCTCTAAGCGATTCCTCTCCCAAAACACACAGTTTTATCCGAAGAACTCTGCTTTAGTTGCAGGTGGAACACAAGCAGCTTTTCTCCCACAGTGTACACGGTGGCCTTTGCCTGAAAGAACTTCTATACTCAAGGTGTACCACGTGGAGTGAAATGCCTAAACCAAGGCAGGCTCTAGTGAGGCCTCTAAACATTTCCTCTCTCAAAACACGGCACTTTTACCCAAAGAACTCTGCTTTAGTTGCAGGTGGAACACAAGCAGCATTTCTGCCACTGTGTACTCTTTGGGCTCGTCCACGAATGAACCTCTATATGCAGGGTTTCCCACGTGGAGAGAACTGCCTTTACCAAGGCAGGCTGTAGTGAGGACTGTAAGCATTTCCTCTCCCAAAACACGCAGTTTTAACGGAAGAGCTCTGCTTTAGTTGCAGGTGGAACACAAGCACCTTTTATCCCTGGGTGTACACAATGCTCCTTTCCCCAAATGAAACTCTATACGCAGGGTGTCCCGCGTGGAGTGAGCTACCTCAATCAAGGCAGGCTCTTCTTATGCCTCTAAGAGTTTCCTCTCCCAAAACATGCAGTTTTGCCCGAAGAACTCTGCTTTAGTTGACGGTGGAACACAAGCAGCTTTTCTCCCACAGTGTACCCAAAGGCCTTTGACCGAAAGAACCCCTATGCTCCAGGTGTCCAGCGTGGAGTGAAATGCCTGAATCAAGGCAGGCTCTAGTGAGGCCTGTAAGCATTTCCTCTCACAAAACTCGGCAGTTTTACCCAAAGAACTCTGCTTTAGTACCAGGTGTATCACAAGCAGCTTTTCTCAATCAGTGCACACAATGGGCATTTCCCGAATGAACTTGTTCTATACGCAGGGTGTGCCGTATGGAGCGAACTGCCTCACCCATGGCAGGCTCTACTGTGGTCCCTAAGGCTTTCCTCTCTGAAAACACGGCACTTTTACCCAAAGAACTCTGCCTTAATTGCAGGTGGAACACAAGCTGCATTTCTCCCACACTGTACACAAAGGGCCCTTCCCTGAATGAACTTCTATATGCAGGGTGTCCCGCGTGCAGCGAACTGCCTCAAGCAAGGCAGACTCTAGTGAGGACTGTAAGCATTTCCTCTGCCAGAACACGCAGTTTTACCCGAAGATCTCTGCTTTAGTTGCAGGTGGAAGACAAGCAGCTTTTCTCCCACAGTGTACCCAAAGGGCCTTTGCCCGAAAGAACTTCTATGCTCAAGGTGTCCCGCCTGGAGTGAAATGCCTAAAGCAAGGCAGGCTCTAGTGAGGCCTCTAAGCAGTTCCTCTCCCAAAACACGGCACTTTTACCCAAAGAACTCTGCTTTAGTTGCAGGTGGAACACAAGCAGCCTTTCTGCCACTGTGTACTTTTTGGGCTCTTCCACGAATGAACTTCTATATGCAGGGTTTCCCACGTGGAGCGAACTGCCTCAACCAAGGCAGGCTGTAGTGAGGACTGTAAGCATTTCCTCTCCCCAAACCCGCAGTTTTAACAGAAGAACTCTGCTTTAGTTACAGGTGGAACACAAGCAAGTTTTCTCCCAGAGTGTACACAATGGTCCTTTCCCCAAGTGAACTTCTATATGCAGAGTGTCCTGCGTGGAGTGAACTACCTCCAGCAAGGCAGACTCTACTTATGCCTCTAAGCGTTTCCTCTCCCAAAACACGCAGTTTTATCCGAAGAACTCTGCTTTAGTTGCAGGTGGAACACAAGCAGCTTTTCGCCCACAGTGTACACAGTGGCATTTGCCTGAAAGAACTTCTATACTCAAGGTGAACTACGTGGAGTGAAATGCCTAAACCAAGGCATGCTCTAGTGAGGCCTCTAAGAATTTCCTCTCCCAAAACACCGCAGTTTTACCCAAAGAACTCTGCTTTAGTTCCACGTGTCACACAAGCAGCATTTCTCCATCAGTGCACACAATGGGCACTTCCCCGAACGAACTTGCTCTATACGCAGGGTGTCCCGCGTGGAGCGAACAGTGTCAACCATGGCAGGCTCTACTGTGGTCTCTAAGGATTTCCTCTCTGAAAACACGGCACTTTTACCCAAAGAACTCTGCTTTAGTTGCAGGTGGAACACAAGCAGCATTTCTGCCACTGTGTACTCTTTGGGCTCTTCCACGAATGAACTTCTATATGCAGGGTTTCCCACGTGGAGCGAACTGCCTCAACCAAGGCAGGCTGTAGTGAGGACTGTAAGCATTTCCTCTCCCAAAACGCGCAGTTTTAACAGAAGAACTCTGCTTTAGTTGCAGGTGGAACACAAGCAAGTTTTCTCCCAGAGTGTACACAATGGTCCTTTCCCCAAGTGAACTTCTATACGCAGGGTGTCCCGCGTGGAGTGAACTACCTCAACCAAGGCAGGCTCTACTTATGCCTCTAAGAGTTTCCTCTCCCAAAACACGCAGTTTTACCCAAAGAACTCTGCCTTAACTGCAGGTGGAACACAAGCTGCATTTCTCCCACACTGTACACAAAGGGCCCTTCCCTGAAAGAACTTCTATATGCAGGGTGTCCCGCGTGCAGCGAACTGCCTCAAGCAAGCCAGGCTCTAGTAAGCACTGTAAGCATTTCCTCTCCCAAAACACGCAGTTTTACCCGAAGAACTCTGCTTTAGTTGCCGGTGGAACACAAGCAGCTTTTCTCCCACAGTGTACCCAAAGGGCCTTTGACCGAAAGAACCCCTATGCTCCAGGTGTCCAGCGTGGAGTGAAATGCCTGAATCAAGGCAGGCTCTAGTGAGGCCTGTAAGCATTTCCTCTCACAAAACTCGGCAGTTTTACCCAAAGAACTCTGCTTTAGTACCAGGTGTATCACAAGCAGCGTTTCTCAATCAGTGCACACAATGGGCATTTCCCGAATGAACTTGTTCTATACGCAGGGTGTGCCGTATGGAGCGAACTGCCACACCCATGGCAGGCTCTACTGTGGTCCCTAAGGCTTTCCTCTCTGAAAACACGGCACTTTTACCCAAAGAACTCTGCCTTAATTGCAGGTGGCATACAAGCTGCATTTCTCCCACACTGTACACAAAGGGCCCTTCCCTGAATGAACTTCTATATGCAGGGTGTCCCGCGTGCAGCGAACTGCCTCAAGCAACGCAGACTCTAGTGAGGACTGTAAGCATTTCCTCTGCCAGAACACGCAGTTTTACCCGAAGATCTCTGCTTTAGTTGCAGGTGGAAGACAAGCAGCTTTTCTCCCACAGTGTACCCAAAGGGCCTTTGCCCGAAAGAACTTCTATGCTCAAGGTGTCCCGCCTGGAGTGAAATGCCTAAAGCAAGGCAGGCTCTAGTGAGGCCTCTAAGCAGTTCCTCTCCCAAAACACGGCACTTTTACCCAAAGAACTCTGCTTTAGTTGCAGGTGGAACACAAGCAGCATTTCTGCCACTGTGTACTCTTTGGGCTCTTCCACGAATGAACTTCTATATGCAGGGTTTCCCACGTGGAGCGAACTGCCTCAACCAAGGCAGGCTGTAGTGAGGACTGTAAGCATTTCCTCTCCCCAAACGCGCAGTTTTAACAGAAGAACTCTGCTTTAGTTGCAGGTGGAACACAAGCAAGTTTTCTCCCAGAGTGTACACAATGGTCCTTTCCCCAAGTGAACTTCTAAATGCAGGGTGTCCTGCGTGGAGTGATCTACCTCCAGCAAGGCAGACTCTACTTATGCCTCTAAGCGTTTCCTCTCCCAAAACACGCAGTTTTCCCCGAAGAACTCTGCTTTAGTTGCCGGTGGAACACAAGCAGCTTTTCTCTCACAGTGTACCCAAAGGGCCTTTGCCCGAAATTACTTCTATGCTCAAGGTGGCCCGCATGCAGTGAAATGCCAAAACCAAGGCAGGCTCTAGAGAGGGCTCTAAGCTTCTCCTCTTCCAAAACACGGCAGTTTTACCCAAAGAACTCTGCTTTAGTTCCAGGTGGAACACAAGCAGCATTTCTGCCACTGTGTACTCCTTGGGCTCTTCCACGAATGAACTTCTATATGCAGGGTTTCCCTCGTGGAGCGAACTGCCTCAACCACGGCAGGCTGTACTGAGTACTCTAAGCATTTCCTCTCCCAAAATATGCAGTTTGAACGGAAGAACTCTACTTTAGTTGCAGGTGGAACACAAGCAGGTTTTCTCCCAGAGTGTACACAATGGTCCTTTCCCCAAATGAATTTCTATACGCAGGGTGTCCCGCGTGGACTGAACTACCTCAACCAAGGCAGGCTCTACTTATGCCTCTAAGAGTTTCCTCTCCCAGAACACGCAGTTTTACCCGAAGATCTCTGCTTTAGTTTCAGGTGGAACACAAGCATCTTTTCTCCCACAGTGTACCCAAAGGGCCTTTGCCCGAAAGAACTTCCTTGCTCAAGGTGTCCCGCGTGGAGTGAAATGCCTAAACCAAGGCAGGCTCTAGTGAGGCCTCTAAGCATTTCCTCTCCCAAAACACGGCACTTTTACCCAAAGAACTCTGCTTTAGTTGCAGGTGGAACACAAGCAGCCTTTCTGCCACTGTGTACTTTTTGGGCTCTTCCACGAATGAACTTCTATATGCAGGGTTTCCCACGTGGAGCGAACTGCCTCAACCAAGGCAGGCTGTAGTGAGGACTGTAAGCATTTCCTCTCCCAAAACGCTCAGTTTTAACAGAAGAACTCTGCTTTAGTTGCAGGTGGAACACAAGCAAGTTTTCTCCCAGAGTGTACACAATGGTCCTTTCCCCAAGTGAACTTCTATATGCAGGGTGTCCTGCGTGGAGTAAACTACCTCCAGCAAGGAGACTCTACTTATGCCTCTAAGCGTTTCCTCTCCCAAAACACGCAGTTTTGCCCGAAGAACTCTGCTTTAGTTGCCGGTGGAACACAAGCAGCATTTCTGCCACTTTGTACTCCTTGGGCTCTTCCACGAATGAACTTCTATATGCAGGGTTTCTCTCGTGGAGCGAACTGCCTCAACCAAGGCCGGCTGTACTGAGTACTGTAAGCATTTCCTCTCCCAAAATATGCAGTTTGAACGGAAGAACTCTGCTTTGGTTGCAGGTGGAACACAAGCAGGTTTTCTCCCAGAGTGTACACAAGGGTCCTTTCCCCAAATGAATTTCTATACGCAGGGTGTCCCGCGTGGAGTGAACTACCTCAACCAAGGCAGGCTCTACTTATACCTCTAAGCGATTCCTCTCCCAAAACACACAGTTTTATCCGAAGAACTCTGCTTTAGTTGCAGGTGGAACACAAGCAGCTTTTCTCCCACAAGTGTACACGGTGGCCTTTGCCTGAAAGAAATTCTATACTCAAGGTGTACCACGTGGAGTGAAATGCCTAAACCAAGGCAGGCTCTAGTGAGGCCTCTAAACATTTCCTCTCTCAAAACACGGCACTTTTACCCAAAGAACTCTGCTTTAGTTGCAGGTGGAACACAAGCAGCATTTCTGCCACTGTGTACTCTTTGGGCTCTTCCACGAATGAACCTCTATATGCAGGGTTTCCCACGTGGAGAGAACTGCCTTTACCAAGGCAGGCTGTAGTGAGGACTGTAAGCATTTCCTCTCCCAAAACACGCAGTTTTAACGGAAGAGCTCTGCTTTAGTTGCAGGTGGAACACAAGCACCTTTTATCCCTGGGTGTACACAATGCTCCTTTCCCCAAATGAAACTCTATACGCAGGGTGTCCCGCGTGGAGTGAGCTACCTCAATCAAGGCAGGCTCTTCTTATGCCTCTAAGAGTTTCCTCTCCCAAAACATGCAGTTTTGCCCGAAGAACTCTGCTTTAGTTGACGGTGGAACACAAGCAGCTTTTCTCTCACAGTGTACCCAAAGGGCCTTTGCCGGAAAGAACTTCTATGCTCAAGGTGGCCCGCATGCAGTAAAATGCCTAAACCAAGGCAGGCTCTAGAGAGGGCTCTAAGCGTTTCCTCTCCCAAAACATGGCATTTATACCCAAAGAACTCTGCTTTAGTTGCCGGTGGAACACAAGCAGCATTTCTGCCACTGTGTACTCTTTGGGCTCTTCCACGAATGAACTTCTATATGCAGGGTTTCGCTCGTGGAGCGAACTGCCTCAACCAAGGCAGGCTGTACTGAGTACTGTAAGCATTTCCTCTCCCAAAATATGCAGTTTGAACGGAAGAACTCTGCTTTAGTTGCAGGCGGAACACAAGCAGGTTTTCTCGCAGAGTGTACACAATGGTCCTTTCCCCAAATGAATTTCTATACGCAGGGTGTCCCGCGTGGAGTGAACTACCTCAACCAAGGCAGGCTCTACTTATGCCTCTAAGAGTTTCCTCTCCCAGAACACGCAGTTTTACCCAAAGAACTCTGCTTTAGTTGCAGGTGGAACACAAAGAGCATTACTCCCACTGTGTAGTCTTTGGGCTCTTCCACGAATGAATTACTTTATGCAGGGATTCCCACGTGGAGCGAACTGCCTCAACCATTGCAGGCTGTATCGAGGACTGTAAGCATATCTTCTCCCAAAACATGCAGTTTTAAGGGAAGAACTCTGCTTTAGTTGCAGATGGAACACAAGCAGCTTTTCTCCCACTGTGTACTCTTGGGCTCTTCCACGAATGAACTACTCTATGCAGTGTTTGCCACATAGAGCGAACTGCCTCAAACAAGGCAGGCTGTAGCGAGGACTGTAAGCATTTCCTCTCCCAAAATACGCAGTTTTAACGGAAGAACTCTGCTTTAGTTGCAGGTGGAACACAAGCAGCTTTTCTTCCACAGTGTACACAATGGGCACTTCCCCTAATGATCTTGTTCTATAAGAATGATTTCCCGCGTGGAGCGAACTGCCTCAACCATGGCAGGCTCTACTGTGGTCTCTAAAGATTTCCTGTATGAAAACACGGCACTTTTACCCGAAGAACCCTGCTTTAGTTGCAGGTGGAACACAAGCTGCATTTGTCCATCACTGTACACAAAGGGCCCTTCCCCGAATGAACCTTTTATATGCAGGGTGTTCCACGTGCAGCGAACTGCCTCAACCAAGGCAGGCTCTAGTAAGGACTGTAAGCATTTCCACTCCCAAAACACGCAGTTTGATCCGAAGAATTCTGCTTTAGTTGCAGGTGGAACACAAGCAGCATTACTCCCACTGTGTTCTCTTTGAGCTCTTCTACGAATGAATTTCTTTATGAAGGGATTACCACGTGGAGCGAACTGCCTGAACTAAGGCAGGCTGTAGCGAGGACTCTAAGCATATCCTCTCCCAAAACACGCCTTTTAAAGGAAGAACTCTGCTTTAGTTGCAAGTGGAACACAAGCAGCTTTTCTCCCACTGTGTAGTCTTTGGGCTCTTTCACGAATGAACTTATATATGCAGGGTTTCTCACATTTAGGTAACTGCCTCAACAGAGGCAGGCTGTAGCGAGGACTGTAAGCATTTCCCTCCGAAAATACGCAGTTTTATCCGAAGAATTCTGCTTAAGTTGCAGGTGGAACACAAGCAGCATTTCTCCCACTGTGTCCTCTTTGGGCTCTTCCACGAATGAATTTCTTTATGCAGGGATTCCCACGTGGAGCGAACTGCCTCAACCATGGCAGGCTCTAGCGAGGACTGTAAGCATATCCTCTCCCAAAACACGCCATTTTAACGGAAGGACTCTGCTTTAGTTTCAGGAGGAACACAAGCAGCTTTTCTCCCACTGTGTACTCTTTGTGCTCTTCAACAAATGATCTCCTATATGCAGGGTTTCCTAGGTGGAGCGAACTTCCTCAAAGAAGGCAGGCTGTAGCGTCGACTGTAAGCATTTCCTCTCCCTAAACACGCAGTTTTAACGGAAGAACTCTGCTTTAGTTGCAGGTGGAACACCAGCAACTTTTCTCCCACAGTGTACACAATGGGCACTTCCCATAATGAACATGTTCTATAATGCTTTCCGGCGTGGAGCGAACTGCCTCGCCCATGGCACGCTCTAAGATGGTTTTTAAGGATATCCTCTCTGAAAACACGGCACTTTTACCCGAAGAACTCTGCTTTAGTTGCAGGGGGAACACAAACAGCATTACTCCCACTGTGTTCTCTTTGGGCTCTTCCAGGAATGAATATCTTTATGAAGGGATTACCACGTGGAGCGAACTGCCTCAACCATGGCAGGCTGTAGCGAGGACTGTAAGCATTTCCTCTCCCAAAATATGCAGTTTGAACGGAAGATCTCTGCTTTAGTTGCAGGCGGAACACAAGCAGGTTTTCTCGCAGAGTGTACACAATGGTCCTTTCCCCAAATGAATTTCTATACGCAGGGTGTCCCGCGTGGAGTGAACTACCTCAACCAAGGCAGGCTCTACTTATGCCTCTAAGAGTTTCCTCTCCCAGAACACGCAGTTTTACCCAAAGAACTCTGCTTTAGTTGCAGGTGGAACACAAGCTGCATTTCACCCACACTGTACACGAAGGGCCCTTCCCTGAATGAACTTCTATATGCAGGGTTTCCCGCGTGCAGCGAACTGCCTCAAGCAAGGCAGACTCTAGTAAGGACTGTAAGCATTTCCTCTGCCAGAACACGCAGATTTACCCGAAGATCTCTGCTTTAGTTGCAGGTGGAAGACAAGCAGCTTTTCTCTCACAGTGTACCCAAAGGGCCTTTGCCCGAAAGAACTTCTATGCTCAAGGTGTCCCGCCTGGAGTGAAATGCCTACAGCAAGGCAGGCTCTAGTGAGGCCTCTAAGCATTTCCTCTCCCAAAACACGGCACTTTTACCCAAAGAACTCTGCTTTAGTTGCAGGTGGAACACAAGAAGCATTTCTGCCACTGTGTACTCTTTGGGCTCTTCCACGAATGAACTTCTATATGCAGGGTTTCCCACGTGGAGCGAACTGCCTCAACCAAGGCAGGCTGTAGTGAGGACTGTAAGCATTTCCTCTCCCAAAACGCGCAGTTTTAACAGAAGTACTCTGCTTTAGTTGCAGGAGGAACACAAGCAAGTTTTCTCCCAGAGTGTACACAATGGTCCTTTCCCCAAGTGAACTTGTATACGCAGGGTGTCCGCGTGGAGTGAACTACCTCAACCAAGGCAGGCTCTACTTATGCCTCTAAGAGTTTCCTCTCCCAAAACACGCAGTTTTACCCAAAGAACTCTGCCTTAACTGCAGGTGGAACACAAGCTGCATTTCTCCCACACTGTACACAAAGGGCCCTTCCCTGAAAGAACTTCTATATGCAGGGTGTCCCGCGTGCAGCGAACTGCCTCAAGCAAGGCAGGCTCTAGTAAGCACTGTAAGCATTTCCTCTCCCAAAACACGCAGTTTTACCTGAAGAACTCTGCTTTAGTTGCCGGTGGAACACAAGCAGCTTTTCTCCCACAGTGTACCCAAAGGGCCTTTGACCGAAAGAACCCCTATGCTCCAGGTGTCCAGCGTAGAGTGAAATGCCTGAATCAAGGCAGGCTCTAGTGAGGCCTGTAAGCATTTCCTCTCACAAAACTCGGCAGTTTTACCCAAAGAACTCTGCTTTAGTACCAGGTGTATCACAAGCAGCGTTTCTCAATCAGTGCACACAATGGGCATTTCCCGAATGAACTTGTTCTATACGCAGGGTGTGCCGTATGGAGCGAACTGCCTCACCCATGGCAGGCTCTACTGTGGTCCCTAAGGCTTTCCTCTCTGAAAACACGGCACTTTTACCCAAAGAACTCTGCCTTAATTGCAGGTGGCATACAAGCTGCATTTCTCCCACACTGTACACAAAGGGCCCTTCCCTGAATGAACTTCTATATGCAGGGTGTCCCGCGTGCAGCGAACTGCCTCAAGCAACGCAGACTCTAGTGAGGACTGTAAGCATTTCCTCTGCCAGAACACGCAGTTTTACCCGAAGATCTCTGCTTTAGTTGCAGGTGGAAGACAAGCAGCTTTTCTCCCACAGTGTACCCAAAGGGCCTTTGCCCGAAAGAACTTCTATGCTCAAGGTGTCCCGCCTGGAGTGAAATGCCTAAAGCAAGGAAGGCTCTAGTGAGGCCTCTAAGCAGTTCCTCTCCCAAAACACGGCACTTTTACCCAAAGAACTCTGCTTTAGTTGCAGGTGGAACACAAGCAGCATTTCTGCCACTGTGTACTCTTTGGGCTCTTCCACGAATGAACTTCTATATGCAGGGTTTCCCACGTGGAGCGAACTGCCTCAACCAAGGCAGGCTGTAGTGAGGATTGTAAGCATTTCCTCTCCCAAAACGCGCAGTTTTAACAGAAGAACTCTGCTTTAGTTGCAGGAGGAACACAAGCAAGTTTTCTCCCAGAGTGTACACAATGGTCCTTTCCCCAAGTGAACTTCTAAATGCAGGGTGTCCTGCGTGGAGTGATCTACCTCCAGCAAGGCAGACTCTACTTATGCCTCTAAGCGTTTCCTCTCCCAAAACACGCAGTTTTATCCGAAGAACTCTGCTTTAGTTGCCGGTGGAACACAAGCAGCTTTTCTCTCACAGTGTACCCAAAGGGCCTTTGCCCGAAAGAACTTCTATGCTCAAGGTGGCCCGCATGCAGTGAAATGCCAAAACCAAGGCAGGCTCTAGAGAGGGCTCTAAGCATCTCCTCTCCCAAAACACGGCAGTTTTACCCAAAGAACTCTGCTTTAGTTCCAGGTGGAACACAAGCAGCATTTCTGCCACTGTGTACTCCTTGGGCTCTTCCACGAATGAACTTCTATATGCAGGGTTTCCCTCGTGGAGCGAACTGCCTCAACCACGGCAGGCTGTACTGAGTACTCTAAGCATTTCCTCTCCCAAAATATGCAGTTTGAACGGAAGAACTCTACTTTAGTTGCAGGTGGAACACAAGCAGGTTTTCTCCCAGAGTGTACACAATGGTCCTTTCCCCAAATGAATTTCTATACGCAGGGTGTCCCGCGTGGAGTGAACTACCTCAACCAAGGCAGGCTCTACTTATGCCTCTAAGAGTTTCCTCTCCCAGAACACGCAGTTTTACCCGAAGATCTCTGCTTTAGTTTCAGGTGGAACACAAGCATCTTTTCTCCCACAGTGTACCCAAAGGGCCTTTGCCCGAAAGAACTTCCTTGCTCAAGGTGTCCCGCGTGGAGTGAAATGCCTAAACCAAGGCAGGCTCTAGTGAGGCCTCTAAGCATTTCCTCTCCCAAAACACGGCACTTTTACCCAAAGAACTCTGCTTTAGTTGCAGGTGGAACACAAGCAGCCTTTCTGCCACTGTGTACTTTTTGGGCTCTTCCACGAATGAACTTCTATATGCAGGGTTTCCCACGTGGAGCGAACTGCCTCAACCAAGGCAGGCTGTAGTGAGGACTGTAAGCAT
The DNA here is from genome assembly GCF_964165515.1 of Mesoplodon bidens. Lineage (NCBI taxonomy): Eukaryota > Metazoa > Chordata > Mammalia > Artiodactyla > Ziphiidae > Mesoplodon > Mesoplodon bidens. The sequence goes on along the minus strand of NW_027671593.1, from coordinate 26,509 downwards.
TTCCTCTCCCAAAACGCTCAGTTTTAACAGAAGAACTCTGCTTTAGTTGCAGGTGGAACACAAGCAAGTTTTCTCCCAGAGTGTACACAATGGTCCTTTCCCCAAGTGAACTTCTATATGCAGGGTGTCCTGCGTGGAGTAAACTACCTCCAGCAAGGAGACTCTACTTATGCCTCTAAGCGTTTCCTCTCCCAAAACACGCAGTTTTGCCCGAAGAACTCTGCTTTAGTTGCCGGTGGAACACAAGCAGCATTTCTGCCACTTTGTACTCCTTGGGCTCTTCCACGAATGAACTTCTATATGCAGGGTTTCTCTCGTGGAGCGAACTGCCTCAACCAAGGCCGGCTGTACTGAGTACTGTAAGCATTTCCTCTCCCAAAATATGCAGTTTGAACGGAAGAACTCTGCTTTGGTTGCAGGTGGAACACTAGCAGGTTTTCTCCCAGAGTGTACACAAGGGTCCTTTCCCCAAATGAATTTCTATACGCAGGGTGTCCCGCGTGGAGTGAACTACCTCAACCAAGGCAGGCTCTACTTATACCTCTAAGCGATTCCTCTCCCAAAACACACAGTTTTATCCGAAGAACTCTGCTTTAGTTGCAGGTGGAACACAAGCAGCTTTTCTCCCACAAGTGTACACGGTGGCCTTTGCCTGAAAGAACTTCTATACTCAAGGTGTACCACGTGGAGTGAAATGCCTAAACCAAGGCAGGCTCTAGTGAGGCCTCTAAACATTTCCTCTCTCAAAACACGGCACTTTTACCCAAAGAACTCTGCTTTAGTTGCAGGTGGAACACAAGCAGCATTTCTGCCACTGTGTACTCTTTGGGCTCTTCCACGAATGAACCTCTATATGCAGGGTTTCCCACGTGGAGAGAACTGCCTTTACCAAGGCAGGCTGTAGTGAGGACTGTAAGCATTTCCTCTCCCAAAACACGCAGTTTTAACGGAAGAGCTCTGCTTTAGTTGCAGGTGGAACACAAGCACCTTTTATCCCTGGGTGTACACAATGCTCCTTTCCCCAAATGAAACTCTATACGCAGGGTGTCCCGCGTGGAGTGAGCTACCTCAATCAAGGCAGGCTCTTCTTATGCCTCTAAGAGTTTCCTCTCCCAAAACATGCAGTTTTGCCCGAAGAACTCTGCTTTAGTTGACGGTGGAACACAAGCAGCTTTTCTCTCACAGTGTACCCAAAGGGCCTTTGCCGGAAAGAACTTCTATGCTCAAGGTGGCCCGCATGCAGTAAAATGCCTAAACCAAGGCAGGCTCTAGAGAGGGCTCTAAGCGTTTCCTCTCCCAAAACATGGCATTTATACCCAAAGAACTCTGCTTTAGTTGCCGGTGGAACACAAGCAGCATTTCTGCCACTGTGTACTCTTTGGGCTCTTCCACGAATGAACTTCTATATGCAGGGTTTCGCTCGTGGAGCGAACTGCCTCAACCAAGGCAGGCTGTACTGAGTACTGTAAGCATTTCCTCTCCCAAAATATGCAGTTTGAACGGAAGAACTCTGCTTTAGTTGCAGGCGGAACACAAGCAGGTTTTCTCGCAGAGTGTACACAATGGTCCTTTCCCCAAATGAATTTCTATACGCAGGGTGTCCCGCGTGGAGTGAACTACCTCAACCAAGGCAGGCTCTACTTATGCCTCTAAGAGTTTCCTCTCCCAGAACACGCAGTTTTACCCAAAGAACTCTGCTTTAGTTGCAGGTGGAACACAAAGAGCATTACTCCCACTGTGTAGTCTTTGGGCTCTTCCACGAATGAATTACTTTATGCAGGGATTCCCACGTGGAGCGAACTGCCTCAACCATTGCAGGCTGTATCGAGGACTGTAAGCATATCTTCTCCCAAAACATGCAGTTTTAAGGGAAGAACTCTGCTTTAGTTGCAGATGGAACACAAGCAGCTTTTCTCCCACTGTGTACTCTTGGGCTCTTCCACGAATGAACTACTCTATGCAGTGTTTGCCACATAGAGCGAACTGCCTCAAACAAGGCAGGCTGTAGCGAGGACTGTAAGCATTTCCTCTCCCAAAATACGCAGTTTTAACGGAAGAACTCTGCTTTAGTTGCAGGTGGAACACAAGCAGCTTTTCTTCCACAGTGTACACAATGGGCACTTCCCCTAATGATCTTGTTCTATAAGAATGATTTCCCGCGTGGAGCGAACTGCCTCAACCATGGCAGGCTCTACTGTGGTCTCTAAAGATTTCCTGTATGAAAACACGGCACTTTTACCCGAAGAACCCTGCTTTAGTTGCAGGTGGAACACAAGCTGCATTTGTCCATCACTGTACACAAAGGGCCCTTCCCCGAATGAACCTTTTATATGCAGGGTGTTCCACGTGCAGCGAACTGCCTCAACCAAGGCAGGCTCTAGTAAGGACTGTAAGCATTTCCACTCCCAAAACACGCAGTTTGATCCGAAGAATTCTGCTTTAGTTGCAGGTGGAACACAAGCAGCATTACTCCCACTGTGTTCTCTTTGAGCTCTTCTACGAATGAATTTCTTTATGAAGGGATTACCACGTGGAGCGAACTGCCTGAACTAAGGCAGGCTGTAGCGAGGACTCTAAGCATATCCTCTCCCAAAACACGCCTTTTAAAGGAAGAACTCTGCTTTAGTTGCAAGTGGAACACAAGCAGCTTTTCTCCCACTGTGTAGTCTTTGGGCTCTTTCACGAATGAACTTATATATGCAGGGTTTCTCACATTTAGGTAACTGCCTCAACAGAGGCAGGCTGTAGCGAGGACTGTAAGCATTTCCCTCCGAAAATACGCAGTTTTATCCGAAGAATTCTGCTTAAGTTGCAGGTGGAACACAAGCAGCATTTCTCCCACTGTGTCCTCTTTGGGCTCTTCCACGAATGAATTTCTTTATGCAGGGATTCCCACGTGGAGCGAACTGCCTCAACCATGGCAGGCTCTAGCGAGGACTGTAAGCATATCCTCTCCCAAAACACGCCATTTTAACGGAAGGACTCTGCTTTAGTTTCAGGAGGAACACAAGCAGCTTTTCTCCCACTGTGTACTCTTTGTGCTCTTCAACAAATGATCTCCTATATGCAGGGTTTCCTAGGTGGAGCGAACTTCCTCAAAGAAGGCAGGCTGTAGCGTCGACTGTAAGCATTTCCTCTCCCTAAACACGCAGTTTTAACGGAAGAACTCTGCTTTAGTTGCAGGTGGAACACCAGCAACTTTTCTCCCACAGTGTACACAATGGGCACTTCCCATAATGAACATGTTCTATAAGAATGCTTTCCGGCGTGGAGCGAACTGCCTCGCCCATGGCACGCTCTAAGATGGTTTTTAAGGATATCCTCTCTGAAAACACGGCACTTTTACCCGAAGAACTCTGCTTTAGTTGCAGGGGGAACACAAACAGCATTACTCCCACTGTGTTCTCTTTGGGCTCTTCCAGGAATGAATATCTTTATGAAGGGATTACCACGTGGAGCGAACTGCCTCAACCATGGCAGGCTGTAGCGAGGACTCTAAGCATTTCCTCTCCCAAAATATGCAGTTTGAACGGAAGATCTCTGCTTTAGTTGCAGGCGGAACACAAGCAGGTTTTCTCGCAGAGTGTACACAATGGTCCTTTCCCCAAATGAATTTCTATACGCAGGGTGTCCCGCGTGGAGTGAACTACCTCAACCAAGGCAGGCTCTACTTATGCCTCTAAGAGTTTCCTCTCCCAGAACACGCAGTTTTACCCAAAGAACTCTGCTTTAGTTGCAGGTGGAACACAAGCTGCATTTCACCCACACTGTACACGAAGGGCCCTTCCCTGAATGAACTTCTATATGCAGGGTTTCCCGCGTGCAGCGAACTGCCTCAAGCAAGGCAGACTCTAGTAAGGACTGTAAGCATTTCCTCTGCCAGAACACGCAGATTTACCCGAAGATCTCTGCTTTAGTTGCAGGTGGAAGACAAGCAGCTTTTCTCTCACAGTGTACCCAAAGGGCCTTTGCCCGAAAGAACTTCTATGCTCAAGGTGTCCCGCCTGGAGTGAAATGCCTACAGCAAGGCAGGCTCTAGTGAGGCCTCTAAGCATTTCCTCTCCCAAAACACGGCACTTTTACCCAAAGAACTCTGCTTTAGTTGCAGGTGGAACACAAGAAGCATTTCTGCCACTGTGTACTCTTTGGGCTCTTCCACGAATGAACTTCTATATGCAGGGTTTCCCACGTGGAGCGAACTGCCTCAACCAAGGCAGGCTGTAGTGAGGACTGTAAGCATTTCCTCTCCCAAAACGCGCAGTTTTAACAGAAGTACTCTGCTTTAGTTGCAGGAGGAACACAAGCAAGTTTTCTCCCAGAGTGTACACAATGGTCCTTTCCCCAAGTGAACTTGTATACGCAGGGTGTCCGCGTGGAGTGAACTACCTCAACCAAGGCAGGCTCTACTTATGCCTCTAAGAGTTTCCTCTCCCAAAACACGCAGTTTTACCCAAAGAACTCTGCCTTAACTGCAGGTGGAACACAAGCTGCATTTCTCCCACACTGTACACAAAGGGCCCTTCCCTGAAAGAACTTCTATATGCAGGGTGTCCCGCGTGCAGCGAACTGCCTCAAGCAAGGCAGGCTCTAGTAAGCACTGTAAGCATTTCCTCTCCCAAAACACGCAGTTTTACCCGAAGAACTCTGCTTTAGTTGCCGGTGGAACACAAGCAGCTTTTCTCCCACAGTGTACCCAAAGGGCCTTTGACCGAAAGAACCCCTATGCTCCAGGTGTCCAGCGTAGAGTGAAATGCCTGAATCAAGGCAGGCTCTAGTGAGGCCTGTAAGCATTTCCTCTCACAAAACTCGGCAGTTTTACCCAAAGAACTCTGCTTTAGTACCAGGTGTATCACAAGCAGCGTTTCTCAATCAGTGCACACAATGGGCATTTCCCGAATGAACTTGTTCTATACGCAGGGTGTGCCGTATGGAGCGAACTGCCTCACCCATGGCAGGCTCTACTGTGGTCCCTAAGGCTTTCCTCTCTGAAAACACGGCACTTTTACCCAAAGAACTCTGCCTTAATTGCAGGTGGCATACAAGCTGCATTTCTCCCACACTGTACACAAAGGGCCCTTCCCTGAATGAACTTCTATATGCAGGGTGTCCCGCGTGCAGCGAACTGCCTCAAGCAACGCAGACTCTAGTGAGGACTGTAAGCATTTCCTCTGCCAGAACACGCAGTTTTACCCGAAGATCTCTGCTTTAGTTGCAGGTGGAAGACAAGCAGCTTTTCTCCCACAGTGTACCCAAAGGGCCTTTGCCCGAAAGAACTTCTATGCTCAAGGTGTCCCGCCTGGAGTGAAATGCCTAAAGCAAGGCAGGCTCTAGTGAGGCCTCTAAGCAGTTCCTCTCCCAAAACACGGCACTTTTACCCAAAGAACTCTGCTTTAGTTGCAGGTGGAACACAAGCAGCATTTCTGCCACTGTGTACTCTTTGGGCTCTTCCACGAATGAACTTCTATATGCAGGGTTTCCCACGTGGAGCGAACTGCCTCAACCAAGGCAGGCTGTAGTGAGGACTGTAAGCATTTCCTCTCCCCAAACGCGCAGTTTTAACAGAAGAACTCTGCTTTAGTTGCAGGTGGAACACAAGCAAGTTTTCTCCCAGAGTGTACACAATGGTCCTTTCCCCAAGTGAACTTCTCTATGCAGGGTGTCCTGCGTGGAGTGAACTACCTCCAGCAAGGCAGACTCTACTTATGCCTCTAAGCGTTTCCTCTCCCAAAACACGCAGTTTTATCCGAAGAACTCTGCTTTAGTTGCAGGTGGAACACAAGCAGCTTTTCTCCCACAGTGTACACAGTGGCATTTGCCTGAAAGGACTTCTATACTCAAGGTGAACAACGTGGAGTGAAATGCCTAAACCAAGGCATGCTCTAGTGAGGCCTCTAAGAATTTCCTCTCCCAAAACACCGCAGTTTTACCCAAGGAACTCTGCTTTAGTTCCACGTGTCACACAAGCAGCATTTCTCCATCAGTGCACACAATGGGCACTTCCCCGAAAGAACTTGCTCTATACGCAGGGTGTCCCGCGTGGAGCGAACAGTGTCAACCATGGCAGGCTCTACTGTGGTCTCTAAGGATTTCCTCTCTGAAAACACGGCACTTTTACCCAAAGAACTCTGCTTTAGTTGCAGGTGGAACACAAGCAGCATTTCTGCCACTGTGTACTCTTTGGGCTCTTCCACGAATGAACTTCTATATGCAGGGTTTCCCACGTGGAGCGAACTGCCTCAACCAAGGCAGGCTGTAGTGAGGACTGTAAGCATTTCCTCTCCCAAAACGCGCAGTTTTAACAGAAGAACTCTGCTTTAGTTGCAGGTGGAACACAAGCAAGTTTTCTCCCAGAGTGTACACAATGGTCCTTTCCCCAAGTGAACTTCTAAATGCAGGGTGTCCTGCGTGGAGTGATCTACCTCCAGCAAGGCAGACTCTACTTATGCCTCTAAGCGTTTCCTCTCCCAAAACACGCAGTTTTATCCGAAGAACTCTGCTTTAGTTGCCGGTGGAACACAAGCAGCTTTTCTCTCACAGTGTACCCAAAGGGCCTTTGCCCGAAAGAACTTCTATGCTCAAGGTGGCCCGCATGCAGTGAAATGCCAAAACCAAGGCAGGCTCTAGAGAGGGCTCTAAGCATCTCCTCTCCCAAAACACGGCAGTTTTACCCAAAGAACTCTGCTTTAGTTCCAGGTGGAACACAAGCAGCATTTCTGCCACTGTGTACTCCTTGGGCTCTTCCACGAATGAACTTCTATATGCAGGGTTTCCCTCGTGGAGCGAACTGCCTCAACCACGGCAGGCTGTACTGAGTACTCTAAGCATTTCCTCTCCCAAAATATGCAGTTTGAACGGAAGAACTCTACTTTAGTTGCAGGTGGAACACAAGCAGGTTTTCTCCCAGAGTGTACACAATGGTCCTTTCCCCAAATGAATTTCTATACGCAGGGTGTCCCGCGTGGAGTGAACTACCTCAACCAAGGCAGGCTCTACTTATGCCTCTAAGAGTTTCCTCTCCCAGAACACGCAGTTTTACCCGAAGATCTCTGCTTTAGTTTCAGGTGGAACACAAGCATCTTTTCTCCCACTGTGTACCCAAAGGGCCTTTGCCCGAAAGAACTTCCTTGCTCAAGGTGTCCCGCGTGGAGTGAAATGCCTAAACCAAGGCAGGCTCTAGTGAGGCCTCTAAGCATTTCCTCTCCCAAAACACGGCACTTTTACCCAAAGAACTCTGCTTTAGTTGCAGGTGGAACACAAGCAGCCTTTCTGCCACTGTGTACTTTTTGGGCTCTTCCACGAATGAACTTCTATATGCAGGGTTTCCCACGTGGAGCGAACTGCCTCAACCAAGGCAGGCTGTAGTGAGGACTGTAAGCATTTCCTCTCCCAAAACGCTCAGTTTTAACAGAAGAACTCTGCTTTAGTTGCAGGTGGAACACAAGCAAGTTTTCTCCCAGAGTGTACACAATGGTCCTTTCCCCAAGTGAACTTCTATATGCAGGGTGTCCTGCGTGGAGTAAACTACCTCCAGCAAGGAGACTCTACTTATGCCTCTAAGCGTTTCCTCTCCCAAAACACGCAGTTTTGCCCGAAGAACTCTGCTTTAGTTGCCGGTGGAACACAAGCAGCATTTCTGCCACTTTGTACTCCTTGGGCTCTTCCACGAATGAACTTCTATATGCAGGGTTTCTCTCGTGGAGCGAACTGCCTCAACCAAGGCCGGCTGTACTGAGTACTGTAAGCATTTCCTCTCCCAAAATATGCAGTTTGAACGGAAGAACTCTGCTTTGGTTGCAGGTGGAACACAAGCAGGTTTTCTCCCAGAGTGTACACAAGGGTCCTTTCCCCAAATGAATTTCTATACGCAGGGTGTCCCGCGTGGAGTGAACTACCTCAACCAAGGCAGGCTCTACTTATACCTCTAAGCGATTCCTCTCCCAAAACACACAGTTTTATCCGAAGAACTCTGCTTTAGTTGCAGGTGGAACACAAGCAGCTTTTCTCCCACAAGTGTACACGGTGGCCTTTGCCTGAAAGAACTTCTATACTCAAGGTGTACCACGTGGAGTGAAATGCCTAAACCAAGGCAGGCTCTAGTGAGGCCTCTAAACATTTCCTCTCTCAAAACACGGCACTTTTACCCAAAGAACTCTGCTTTAGTTGCAGGTGGAACACAAGCAGCATTTCTGCCACTGTGTACTCTTTGGGCTCTTCCACGAATGAACCTCTATATGCAGGGTTTCCCACGTGGAGAGAACTGCCTTTACCAAGGCAGGCTGTAGTGAGGACTGTAAGCATTTCCTCTCCCAAAACACGCAGTTTTAACGGAAGAGCTCTGCTTTAGTTGCAGGTGGAACACAAGCACCTTTTATCCCTGGGTGTACACAATGCTCCTTTCCCCAAATGAAACTCTATACGCAGGGTGTCCCGCGTGGAGTGAGCTACCTCAATCAAGGCAGGCTCTTCTTATGCCTCTAAGAGTTTCCTCTCCCAAAACATGCAGTTTTGCCCGAAGAACTCTGCTTTAGTTGACGGTGGAACACAAGCAGCTTTTCTCTCACAGTGTACCCAAAGGGCCTTTGCCGGAAAGAACTTCTATGCTCAAGGTGGCCCGCATGCAGTAAAATGCCTAAACCAAGGCAGGCTCTAGAGAGGGCTCTAAGCGTTTCCTCTCCCAAAACATGGCATTTATACCCAAAGAACTCTGCTTTAGTTGCCGGTGGAACACAAGCAGCATTTCTGCCACTGTGTACTCTTTGGGCTCTTCCACGAATGAACTTCTATATGCAGGGTTTCGCTCGTGGAGCGAACTGCCTCAACCAAGGCAGGCTGTACTGAGTACTGTAAGCATTTCCTCTCCCAAAATATGCAGTTTGAACGGAAGAACTCTGCTTTAGTTGCAGGCGGAACACAAGCAGGTTTTCTCGCAGAGTGTACACAATGGTCCTTTCCCCAAATGAATTTCTATACGCAGGGTGTCCCGCGTGGAGTGAACTACCTCAACCAAGGCAGGCTCTACTTATGCCTCTAAGAGTTTCCTCTCCCAGAACACGCAGTTTTACCCAAAGAACTCTGCTTTAGTTGCAGGTGGAACACAAAGAGCATTACTCCCACTGTGTAGTCTTTGGGCTCTTCCACGAATGAATTACTTTATGCAGGGATTCCCACGTGGAGCGAACTGCCTCAACCATTGCAGGCTGTATCGAGGACTGTAAGCATATCTTCTCCCAAAACATGCAGTTTTAAGGGAAGAACTCTGCTTTAGTTGCAGATGGAACACAAGCAGCTTTTCTCCCACTGTGTACTCTTGGGCTCTTCCACGAATGAACTACTCTATGCAGTGTTTGCCACATAGAGCGAACTGCCTCAAACAAGGCAGGCTGTAGCGAGGACTGTAAGCATTTCCTCTCCCAAAATACGCAGTTTTAACGGAAGAACTCTGCTTTAGTTGCAGGTGGAACACAAGCAGCTTTTCTTCCACAGTGTACACAATGGGCACTTCCCCTAATGATCTTGTTCTATAAGAATGATTTCCCGCGTGGAGCGAACTGCCTCAACCATGGCAGGCTCTACTGTGGTCTCTAAAGATTTCCTGTATGAAAACACGGCACTTTTACCCGAAGAACCCTGCTTTAGTTGCAGGTGGAACACAAGCTGCATTTGTCCATCACTGTACACAAAGGGCCCTTCCCCGAATGAACCTTTTATATGCAGGGTGTTCCACGTGCAGCGAACTGCCTCAACCAAGGCAGGCTCTAGTAAGGACTGTAAGCATTTCCACTCCCAAAACACGCAGTTTGATCCGAAGAATTCTGCTTTAGTTGCAGGTGGAACACAAGCAGCATTACTCCCACTGTGTTCTCTTTGAGCTCTTCTACGAATGAATTTCTTTATGAAGGGATTACCACGTGGAGCGAACTGCCTGAACTAAGGCAGGCTGTAGCGAGGACTCTAAGCATATCCTCTCCCAAAACACGCCTTTTAAAGGAAGAACTCTGCTTTAGTTGCAAGTGGAACACAAGCAGCTTTTCTCCCACTGTGTAGTCTTTGGGCTCTTTCACGAATGAACTTATATATGCAGGGTTTCTCACATTTAGGTAACTGCCTCAACAGAGGCAGGCTGTAGCGAGGACTGTAAGCATTTCCCTCCGAAAATACGCAGTTTTATCCGAAGAATTCTGCTTAAGTTGCAGGTGGAACACAAGCAGCATTTCTCCCACTGTGTCCTCTTTGGGCTCTTCCACGAATGAATTTCTTTATGCAGGGATTCCCACGTGGAGCGAACTGCCTCAACCATGGCAGGCTCTAGCGAGGACTGTAAGCATATCCTCTCCCAAAACACGCCATTTTAACGGAAGGACTCTGCTTTAGTTTCAGGAGGAACACAAGCAGCTTTTCTCCCACTGTGTACTCTTTGTGCTCTTCAACAAATGATCTCCTATATGCAGGGTTTCCTAGGTGGAGCGAACTTCCTCAAAGACGGCAGGCTGTAGCGTCGACTGTAAGCATTTCCTCTCCCTAAACACGCAGTTTTAACGGAAGAACTCTGCTTTAGTTGCAGGTGGAACACCAGCAACTTTTCTCCCACAGTGTACACAATGGGCACTTCCCATAATGAACATGTTCTATAAGAATGCTTTCCGGCGTGGAGCGAACTGCCTCGCCCATGGCACGCTCTAAGATGGTTTTTAAGGATATCCTCTCTGAAAACACGGCACTTTTACCCGAAGAACTCTGCTTTAGTTGCAGGGGGAACACAAACAGCATTACTCCCACTGTGTTCTCTTTGGGCTCTTCCAGGAATGAATATCTTTATGAAGGGATTACCACGTGGAGCGAACTGCCTCAACCATGGCAGGCTGTAGCGAGGACTGTAAGCATTTCCTCTCCCAAAATATGCAGTTTGAACGGAAGAACTCTGCTTTAGTTGCAGGCAGAACACAAGCAGGTTTTCTCGCAGAGTGTACACAATGGTCCTTTCCCCAAATGAATTTCTATACGCAGGGTGTCCCGCGTGGAGTGAACTACCTCAACCAAGGCAGGCTCTACTTATGCGTCTAAGCGTTTCCTCTCCCAAAACACGCAGTTTTACCCAAAGAACTCTGCCTTAATTGCAGGTGGAACACAAGCTGCATTTCACCCACACTGTACACGAAGGGCCCTTCCCTGAATGAACTTCTATATGCAGGGTTTCCCGCGTGCAGCGAACTGCCTCAAGCAAGGCAGACTCTAGTAAGGACTGTAAGCATTTCCTCTGCCAGAACACGCAGTTTTACCCGAAGATCTCTGCTTTAGTTGCAGGTGGAAGACAAGCAGCTTTTCTCTCACAGTGTACCCAAAGGGCCTTTGCCCGAAAGAACTTCTATGCTCAAGGTGTCCCGCCTGGAGTGAAATGCCTAAAGCAAGGCAGGCTCTAGTGAGGCCTCTAAGCATTTCCTCTCCCAAAACACGGCACTTTTACCCAAAGAACTCTGCTTTAGTTGCAGGTGGAACACAAGAAGCATTTCTGCCACTGTGTACTCTTTGGGCTCTTCCTCGAATGAACTTCTATATGCAGGGTTTCCCACGTGGAGCGAACTGCCTCAACCAAGGCAGGCTGTAGTGAGGACTGTAAGCATTTCCTCTCCCAAAACGCGCAGTTTTAACAGAAGAACTCTGCTTTAGTTGCAGGAGGAACACAAGCAAGTTTTCTCCCAGAGTGTACACAATGGTCCTTTCCCCAAGTGAACTTGTATACGCAGGGTGTCCCGCGTGGAGTGAACTACCTCAACCAAGGCAGGCTCTACTTATGCCTCTAAGAGTTTCCTCTCCCAAAACACGCAGTTTTACCCAAAGAACTCTGCCTTAACTGCAGGTGGAACACAAGCTGCATTTCTCCCACACTGTACACAAAGGGCCCTTCCCTGAAAGAACTTCTATATGCAGGGTGTCCCGCGTGCAGCGAACTGACTCAAGCAAGGCAGGCTCTAGTAAGCACTGTAAGCATTTCCTCTCCCAAAACACGCAGTTTTACCCGAAGAACTCTGCTTTAGTTGCCGGTGGAACACAAGCAGTTTTTCTCCCACAGTGTACCCAAAGGGCCTTTGACCGAAAGAACCCCTATGCTCCAGGTGTCCAGCGTGGAGTGAAATGCCTGAATCAAGGCAGGCTCTAGTGAGGCCTGTAAGCATTTCCTCTCACAAAACTCGGCAGTTTTACCCAAAGAACTCTGCTTTAGTACCAGGTGTATCACAAGCAGCGTTTCTCAATCAGTGCACACAATGGGCATTTCCCGAATGAACTTGTTCTATACGCAGGGTGTGCCGTATGGAGCGAACTGCCTCACCCATGGCAGGCTCTACTGTGGTCCCTAAGGCTTTCCTCTCTGAAAACACGGCACTTTTACCCAAAGAACTCTGCCTTAATTGCAGGTGGCATACAAGCTGCATTTCTCCCACACTGTACACAAAGGGCCCTTCCCTGAATGAACTTCTATATGCAGGGTGTCCCGCGTGCAGCGAACTGCCTCAAGCAACGCAGACTCTAGTGAGGACTGTAAGCATTTCCTCTGCCAGAACACGCAGTTTTACCCGAAGATCTCTGCTTTAGTTGCAGGTGGAAGACAAGCAGCTTTTCTCCCACAGTGTACCCAAAGGGCCTTTGCCCGAAAGAACTTCTATGCTCAAGGTGTCCCGCCTGGAGTGAAATGCCTAAAGCAAGGCAGGCTCTAGTGAGGCGTCTAAGCAGTTCCTCTCCCAAAACACGGCACTTTTACCCAAAGAACTCTGCTTTAGTTGCAGGTGGAACACAAGCAGCATTTCTGCCACTGTGTACTCTTTGGGCTCTTCCACGAATGAACTTCTATATGCAGGGTTTCCCACATGGAGCGAACTGCCTCAACCAAGGCAGGCTGTAGTGAGGACTGTAAGCATTTCCTCTCCCCAAACGCGCAGTTTTAACAGAAGAACTCTGCTTTAGTTGCAGGTGGAACACAAGCAAGTTTTCTCCCAGAGTGTACACAATGGTCCTTTCCCCAAGTGAACTTCTCTATGCAGGGTGTCCTGCGTGGAGTGAACTACCTCCAGCAAGGCAGACTCTACTTATGCCTCTAAGCGTTTCCTCTCCCAAAACACGCAGTTTTATCCGAAGAACTCTGCTTTAGTTGCAGGTGGAACACAAGCATCTTTTCTCCCACAGTGTACACAGTGGCATTTGCCTGAAAGAACTTCTATACTCAAGGTGAACAACGTGGAGTGAAATGCCTAAACCAAGGCATGCTCTAGTGAGGCCTCTAAGAATTTCCTCTCCCAAAACACCGCAGTTTTACCCAAGGAACTCTGCTTTAGTTCCACGTGTCACACAAGCAGCATTTCTCCATCAGTGCACACAATGGGCACTTCCCCGAAAGAACTTGCTCTATACGCAGGGTGTCCCGCGTGGAGCGAACAGTGTCAACCATGGCAGGCTCTACTGTGGTCTCTAAGGATTTCCTCTCTGAAAACACGGCACTTTTACCCAAAGAACTCTGCTTTAGTTGCAGGTGGAACACAAGCAGCATTTCTGCCACTGTGTACTCTTTGGGCTCTTCCACGAATGAACTTCTATATGCAGGGTTTCCCACGTGGAGCGAACTGCCTCAACCAAGGCAGGCTGTAGTGAGGACTGTAAGCATTTCCTCTCCCAAAACGCGCAGTTTTAACAGAAGAACTCTGCTTTAGTTGCAGGTGGAACACAAGCAAGTTTTCTCCCAGAGTGTACACAATGGTCCTTTCCCCAAGTGAACTTCTAAATGCAGGGTGTCCTGCGTGGAGTGATCTACCTCCAGCAAGGCAGACTCTACTTATGCCTCTAAGCGTTTCCTCTCCCAAAACACGCAGTTTTATCCGAAGAACTCTGCTTTAGTTGCCGGTGGAACACAAGCAGCTTTTCTCTCACAGTGTACCCAAAGGGCCTTTGCCCGAAAGAACTTCTATGCTCAAGGTGGCCCGCATGCAGTGAAATGCCAAAACCAAGGCAGGCTCTAGAGAGGGCTCTAAGCATCTCCTCTCCCAAAACACGGCAGTTTTACCCAAAGAACTCTGCTTTAGTTCCAGGTGGAACACAAGCAGCATTTCTGCCACTGTGTACTCCTTGGGCTCTTCCACGAATGAACTTCTATATGCAGGGTTTCCCTCGTGGAGCGAACTGCCTCAACCACGGCAGGCTGTACTGAGTACTCTAAGCATTTCCTCTCCCAAAATATGCAGTTTGAACGGAAGAACTCTACTTTAGTTGCAGGTGGAACACAAGCATGTTTTCTCCCAGAGTGTACACAATGGTCCTTTCCCCAAATGAATTTCTATACGCAGGGTGTCCCGCGTGGAGTGAACTACCTCAACCAAGGCAGGCTCTACTTATGCCTCTAAGAGTTTCCTCTCCCAGAACACGCAGTTTTACCCGAAGATCTCTGCTTTAGTTTCAGGTGGAACACAAGCATCTTTTCTCCCACAGTGTACCCAAAGGGCCTTTGCCCGAAAGAACTTCCTTGCTCAAGGTGTCCCGCGTGGAGTGAAATGCCTAAACCAAGGCAGGCTCTAGTGAGGCCTCTAAGCATTTCCTCTCCCAAAACACGGCACTTTTACCCAAAGAACTCTGCTTTAGTTGCAGGTGGAACACAAGCAGCCTTTCTGCCACTGTGTACTTTTTGGGCTCTTCCACGAATGAACTTCTATATGCAGGGTTTCCCACGTGGAGCGAACTGCCTCAACCAAGGCAGGCTGTAGTGAGGACTGTAAGCATTTCCTCTCCCAAAACGCTCAGTTTTAACAGAAGAACTCTGCTTTAGTTGCAGGTGGAACACAAGCAAGTTTTCTCCCAGAGTGTACACAATGGTCCTTTCCCCAAGTGAACTTCTATATGCAGGGTGTCCTGCGTGGAGTAAACTACCTCCAGCAAGGAGACTCTACTTATGCCTCTAAGCGTTTCCTCTCCCAAAACACGCAGTTTTGCCCGAAGAACTCTGCTTTAGTTGCCGGTGGAACACAAGCAGCATTTCTGCCACTTTGTACTCCTTGGGCTCTTCCACGAATGAACTTCTATATGCAGGGTTTCTCTCGTGGAGCGAACTGCCTCAACCAAGGCCGGCTGTACTGAGTACTGTAAGCATTTCCTCTCCCAAAATATGCAGTTTGAACGGAAGAACTCTGCTTTGGTTGCAGGTGGAACACAAGCAGGTTTTCTCCCAGAGTGTACACAAGGGTCCTTTCCCCAAATGAATTTCTATACGCAGGGTGTCCCGCGTGGAGTGAACTACCTCAACCAAGGCAGGCTCTACTTATACCTCTAAGCGATTCCTCTCCCAAAACACACAGTTTTATCCGAAGAACTCTGCTTTAGTTGCAGGTGGAACACAAGCAGCTTTTCTCCCACAAGTGTACACGGTGGCCTTTGCCTGAAAGAACTTCTATACTCAAGGTGTACCACGTGGAGTGAAATGCCTAAACCAAGGCAGGCTC
Source organism: Mesoplodon bidens (assembly GCF_964165515.1). Taxonomy (NCBI): domain Eukaryota; kingdom Metazoa; phylum Chordata; class Mammalia; order Artiodactyla; family Ziphiidae; genus Mesoplodon; species Mesoplodon bidens. The sequence continues at coordinate 11,036 of NW_027671593.1, read as the reverse complement.
TAGTGAGGCCTCTAAACATTTCCTCTCTCAAAACACGGCACTTTTACCCAAAGAACTCTGCTTTAGTTGCAGGTGGAACACAAGCAGCATTTCTGCCACTGTGTACTCTTTGGGCTCTTCCACGAATGAACCTCTATATGCAGGGTTTCCCACGTGGAGAGAACTGCCTTTACCAAGGCAGGCTGTAGTGAGGACTGTAAGCATTTCCTCTCCCAAAACACGCAGTTTTAACGGAAGAGCTCTGCTTTAGTTGCAGGTGGAACACAAGCACCTTTTATCCCTGGGTGTACACAATGCTCCTTTCCCCAAATGAAACTCTATACGCAGGGTGTCCCGCGTGGAGTGAGCTACCTCAATCAAGGCAGGCTCTTCTTATGCCTCTAAGAGTTTCCTCTCCCAAAACATGCAGTTTTGCCCGAAGAACTCTGCTTTAGTTGACGGTGGAACACAAGCAGCTTTTCTCTCACAGTGTACCCAAAGGGCCTTTGCCGGAAAGAACTTCTATGCTCAAGGTGGCCCGCATGCAGTAAAATGCCTAAACCAAGGCAGGCTCTAGAGAGGGCTCTAAGCGTTTCCTCTCCCAAAACATGGCATTTATACCCAAAGAACTCTGCTTTAGTTGCCGGTGGAACACAAGCAGCATTTCTGCCACTGTGTACTCTTTGGGCTCTTCCACGAATGAACTTCTATATGCAGGGTTTCGCTCGTGGAGCGAACTGCCTCAACCAAGGCAGGCTGTACTGAGTACTGTAAGCATTTCCTCTCCCAAAATATGCAGTTTGAACGGAAGAACTCTGCTTTAGTTGCAGGCGGAACACAAGCAGGTTTTCTCGCAGAGTGTACACAATGGTCCTTTCCCCAAATGAATTTCTATACGCAGGGTGTCCCGCGTGGAGTGAACTACCTCAACCAAGGCAGGCTCTACTTATGCCTCTAAGAGTTTCCTCTCCCAGAACACGCAGTTTTACCCAAAGAACTCTGCTTTAGTTGCAGGTGGAACACAAAGAGCATTACTCCCACTGTGTAGTCTTTGGGCTCTTCCACGAATGAATTACTTTATGCAGGGATTCCCACGTGGAGCGAACTGCCTCAACCATTGCAGGCTGTATCGAGGACTGTAAGCATATCTTCTCCCAAAACATGCAGTTTTAAGGGAAGAACTCTGCTTTAGTTGCAGATGGAACACAAGCAGCTTTTCTCCCACTGTGTACTCTTGGGCTCTTCCACGAATGAACTACTCTATGCAGTGTTTGCCACATAGAGCGAACTGCCTCAAACAAGGCAGGCTGTAGCGAGGACTGTAAGCATTTCCTCTCCCAAAATACGCAGTTTTAACGGAAGAACTCTGCTTTAGTTGCAGGTGGAACACAAGCAGCTTTTCTTCCACAGTGTACACAATGGGCACTTCCCCTAATGATCTTGTTCTATAAGAATGATTTCCCGCGTGGAGCGAACTGCCTCAACCATGGCAGGCTCTACTGTGGTCTCTAAAGATTTCCTGTATGAAAACACGGCACTTTTACCCGAAGAACCCTGCTTTAGTTGCAGGTGGAACACAAGCTGCATTTGTCCATCACTGTACACAAAGGGCCCTTCCCCGAATGAACCTTTTATATGCAGGGTGTTCCACGTGCAGCGAACTGCCTCAACCAAGGCAGGCTCTAGTAAGGACTGTAAGCATTTCCACTCCCAAAACACGCAGTTTGATCCGAAGAATTCTGCTTTAGTTGCAGGTGGAACACAAGCAGCATTACTCCCACTGTGTTCTCTTTGAGCTCTTCTACGAATGAATTTCTTTATGAAGGGATTACCACGTGGAGCGAACTGCCTGAACTAAGGCAGGCTGTAGCGAGGACTCTAAGCATATCCTCTCCCAAAACACGCCTTTTAAAGGAAGAACTCTGCTTTAGTTGCAAGTGGAACACAAGCAGCTTTTCTCCCACTGTGTAGTCTTTGGGCTCTTTCACGAATGAACTTATATATGCAGGGTTTCTCACATTTAGGTAACTGCCTCAACAGAGGCAGGCTGTAGCGAGGACTGTAAGCATTTCCCTCCGAAAATACGCAGTTTTATCCGAAGAATTCTGCTTAAGTTGCAGGTGGAACACAAGCAGCATTTCTCCCACTGTGTCCTCTTTGGGCTCTTCCACGAATGAATTTCTTTATGCAGGGATTCCCACGTGGAGCGAACTGCCTCAACCATGGCAGGCTCTAGCGAGGACTGTAAGCATATCCTCTCCCAAAACACGCCATTTTAACGGAAGGACTCTGCTTTAGTTTCAGGAGGAACACAAGCAGCTTTTCTCCCACTGTGTACTCTTTGTGCTCTTCAACAAATGATCTCCTATATGCAGGGTTTCCTAGGTGGAGCGAACTTCCTCAAAGACGGCAGGCTGTAGCGTCGACTGTAAGCATTTCCTCTCCCTAAACACGCAGTTTTAACGGAAGAACTCTGCTTTAGTTGCAGGTGGAACACCAGCAACTTTTCTCCCACAGTGTACACAATGGGCACTTCCCATAATGAACATGTTCTATAAGAATGCTTTCCGGCGTGGAGCGAACTGCCTCGCCCATGGCACGCTCTAAGATGGTTTTTAAGGATATCCTCTCTGAAAACACGGCACTTTTACCCGAAGAACTCTGCTTTAGTTGCAGGGGGAACACAAACAGCATTACTCCCACTGGGTTCTCTTTGGGCTCTTCCAGGAATGAATATCTTTATGAAGGGATTACCACGTGGAGCGAACTGCCTCAACCATGGCAGGCTGTAGCGAGGACTGTAAGCATTTCCTCTCCCAAAATATGCAGTTTGAACGGAAGAACTCTGCTTTAGTTGCAGGCGGAACACAAGCAGGTTTTCTCGCAGAGTGTACACAATGGTCCTTTCCCCAAATGAATTTCTATACGCAGGGTGTCCCGCGTGGAGTGAACTACCTCAACCAAGGCAGGCTCTACTTATGCGTCTAAGCGTTTCCTCTCCCAAAACACGCAGTTTTACCCAAAGAACTCTGCCTTAATTGCAGGTGGAACACAAGCTGCATTTCACCCACACTGTACACGAAGGGCCCTTCCCTGAATGAACTTCTATATGCAGGGTTTCCCGCGTGCAGCGAACTGCCTCAAGCAAGGCAGACTCTAGTAAGGACTGTAAGCATTTCCTCTGCCAGAACACGCAGTTTTACCCGAAGATCTCTGCTTTAGTTGCAGGTGGAAGACAAGCAGCTTTTCTCTCACAGTGTACCCAAAGGGCCTTTGCCCGAAAGAACTTCTATGCTCAAGGTGTCCCGCCTGGAGTGAAATGCCTAAAGCAAGGCAGGCTCTAGTGAGGCCTCTAAGCATTTCCTCTCCCAAAACACGGCACTTTTACCCAAAGAACTCTGCTTTAGTTGCAGGTGGAACACAAGAAGCATTTCTGCCACTGTGTACTCTTTGGGCTCTTCCATGAATGAACTTCTATATGCAGGGTTTCCCACGTGGAGCGAACTGCCTCAACCAAGGCAGGCTGTAGTGAGGACTGTAAGCATTTCCTCTCCCAAAACGCGCAGTTTTAACAGAAGTACTCTGCTTTAGTTGCAGGAGGAACACAAGCAAGTTTTCTCCCAGAGTGTACACAATGGTCCTTTCCCCAAGTGAACTTGTATACGCAGGGTGTCCGCGTGGAGTGAACTACCTCAACCAAGGCAGGCTCTACTTATGCCTCTAAGAGTTTCCTCTCCCAAAACACGCAGTTTTACCCAAAGAACTCTGCCTTAACTGCAGGTGGAACACAAGCTGCATTTCTCCCACACTGTACACAAAGGGCCCTTCCCTGAAAGAACTTCTATATGCAGGGTGTCCCGCGTGCAGCGAACTGCCTCAAGCAAGGCAGGCTCTAGTAAGCACTGTAAGCATTTCCTCTCCCAAAACACGCAGTTTTACCCGAAGAACTCTGCTTTAGTTGCCGGTGGAACACAAGCAGCTTTTCTCCCACAGTGTACCCAAAGGGCCTTTGACCGAAAGAACCCCTATGCTCCAGGTGTCCAGCGTAGAGTGAAATGCCTGAATCAAGGCAGGCTCTAGTGAGGCCTGTAAGCATTTCCTCTCACAAAACTCGGCAGTTTTACCCAAAGAACTCTGCTTTAGTACCAGGTGTATCACAAGCAGCGTTTCTCAATCAGTGCACACAATGGGCATTTCCGGAATGAACTTGTTCTATACGCAGGGTGTGCCGTATGGAGCGAACTGCCTCACCCATGGCAGGCTCTACTGTGGTCCCTAAGGCTTTCCTCTCTGAAAACACGGCACTTTTACCCAAAGAACTCTGCCTTAATTGCAGGTGGCATACAAGCTGCATTTCTCCCACACTGTACACAAAGGGCCCTTCCCTGAATGAACTTCTATATGCAGGGTGCCAGCGTGCAGCGAACTGCCTCAAGCAACGCAGACTCTAGTGAGGACTGTAAGCATTTCCTCTGCCAGAACACGCAGTTTTACCCGAAGATCTCTGCTTTAGTTGCAGGTGGAAGACAAGCAGCTTTTCTCCCACAGTGTACCCAAAGGGCCTTTGCCCGAAAGAACTTCTATGCTCAAGGTGTCCCGCCTGGAGTGAAATGCCTAAAGCAAGGCAGGCTCTAGTGAGGCGTCTAAGCAGTTCCTCTCCCAAAACACGGCACTTTTACCCAAAGAACTCTGCTTTAGTTGCAGGTGGAACACAAGCAGCATTTCTGCCACTGTGTACTCTTTGGGCTCTTCCACGAATGAACTTCTATATGCAGGGTTTCCCACGTGGAGCGAACTGCCTCAACCAAGGCAGGCTGTAGTGAGGACTGTAAGCATTTCCTCTCCCCAAACGCGCAGTTTTAACAGAAGAACTCTGCTTTAGTTGCAGGTGGAACACAAGCAAGTTTTCTCCCAGAGTGTACACAATGGTCCTTTCCCCAAGTGAACTTCTCTATGCAGGGTGTCCTGCGTGGAGTGAACTACCTCCAGCAAGGCAGACTCTACTTATGCCTCTAAGCGTTTCCTCTCCCAAAACACGCAGTTTTATCCGAAGAACTCTGCTTTAGTTGCAGGTGGAACACAAGCAGCTTTTCTCCCACAGTGTACACAGTGGCATTTGCCTGAAAGAACTTCTATACTCAAGGTGAACAACGTGGAGTGAAATGCCTAAACCAAGGCATGCTCTAGTGAGGCCTCTAAGAATTTCCTCTCCCAAAACACCGCAGTTTTACCCAAGGAACTCTGCTTTAGTTCCACGTGTCACACAAGCAGCATTTCTCCATCAGTGCACACAATGGGCACTTCCCCGAAAGAACTTGCTCTATACGCAGGGTGTCCCGCGTGGAGCGAACAGTGTCAACCATGGCAGGCTCTACTGTGGTCTCTAAGGATTTCCTCTCTGAAAACACGGCACTTTTACCCAAAGAACTCTGCTTTAGTTGCAGGTGGAACACAAGCAGCATTTCTGCCACTGTGTACTCTTTGGGCTCTTCCACGAATGAACTTCTATATGCAGGGTTTCCCACGTGGAGCGAACTGCCTCAACCAAGGCAGGCTGTAGTGAGGACTGTAAGCATTTCCTCTCCCAAAACGCGCAGTTTTAACAGAAGAACTCTGCTTTAGTTGCAGGTGGAACACAAGCAAGTTTTCTCCCAGAGTGTACACAATGGTCCTTTCCCCAAGTGAACTTCTAAATGCAGGGTGTCCTGCGTGGAGTGATCTACCTCCAGCAAGGCAGACTCTACTTATGCCTCTAAGCGTTTCCTCTCCCAAAACACGCAGTTTTATCCGAAGAACTCTGCTTTAGTTGCCGGTGGAACACAAGCAGCTTTTCTCTCACAGTGTACCCAAAGGGCCTTTGCCCGAAAGAACTTCTATGCTCAAGGTGGCCCGCATGCAGTGAAATGCCAAAACCAAGGCAGGCTCTAGAGAGGGCTCTAAGCATCTCCTCTCCCAAAACACGGCAGTTTTACCCAAAGAACTCTGCTTTAGTTCCAGGTGGAACACAAGCAGCATTTCTGCCACTGTGTACTCCTTGGGCTCTTCCACGAATGAACTTCTATATGCAGGGTTTCCCTCGTGGAGCGAACTGCCTCAACCACGGCAGGCTGTACTGAGTACTCTAAGCATTTCCTCTCCCAAAATATGCAGTTTGAACGGAAGAACTCTACTTTAGTTGCAGGTGGAACACAAGCAGGTTTTCTCCCAGAGTGTACACAATGGTCCTTTCCCCAAATGAATTTCTATACGCAGGGTGTCCCGCGTGGAGTGAACTACCTCAACCAAGGCAGGCTCTACTTATGCCTCTAAGAGTTTCCTCTCCCAGAACACGCAGTTTTACCCGAAGATCTCTGCTTTAGTTTCAGGTGGAACACAAGCATCTTTTCTCCCACAGTGTACCCAAAGGGCCTTTGCCCGAAAGAACTTCCTTGCTCAAGGTGTCCCGCGTGGAGTGAAATGCCTAAACCAAGGCAGGCTCTAGTGAGGCCTCTAAGCATTTCCTCTCCCAAAACACGGCACTTTTACCCAAAGAACTCTGCTTTAGTTGCAGGTGGAACACAAGCAGCCTTTCTGCCACTGTGTACTTTTTGGGCTCTTCCACGAATGAACTTCTATATGCAGGGTTTCCCACGTGGAGCGAACTGCCTCAACCAAGGCAGGCTGTAGTGAGGACTGTAAGCATTTCCTCTCCCAAAACGCTCAGTTTTAACAGAAGAACTCTGCTTTAGTTGCAGGTGGAACACAAGCAAGTTTTCTCCCAGAGTGTACACAATGGTCCTTTCCCCAAGTGAACTTCTATATGCAGGGTGTCCTGCGTGGAGTAAACTACCTCCAGCAAGGAGACTCTACTTATGCCTCTAAGCGTTTCCTCTCCCAAAACACGCAGTTTTGCCCGAAGAACTCTGCTTTAGTTGCCGGTGGAACACAAGCAGCATTTCTGCCACTTTGTACTCCTTGGGCTCTTCCACGAATGAACTTCTATATGCAGGGTTTCTCTCGTGGAGCGAACTGCCTCAACCAAGGCCGGCTGTACTGAGTACTGTAAGCATTTCCTCTCCCAAAATATGCAGTTTGAACGGAAGAACTCTGCTTTGGTTGCAGGTGGAACACAAGCAGGTTTTCTCCCAGAGTGTACACAAGGGTCCTTTCCCCAAATGAATTTCTATACGCAGGGTGTCCCGCGTGGAGTGAACTACCTCAACCAAGGCAGGCTCTACTTATACCTCTAAGCGATTCCTCTCCCAAAACACACAGTTTTATCCGAAGAACTCTGCTTTAGTTGCAGGTGGAACACAAGCAGCTTTTCTCCCACAAGTGTACACGGTGGCCTTTGCCTGAAAGAACTTCTATACTCAAGGTGTACCACGTGGAGTGAAATGCCTAAACCAAGGCAGGCTCTAGTGAGGCCTCTAAACATTTCCTCTCTCAAAACACGGCACTTTTACCCAAAGAACTCTGCTTTAGTTGCAGGTGGAACACAAGCAGCATTTCTGCCACTGTGTACTCTTTGGGCTCTTCCACGAATGAACCTCTATATGCAGGGTTTCCCACGTGGAGAGAACTGCCTTTACCAAGGCAGGCTGTAGTGAGGACTGTAAGCATTTCCTCTCCCAAAACACGCAGTTTTAACGGAAGAGCTCTGCTTTAGTTGCAGGTGGAACACAAGCACCTTTTATCCCTGGGTGTACACAATGCTCCTTTCCCCAAATGAAACTCTATACGCAGGGTGTCCCGCGTGGAGTGAGCTACCTCAATCAAGGCAGGCTCTTCTTATGCCTCTAAGAGTTTCCTCTCCCAAAACATGCAGTTTTGCCCGAAGAACTCTGCTTTAGTTGACGGTGGAACACAAGCAGCTTTTCTCTCACAGTGTACCCAAAGGGCCTTTGCCGGAAAGAACTTCTATGCTCAAGGTGGCCCGCATGCAGTAAAATGCCTAAACCAAGGCAGGCTCTAGAGAGGGCTCTAAGCGTTTCCTCTCCCAAAACATGGCATTTATACCCAAAGAACTCTGCTTTAGTTGCCGGTGGAACACAAGCAGCATTTCTGCCACTGTGTACTCTTTGGGCTCTTCCACGAATGAACTTCTATATGCAGGGTTTCGCTCGTGGAGCGAACTGCCTCAACCAAGGCAGGCTGTACTGAGTACTGTAAGCATTTCCTCTCCCAAAATATGCAGTTTGAACGGAAGAACTCTGCTTTAGTTGCAGGCGGAACACAAGCAGGTTTTCTCGCAGAGTGTACACAATGGTCCTTTCCCCAAATGAATTTCTATACGCAGGGTGTCCCGCGTGGAGTGAACTACCTCAACCAAGGCAGGCTCTACTTATGCCTCTAAGAGTTTCCTCTCCCAGAACACGCAGTTTTACCCAAAGAACTCTGCTTTAGTTGCAGGTGGAACACAAAGAGCATTACTCCCACTGTGTAGTCTTTGGGCTCTTCCACGAATGAATTACTTTATGCAGGGATTCCCACGTGGAGCGAACTGCCTCAACCATTGCAGGCTGTATCGAGGACTGTAAGCATATCTTCTCCCAAAACATGCAGTTTTAAGGGAAGAACTCTGCTTTAGTTGCAGATGGAACACAAGCAGCTTTTCTCCCACTGTGTACTCTTGGGCTCTTCCACGAATGAACTACTCTATGCAGTGTTTGCCACATAGAGCGAACTGCCTCAAACAAGGCAGGCTGTAGCGAGGACTGTAAGCATTTCCTCTCCCAAAATACGCAGTTTTAACGGAAGAACTCTGCTTTAGTTGCAGGTGGAACACAAGCAGCTTTTCTTCCACAGTGTACACAATGGGCACTTCCCCTAATGATCTTGTTCTATAAGAATGATTTCCCGCGTGGAGCGAACTGCCTCAACCATGGCAGGCTCTACTGTGGTCTCTAAAGATTTCCTGTATGAAAACACGGCACTTTTACCCGAAGAACCCTGCTTTAGTTGCAGGTGGAACACAAGCTGCATTTGTCCATCACTGTACACAAAGGGCCCTTCCCCGAATGAACCTTTTATATGCAGGGTGTTCCACGTGCAGCGAACTGCCTCAACCAAGGCAGGCTCTAGTAAGGACTGTAAGCATTTCCACTCCCAAAACACGCAGTTTGATCCGAAGAATTCTGCTTTAGTTGCAGGTGGAACACAAGCAGCATTACTCCCACTGTGTTCTCTTTGAGCTCTTCTACGAATGAATTTCTTTATGAAGGGATTACCACGTGGAGCGAACTGCCTGAACTAAGGCAGGCTGTAGCGAGGACTCTAAGCATATCCTCTCCCAAAACACGCCTTTTAAAGGAAGAACTCTGCTTTAGTTGCAAGTGGAACACAAGCAGCTTTTCTCCCACTGTGTAGTCTTTGGGCTCTTTCACGAATGAACTTATATATGCAGGGTTTCTCACATTTAGGTAACTGCCTCAACAGAGGCAGGCTGTAGCGAGGACTGTAAGCATTTCCCTCCGAAAATACGCAGTTTTATCCGAAGAATTCTGCTTAAGTTGCAGGTGGAACACAAGCAGCATTTCTCCCACTGTGTCCTCTTTGGGCTCTTCCACGAATGAATTTCTTTATGCAGGGATTCCCACGTGGAGCGAACTGCCTCAACCATGGCAGGCTCTAGCGAGGACTGTAAGCATATCCTCTCCCAAAACACGCCATTTTAACGGAAGGACTCTGCTTTAGTTTCAGGAGGAACACAAGCAGCTTTTCTCCCACTGTGTACTCTTTGTGCTCTTCAACAAATGATCTCCTATATGCAGGGTTTCCTAGGTGGAGCGAACTTCCTCAAAGACGGCAGGCTGTAGCGTCGACTGTAAGCATTTCCTCTCCCTAAACACGCAGTTTTAACGGAAGAACTCTGCTTTAGTTGCAGGTGGAACACCAGCAACTTTTCTCCCACAGTGTACACAATGGGCACTTCCCATAATGAACATGTTCTATAAGAATGCTTTCCGGCGTGGAGCGAACTGCCTCGCCCATGGCACGCTCTAAGATGGTTTTTAAGGATATCCTCTCTGAAAACACGGCACTTTTACCCGAAGAACTCTGCTTTAGTTGCAGGGGGAACACAAACAGCATTACTCCCACTGGGTTCTCTTTGGGCTCTTCCAGGAATGAATATCTTTATGAAGGGATTACCACGTGGAGCGAACTGCCTCAACCATGGCAGGCTGTAGCGAGGACTGTAAGCATTTCCTCTCCCAAAATATGCAGTTTGAACGGAAGAACTCTGCTTTAGTTGCAGGCGGAACACAAGCAGGTTTTCTCGCAGAGTGTACACAATGGTCCTTTCCCCAAATGAATTTTCTATACGCAGGGTGTCCCGCGTGGAGTGAACTACCTCAACCAAGGCAGGCTCTACTTATGCGTCTAAGCGTTTCCTCTCCCAAAACACGCAGTTTTACCCAAAGAACTCTGCCTTAATTGCAGGTGGAACACAAGCTGCATTTCACCCACACTGTACACGAAGGGCCCTTCCCTGAATGAACTTCTATATGCAGGGTTTCCCGCGTGCAGCGAACTGCCTCAAGCAAGGCAGACTCTAGTAAGGACTGTAAGCATTTCCTCTGCCAGAACACGCAGTTTTACCCGAAGATCTCTGCTTTAGTTGCAGGTGGAAGACAAGCAGCTTTTCTCTCACAGTGTACCCAAAGGGCCTTTGCCCGAAAGAACTTCTATGCTCAAGGTGTCCCGCCTGGAGTGAAATGCCTACAGCAAGGCAGGCTCTAGTGAGGCCTCTAAGCATTTCCTCTCCCAAAACACGGCACTTTTACCCAAAGAACTCTGCTTTAGTTGCAGGTGGAACACAAGAAGCATTTCTGCCACTGTGTACTCTTTGGGCTCTTCCATGAATGAACTTCTATATGCAGGGTTTCCCACGTGGAGCGAACTGCCTCAACCAAGGCAGGCTGTAGTGAGGACTGTAAGCATTTCCTCTCCCAAAACGCGCAGTTTTAACAGAAGTACTCTGCTTTAGTTGCAGGAGGAACACAAGCAAGTTTTCTCCCAGAGTGTACACAATGGTCCTTTCCCCAAGTGAACTTGTATACGCAGGGTGTCCGCGT